>NC_083727.1:13372500-13695000 GCF_028564815.1 Eubalaena glacialis
AGTTAGCGCTTAAAAGACCCAAACTCCCCCGAGGGCTTTCAGGAAAGGTTTATAAAGACAGGGTGAGGGAAGGGGATGGTGGGGTGTGTGATCAGCTCGTGGATATTCTTCTGATTGGTTGGTGGTGAGGTAATCGGAAGTCAGCATCATCAACCTTCTGGTTCCAACGGGTCTGGAGTCTACGTGCCTATGGGCAGCATACAGTTAACTTCTTCCACCTGGAGGGGGTTTCAGTATCTGCAAAACGGCTCAAAGGACATGGCTCAGAATACTATCTATAGTCCTTGAGGAAGAACTAAAGGTCCTTGACTTTGTTTAATGGCTAAAGTATTATTATTTTGTCTTGCTTGACTGTTTTTCTTTCTTTTTGCATTTTCTCGCTTTCTGATTAAATTTATTCTTTCACTCAAGTTTTTCTACAGACAAAAGGCAAGTGGAGGACATGGGTGGGGATCTATTCTGGGAAGGCCCCATATGGTCCTGCTTGGTTACAAAATGGGTTATCCTTCTGGAGGTGTTGAGGGAAGCTTGGGATGCTATGCTTCCTCCATTTCCCAAACTCTTCTTGTATCCCAGTATTATTTCATTGCCTTTCTTTGTGGAGTAAAGAGATAGATGTTTGAATTTTCATATTACTTATCCCATAGGAGGGATATCTGATTTTAAATTACCTAGGATTTTTAGCTACGGGCCAAAAAGTTCACTTTATTTAAAAAACAACCCAATGAACATGTCATATCAGAAAAAGAATCTGAGCCACCATGACAGCTTGTACTTGTTAGTCCACCCGGTGGTTACACTTTCAATTCTCATGAAGAAAGGAAGAAAGAAAGAAAGAAAGAAAGAAAGAAAGAAAGAAAGAAAGAAAGAAAGAAAGAAAGAAAGAGAGAGAGAGAGAGAGAGGGAGGGAGGGAGGGGGGAGGGAGGGAGGGAGGGAAGAGGGGGGAGGGAGGGAGGAAGGAAGGAAGGAAGGAAGAAAGAAAGAAGAAAGAAAGGGAGAAGGAAAGAGAAAAAGAAAGAGAGAAAGGAAAGGAAGGAAGGGAGGGAGGAAGGAAGGAGGGAAGGAAGGAAGGAAGGGAGGGAGGGAGGGAGGGAGGGAGGGAAGAAAGAAAATCTACATTCTCAGGGTTTAAACTACTTGTAGTTGGCATTTGTGTACTCAGAGTTGTAAACATTACTAACAGATATAAACTTTTCTACTCTTTGATCTTTAACCAAGTGCATTTAATATTTTTTTAAAAGTTTAAATATTAAAGTGAAAAAGTACAAATTCAATAATCTGGAGAATCCCTGCCTATGGAAAGTTTACAACCTAAAGATGAAGCTCAAAAACCCCTTTTCAGCCCCTTAAGAGACCATGGAGTATCAGTAGAAAAGCTCCTTATAAGAATTATAAATGGTTAGTATAAAATATAAAGGTTTTTATTTTTGTATGTCCAGTGATACCAGCTTGAGGAAAGTAATTCCATTTAATTGTATTCATTGCTAAAGAAAGGACTTATGCTATTTTTTATGAACAACAATGTGAGGGTTTTGCATTTTTCATCAATTTTTTATTTGCTATATTAGAACACTAGCTATAAAAGAACACATAATATCAATAATACACTAATTTGAAAAAATCTATAATTATATTAGGAGAAACAGAGATAAAAAAGGCAGGGCAGCATTACTGTTATTAAGATCAGTATGTTAGAGGTGAAGAGGTGATTTCTGGGGGGAAAATGAGTTCTGGATAATTTAGTTTTTTTGTCTCTGAATTTCTCATTAAAGAGTGGTTGATAAATTAGCACATAGATATTATTGAATGTCCATGGTTAATATATTCCTCTCCTCGTAAGTATTTCTATGGGACATGTAGAAAATACTTTTAACTATACTCACTAAAAGTGAAACTTATGACAGTAAAAACTCTAAATCTAATAGATGTTACAATTTCATATATTTTCCAATTCTTTCAAAAAAATACTAAAGAGATGGGCAAATACCCCAACCACACATGATAACTGAGTTTCAGGGACAGTAGCAGTAGAAGAAGCTGAAGGAAACTTCAATTCAGGAATTTAAAGACTACTGTAAAGATGGAATATCATTTGAAAAACCCAACCAGTCAAGAACTATTAGCTTCACATTAAATCTGAAATGCTTTTGGACTGGGCAGCGTACTATAATGCATCTTTACTTGAACGCTTTCTCTCAAATTGAATTTTAGACCCTTTTAAAGTGCTGATATCAAGATTCTGGGGAAAAAAAGACAAACCAACAACAATCTGATATATATCAGTCCAATAGTGTCCTTCTGACCTTGAAGAAAGTAGTATATTCGGCTCCTTTCTTCTGCTTTTATATTTTTTCCTAAAATAACTTTTATTTTTCCTATGAATCACTTACTTTTCTACTTGACAAGGTCTAAATGCCTGTTTTCCACTAGGGTTGATATTTGAATTCCCTATTGCACTTCAAACCTGTGAATCATTTCAGAGATTCTTCCTGGGCCCTCGTTTTATCTTCTTTCAGAGGGAATGAGTCATACACAATAGCTGATAACAGTTAATTGCATAATATTTAAAACACTCCTCATCTTGAAGGAGGGCAGAGTGCTTGGCAAAGAGTATTATGCAAATAATTGCCTCATCTCTAAAAAATGTCACCTTCTGCACTCTGGGAAATCACCACACGGCATACCATGACAAAAAGCATAGCCTCTTTTACTTATTGCTGGCATAGTTGAAGCACGGAGTTTAACGCAGAAATTTCTGAAAGTAGAAATTTTAAATTTAGATAATTAGCGCCTACCCACACTTCCTTTATTTGCTCATTTTGTGGCTCAAAAATTTAGAATCCTATTTTTGGGTACCTACTGATAATCATCAGCATGTGTGTAAGTACTGATTACATAAAGGGTAAATCAATTACACATTCCAGATTTGTGTGAGGAAGATGGCTGGGTTGTGTGCTTTAACTCAGGAGGATGGCCCCTGCATACCACCTACTGTAGAAGAGAACTGGTCTCAGAAGCAGGGATCTGGTTTTGTCAGGTCTGCTGTGTGTCATCTCAGACGTTACCCTGCACATCCAAAGCAACCACCATAGCTGTGCAATGTAGAGGCACCACATCTGGTCCCAGGAATGCTACACATTAACTTTCACCTTCAAAGTCACTTCAGCTCTTGGGGCTTCACTATGTTCTTTCCTAAAAGTACAGTTTTGCCTTTGGTGATCTTTAAAGAAACTTCTAACTATATAAACCCACAGTTAAAAAAAAATTCTCAGATGATTAGTCTCTGAATCAAAATTTACTTATTATGAATCATGTGAATATTTATTTAAAAGCCAGAATGTATAATCAAGAACTTCCAAAAGAAAAAAATAATAAGGTATAGGAAAAGATATTTGTTTTTTTGAAGAAAAACTCAAAAAGCAAGACATAATGTGGATATAATATCCTAAAATAGAGGATTTAACCAACAATTGCTTGCTAGCTCCAAATATTAGGAAAACAAAATTAAAAGTTTCACAACTTTTTAAATTAAAAAATTTGTTCATATTTAATTAGAGTCTGTCCATGAAAGGAAAGTAATTTTTTAAGCCATGAGACCCTGATTGCTTATTCTCCTGTGGATTACCCTTCATTTCTCTCTTGGAAAAAGAAAAATGGGCTCTGACTTTCTGAATATAAGGTGGATTTTTCACCAAATGGGACGAAAACTTGAAAGTTTACTTTTCTCTTCTCATTCTTCTGGTTAGAATAGGCTGACATTTTGTCACTGTGCAGTCAAACTGTCATATTAGCTACTGGCCTTTTGTCCTTAGCCACTACAAGTCCAGACAAACAAAATGTACCACCCAGATCTGTCTAGGTGATTTCAGGGAAATGCCTTTTAATTATGAATTACTTTAGATGGTCTCAATATAGGTTTAATCTCCTCTCCATCTCTTCTGGCATCTCTAGGTCTAATCTATCATTTCTGAGTTATTCTTGGGTGTTTTTTTTTTTTTAAATAAAAACTGATCATGCCGTTGCCACCATCTGCCCCTTTCAATGGCACCCTAGCATTTAGAGTTAGGATCTGTATGGTTTTGCATAATCCAGACCTTGCTTGAGGATTATGACTCAATGCTGAGCTCAGTCATACCGGGTTATTTCAGGTCCTCGAGAAAACATGCTCTCTCACCAAAGGGCTGATTCCATAAGTCTGGGATGATATAGCCACTCTTGTTCAATCTTACTGAAAACTACTCCACTCTTTTGCCCCTATTTTATTTATTTATTTATACATTTATTTATTTATAATTAAAGTATAGTTGATGTCCAATATTATATTAGTTTCAGGTGTACATCATAGTGATTCAATATTTTTGTAGATTATATGCCACTTAAAGGTATTATAAAATATTGGCTATATTCCCTGTACAACATAGTCTTGTAGCTTTTTAATTTTGTACATAGTAGTTTGTACCTTTTAATCCTCTACCGCTATCTTGTCCCTCTTCCCTCCCCTCTCCCCACTTGTAACCACTAGTTTGTTCCCTATATCTGTGAATTCGTTCCTGTCTTGTTATAGTCATTCGTATTGTTTCATTTTTTGTATATTCCACATGTAAGTGATAACGTACAGTATTTGTTTTTCTCTGTCTGATTTACTTCACTTAGCATAATATCCTCCAGGTTGATTCATGTTGTTGCAAATGGCAAAATTTCATTCTTTTCAGGGCTGAGTAATTTCCATTTTGTATATGTGTGTGTAAATATATATATCTCACACATCTTTTTTATCCATTCATGTGTTAATGGACACTTAGAATGCCACCATATCTTGGCTATTGTAATTAACGCTGCTATGAACATTAGGGCACATGTACCTTTTCAAATTAGAAAAGTACTCTACTTTTAAACATTACCTTTTTTTTAAAATTGGAGTATAATTGCTTTATAATGTTGTGTTAGTTTCTGCTGTAGAACAAAGTGAGTCAGGTATATGTACACATATATCCCCTCCCTCTTGGACCTTCCTCCCATCCCCCCATCCCACCCATCTAGGACATCACAGAGTACCAAGCTGAGCTCCCTGTGCTATACCACAGATGAATTGGGAGATTAGGTTTGACATAAATACACTACCATGTGTAAAATAGGTAGCTAGTGGGAACCTGTGGTATAAAAATTACTTTTAACACTACACCATAGCCTCAGGAATGTCTTCCATGACCGTCCACTGTATCTGCCGTCTCCAAAAACAATAAAAACATACACTTACCTAATACCAACTGCCTCTCCTGCATAACGCTTACCTTAACTGTAATTTTATATGTAAATTTGATTCTTGTTATCTGTGGTAGTTATGTTCTATAAAGCTGCCGTGAACACTAAATTAGCAAATACTGAACCATTGTTCCTAAGGAAAATACAGGGTTAGGTTTTTCATGAGCCTCTAGTGACAACGTTTTCATCATCCGATCAAAATATAACCTTCCTTGTTTTATATGTACTTCTGTTTAAATATACCTTATTTAGTATGGATTGTTGATTCAACAACATTGAACTCACATCCAACAGTACTATAACTTTTGCCTGAACAAAGTTTATTTAACACATGTATATTCTACTTGAGGCACGTGGGACACTGGACAGCACTTCAACACAACACTTGGGGGCTGTTTTAAACAGCAAAATTACCAAAAAAAGCATAAAAATGCAAAAAACATGGCACTGCGTAGACCACGGAAGGACACCTGTTCACACTAGAGAACTGAAACGGGAACCAGAGCATTGCCAAGTTCCATCTGAGCCTGGGATGCACGCATCAGGAGACCAACAGTTTTCACTGTTCTACACATGCACGTGTCCACAAGTAACCCCAAAAGTACAGTGAGTATTGATTTGGGGTTACAAAGAAATTTAGCTACTAGGTGAATTTGTAAGTACAGAATCTGCAAGGATTAATTTTATTTATATACGCATGTGGTTAATGTGTATTTCTCCCGCTGCACTGTAAACTCCATGAAAACAAGAATCATTTGTCACCACCGTGTCCCCAGCCCCCAAACCACACACACACACACACACACGCGCACCCCACGATACATATTTATAATAATGAATCAGCCCTAGATATTGTGAACAAGACAGTGTTTCCCATATTGAAAACTTTTCACTTGGTTTTCAAACCCAATCATTGAAAATTCAACCAGTTCATATTTTGTTTCAAATCCTTCAAACAATTTTTGTTCTATGAAAGAATGATACAGCAAAACCTAAAAAAAAAATAGTCACAGGAAAGGTGGTGAGGCCAATACTTAAAAAAGAAAAAGAAATTCAGAAAACTTTATGTTCCACCTAGAGAAATCCTCAGAACACAAGGTTGCTTTTTACCTCAAATTAATGTAAACAACCTTGAATACAACATCTTTCCTCCCAAACCATCCCAGCTGTCTACATCAGAAAGTGCAAGTAAACACTGTTTTTTTCCTACTTTAATTTTGATCATCAGTTGATCTTAAATGACAGTCTAGATTATTTTAACTTTCTATTGCTAGCATTCACATTTAACCCTGGTTTATCTCTTCCATCTTATCCCCTGGCAAAATCCTCTCACTGTATTCCCAAGGTACACTGTGTTTTCTTGTGTGTCCCTGCTCTTATAAAGCAAGCTGCTTCCCCAAGAGAGATCCTCTGACTTTCTTCACCAGACTAATTTCTTACTTGTCTGTCAAATTGCCCAAGCATCATCTTTTACCTCCAATCCTACTATCCCTGGGGTTAATTTTGCCTATATATGTTCCTGTGGCACCATGACAATGCTTAAAACCTTTGCTGTTTTAATGATCAATTCTCTGCCTGTCTCTTCTCTAGGGATGGGATTTTGTTTGACTTTTCCTCATATCTCTTATTTCTATCATGAGCTCTGACTTACAGTGAGAGATTTGTTAGTGTTTGTAGAATAAATGCCTCTTCAATGAACTCGTTCAGTGAATGAATGGATGAATGAATGAATGCACACTGGGCTAGAAATGGAGAGGATACTAGGCAAATTTCTACCATAAAGGATATAGGGATGAAGCTAATAAAACCGCTAACCACGGGACTTCCCTGGTGGCTCAGGGGTTAAGACTCCGCGCTCCCAATGCAGGGGGCCTGGGTTCGATCCCTGGTCAGAGAACTAGATCCCACATGCTGCAACTAAGAGTTTGCATGCCGCAACTAAAAATATCCCACATGTCACTACAAAGATCCCACATTCCACAACTAAGGAGCCCGCCTGCTGCAACTAAGACCGGGCACCAATAAATAAATAAAATAAATATTTTAAAAAAAGAAAAGCTAAACTTTTTACTTTTTATTTGGTGGATCTGTAATATGTGGACTCTGTAACATCATAATTCTGCTATTCCAGTTTGTAGAGATTTAGATCCTAATTAGGTTTTTTTTTAAATTATTTGTTTATTTATTTATTTATTTATTTGGCTGCATGGGGTCTTAGTTGCGACATGTGGGATCTAGTTCCCTGACCAGGGTTCGAACCTGGACCTCCTGCATTGGGAGCGTGGAGTCTTAACCACTGGACCACCGGGGAAGAGGTCCTAATTAGGCTATTTTTAAAAATCTTAATTATCACATATTCTACCTATTGTTCGTCTGAGAAAAAAATCGTGAGAAAGACAGTCTTCACAAATATAAGAACATGTATAAGGCAGTTGGCACATTCTGGAAAGGTGTGTTGTACTCTTACTCCTAAGTCAGAATAATTCTTTGAAAACACACTTTGTTTCTGATAATTATATCAACGCAAGGCAGGTGATGGCAAAAGAAAAGCTTTACTAGAAACAAGGGGTGAGTTAAGTGAAGTGACTAAACAAATAAAGATGTCTTTTTGCTTACTAAGACCATAATCCTGGTTTCTGGTATTCACTCTAGTGTAGCATTTGTCCAGATGTTTTAAATTTTTTTTAGAAAAGTATTATTGTTAATAGTTGTACTTGAATAATCCAGGAATAGAGATGGAAGAGATAGCCATGAAGGACATAATCAGATGACTGGTGAAATCTGAATATGGACTGTATATTTTATAATTGTAAAATTATTATATATTATAAAAATATTGTATCTATATAAACTTTCCCAAATAGCTATTTATATTACAGCTGTGTAAAACAATTCCTTGTTCTGAGGAGATATGTGTTGAAGTATTTAAAGGTCAAGAGTCATAATGTCAGCAATTTATCCTCAAACATTTTCATAGAAGTAGTGTTAGTAATATGTTATTTATAGAAAGAGAGATAAGTTTTTTTTAATTGTTAACAATCATTGAATATAGATAAAATGTATATGGGTCTTTATTGTGATATTCTTGCAACTTTTTTTTTTAAACAAGAAGCTATAAAAATGCATTGTGTGCCCTTCCACAAAATAACCTGAATGAGTTTGACAGCTCTCCACTTTGAACTTACCCAGCTTCAAGTGTGGTTTTGTCTACTTGTGTGTAAGATCCATGTGCAGTGGACAGAATTCTCATTTTAATAAATAACTAATTTGAAAGATGACTTACAAAAGCTAGCCTCTCTCCTTCTTATCCTTTCCCAAATCCTGTATATAAACTCAGACAAATTCTCTTGATGACTCCTAAATCATGATGCATGAGGCAGACCGCAAGAAAACTGAATTGAAATTAGAGCTGCCGTGCACCAAAGTCAAAAATTTTTCAGTTTGAGTCTAGGTTAATTGCCTACTAAAAGTCATCAACATTTTTGTAGCAACATTGGAGAGCACAGAATCTCTAAAACATAGCATTCATAATATTCAGGATTACAATCCATGTTATTCGACATAACAAGAAGAAAGAATATGTAATTCAATCTGAAGGAAAAGACAATCAACAAATGTCAAGCCTAAGATGATGCAGGTATTGAATTTATCAATCACTGATGTTAAAAGCAGCAATTCTAATTGTATTCAAAGACACAAGAAACATATTCTATAATGATTAAAAAGATAAGAAGTATCACCGGCAATAGTGATACTCAAATCAAGCACAAGGCAGCAATAGTCCAGTGCTGAAGGAATTTGTAGTTCGTGGTGCACTAAATTAGGCAATTACAGCAAAAACAAAACCTAAACCCAGATCAACTACTGACTAGTCTGACCCAAAACTGCACATTGAAGACCTTTCAGTAGAAGAGACATGTCCATTTCTAAGCATGAATATTAATAATGTCAATGTTTACTCTTATTGTAGACACAATCACCAATATCAAATCAAAATGTACGAGACATACAAAAAAGTTAACAACAAAGTAGGGAAGCAATCCATTGTCAAGATAAAAATCCAGACCCAGAAATAACACAGATGTTGGAATTTTAAGGCAGGTAATTTTTAAAAATTATGACACTTTTGGTGGACATCCAGTTTTCTAGAGTAATAATTGATAACACTACATTTCACTTTCAATAGTGTTAGAGTTTAGAGAGTAATTTATATGATCGTCCTACTTGAAAAGTCTTCACACATTTTATTTCTTTGAAACTTGTGGACCAGAAATTATTATCTTTATTTAACAAATGATAAAACTTACCTCAGTAAGCATTAAAACTTGCCCAAATCACATATCTAGAAAAAGTCTATGTTGCTATTCCAATATAGTCTTTGACTTAATGTCTCAAGTTTATCCATTTTAAGTATCCCTGAGTCATATAATTCTTAGATTTGCATACATTTCTCCTATTTTACCATACAGTTTAAATAAATGATTGTTTTAGCTAATCTATGAAATTTACTAAAAATCTCATTTTCAAGGTCTAGCATGGTTTCCTCTGCAAATTTATATTCCCTTGGGCAGAGATTAAGTTCTCCTGATCTATTTCCCGTATATTTTCAGACCTAATCATTGACCTTTCTTATTCTTTCTGAGTTTACTATCATATGCAAAGAATTCCTTTTGCATGTACTGGATGGTAGTCACCATTAAAGCAGAAATACTCTCACCTTCTGAATCAAAGCCAATTCCCGATTAAAGCTTCAGAATTAATTAAATTAAACTCAAAAGCAACAGAAAATTAAATATTCTGTTATAGTGACAACAACATAAAAAGAATATTAAAAATATATCAGTGGAAGCAACTAGGAATAAATAAAATATATCCCTCTTAATTTTTTAAAATTCACAGTCACAGGAATGAATATTTTTTCACTCTTATTGATATTACACAAGTTACATGTCCAGTTATTATTCAAAGTTCTAAGGATTTGATATATTGTAATCAGAAATTAGATGGAAATAAAAATATTGTTTAAAAAACACCAGCATATGTCTCTTTGAGGAAGAATTCAATTTATTGTGATGATGGCAATGAATTCTCCGAGGAATAAAATGAAATTCATCAGATGGCTTCTGCTTTTGGACTAAATTAAACTCATATAGGGGACACTAGACTGAGTAGATTGAACAAGAAATCAGCTCTAAGTAGCTTTCTAAAAGTACTGTAATTTCTACTGTCAGTATAATTTTGTGATCTGTATAAAACCGGGGAATGAGAAACTCACATATAATGTGAATTGTCTCTATGGCTAAAGATTAATTACCAGCGATGATTTTTGGCAGGCTAACATCTTTTCTTGCTTGTTTGCATCCCTATTATAACCACATTTTATTGAAAATCATACTGAATTTAGCTATGCCTTTTTGGACAGAGTATGTGGAACAAAATCCTTTGTTTTCTGCTACCTGTTGAAGTGGAATTGCGTTGCTGTTATTATCAGTTATTGTTTCCCTCCCTGTTTCTTCAGCACCACACTGTGAATTGCCAGGCTTTGTCATTGACTGTGTTAATTCCTCGTGCAAAAGATTCCTTAATCTTGATTTAAAAAATAATCCTATTAGTTACTCATCCCCTAATCTCTTATGGTAAGCTGCTTATTTCTAATCTAAAAAGAATCATGCATTTGGTCTTGTACGTAAAAACGAAATACCAAACCCAAGGCCACAAATATTTTCTCGTATATTTTCTTTTAGACATGTCATAATTTTACACTTACTTCTAGATCTATAATCCATTTTGAATTAATTTTTGTAAATAACATGAGGTATGTGTCAAGGTTTTGTTTTTGTTTTGCATATGGATGTCTGTTATAGCACCACTTGAAAAACTATCTTGTTTCCATTGAATTATCTTTGCATATTTGCCAAAAAATCAGTTGACAATATTTCTCTATTTCTGATCTTTCTCTTCTAGTCTACTGATATATATATATATATATATATATATATATATATATATATATATATATATATATAAACTCCAATTTCTTCAATTCCACACTGTCCCTATTTGTGCAGCTTTATAATAAATTACAATATTACCTGATCTATAATACTTAAATCAGTTAATATCAGTTCTGCTTGAGTGTTAAAATCAGTTCATATGAGTTAACAATTATTTTGGCTATTCATTTCTTATGCCTTTCAAATGTACTTTAGATTACCTTGTCAATATCTACAACAAGTATTTCTTGGGTTTTGATTGAGATTGATATGATCTTATAGACCAAATTTGGAGTGGGGGGGGAGGTAGGAAATGATACCTTAGTAATATATAGCCTTCCAGTCTATAACCCAATATATCTCTCTATTTATTTACACCTTCTTTGATTTCTTTAATCAGTATACTGTATTTTTATGCATACAGGTCCTGCACATAATTTGTTAAGTTTATAGTTAACTCCTTCATTTTTCATGTTATTGTAGATGTGATTGATTTAAACATTTTAGATTTCAATTGTTCATTGCTAATATATAAGAATATGAATAACTGGTGTTTTAATATTGACTTTGTATTCTGGGATCCTGCTAAACTCACCTGTTAATTCTAGGATTTTTTTTTTTTTTTTTTGGTAGGTTCCTTTGGATTTTCTACCAATATGTTATCTCTGAATAAAATAGTTTTATTTCTTGCTTTCTAATTTGTGTGCTTTTTATTTGATTTTCTTGCCATATTGCACCAGCGAGGATTTCCAAAGCAATTTTGACTGGGAGGGATGAGAAGTAACACCTTTGCCTTGTTCCACATCTTAGTAGGAAAGCATTCAATATATTACCATTAAGTATGATGTTAGCTATAGATTCTTCATAGACGTCCTCCATTAGGTTAGGAAAATTCTTAAGGAAGAATGATTATTATCTAGATCAGAAACTTATTTATCTTGGATAAGGATGTTTCAAAGTCTTTGTCCAAAATTGATTTATCTATTCCATTGTTCCTTTGGTAAATGTTTGTATGGTATATCTTTCTCCATTACTTCAAATGTATCTAAATCTTTATTTTCAAGTGGGTTCTTTCAGACAGCATGCAGTTGGATCTTGTTTTTATAACTGATCTGATAATCTCTGTCTTTTAACTGGTGTGTTTGGACCATTTGCATTTAAAATGATTATAGATAGAGTTGGATTAAAATCTACCATCTGGCTGTCACTTTCTCTTTTGTTATTGGTGTTTTGGCTTTCCAGATTTGTAAGGTACATTATAACTCTGTGGTGTTACAGATGTTGAGCTTGTAAATATTTGGTTGTTTGTAAATTTTTGTTTGTTTAATTGCCTTGTTTTTAAATAGAGAATATTTAGGGTGATTACAAACTATGCTGTTGGCTCTGCCATCTTGCTGCCAGCTGAGCCACTATATTTCAATACAAAAAGTGTTCTATTTATGAATCACACTAATAAAAAAATATACATTATGCATCATTATTTAGTTCCTCTAATCTGTTTATAGGATTTTATTACCACCTTATCTTTTACAAAATCTAAGGTACTTTTCCTTATATTTCCTATTCAGAATGTAATTTAAGCAGCAAAAGAATATTGTTTCCAATTTTGAAGATTGTACACACATTATAGAGCACAAAGTCAGAGTCTATGGAAAAGTATAGTAATATAAAGCACAGACTCTGGAAACAGATTGCTGCATTCACATTTGGGTTCTGTCAAATTATTAGAAGCACACTATCTTTATGTTTTACCTTTCTCATCTGTTAAATAGGATGATAATATTAGTACCATAGAGTTTTGTGAGTATCAAATTAGTTTTTCTTTATACAACTCTTATAAAAGACCCAATATCTGTTAGTTAAAAAAACAAACAAGGGACTTCCCTGGTGGTGCAGTGGTTAAAAATCCGTCTGCCAATGCAGGGAACACAGGTTTGATCCCTGGTCCAGGAAGATCCCACATGCCACGGAGCAACTAAGCCTGTGTGCCACAACTACTGAACCCACGTGCCACAACTACTGAAGCCCATGCACCCTAGAGCCCGTGTGCTGCAACTACTGAGCCCACATGCCACAATAACTGAAGCCTGCATGTTCTAGGGCCGGTGTGCCGCAACTACTGAAGCCCGTGTGCCTAGAGCCTGTGCTCCGCAACAAGAGAAGCCACTGCAATGAGAAGCCCGCGCACCACAATGAAGAGTAACCCCAGCTCGCCGCAACTAGAGAAAGCCCACATGCAACAACAAAGACCCAACGCAACCAAAAAAACAAACAAACAAACAAACATTACCTCTGTCATCATCGTATCAATCTTATGAGACAACTTTGCAATTAATTATATTTTATAAACGAGAATACATAGAGTCAGAGTGTACTTAGTATTCCAGAGGTTGAGCATATTTTAATGCCAGAGGCATTACGTTAATTCAACCTGCAAAGAAGAAAACTTTAAATGTTTAAATGGAAGGTTTTGGTATTTTTAAAAAAATGCTGTCACATCATTTGTTATCATTAATACTTTCACTGGAAAATATTTTTTATTTCATAGATAATAAAATTGAGTGAGCCACTGGAAGATAAAAAGAAGAAAGCTCTGAGTTTCTGGTTTAATTTTAACTTTTATACTTATGTAACACAGAGTCTATCTTTTTTGCCTGTAACGGGTTGCTTATGATGAAAGAGAATATCATTAAAATGCATTTAAACCCAAATATCCTAATTCTTGTGAATTACAGACAGGGCTGGAAGATTTATGATCGCTTCATGAATAATAACTATAACAATTACTTTGAATCTCCATTATTCATGTTTTGCAAGAAGAGTCTCATGGAATTTCATTATATAACAGTTTCTTTAAAAAAGGGTAGGGATGATTTGAACTTTACTTACATTAAAACCTAGCAGGGCATTATTTTATTAGAATATTAATTCTAAAGTTTCTATTACAGTTATATCCTTTAATTTTGGAAATTATAATAGGAGCAGAAATCCTTGACGAGAAATAATTTTTTTTTTCTGTTAAAGTATTATTATTTACATTTAAGGCAAGTTAAACTATATGAGAAAATCACAGAAGTGTAATTTGTATCCTTGTTCTCCAACCTCTCACTACAGTTCTAAAAGCTTTGTATATTCATCGGCAGCTTTATTCTTCTGCTGTTCAGAATCTGCTCCTCTGCTCTTCTCAAATTTCTGACCCACCACTGTCCAATGGACTCACAAATATTCATTTCAGAAAAACATTTGGTTTCTACTATATACCAGATATACTTTCTAGCACTAGAGATGCTATGGAGAAAAGCAAAGATAAAATCCCACGCTCATGAATCTTTATCCTGGTGCGGAGGAAGTGCAGAGAGTAAGTAATTTAAACACTAAACATAATATTACAGAAGACTTACTCTGCTTCACTGGTTACAGAGAAGGCAACAAATAAGAACAGCCCCACTTCTGTTTATTTCATCCATCTGTTCCTCTTTCCAGTTCTAAGGAACCTGGGGACCTTCCTCTTGTTTAAGGCTTATCTCATTTTCTGTTTTCTCATGCAACTCCCTCTCTTCATTGTTTGTCCAATCGGTGTCCTATCACTTTTAAGCCCTTCTCTTTACTGGCTGTTTTCTAGCAGAACACCAATTAACTTAAGACCTCTCCCATCTCATGCCCCTCTTTTACATAAAAATGTGTGTTTGTGTATAAGAGACATACACACACATACACTCACTCTCTCTACTTCCTCACCTTTTACTAACACCTCAAACTATCATAAATCTGGTTTTTAGTCTTTAAAATGTTCTCACCAAATCAGCAATTACATATAAACTGGAAAATCCGAAGGACACTTAAATTTTTTTATTATTTATTCCCTTGAGAGCATATGAAATAATTGATTACTCCTTCTTCCTCAAGCCACAATCATCCCTTGATTTCCATAACACCACATACTCCTAAATTTATCCTATATCTCTGGTTATTTTTATGCAGTATCTGTGCTGGCTGTTTCTCTCCACTTGAATATCTTTCAGGCATCTTAACAACAACTACAACAAACTGTATAAAAGCAATTTCTTCTTGTTCCCACCCTCTAGTATTTTCTCTGTCACTTAATGGCATATCTAACAAATTGCCCAAATCAAAAATTAAGAAATCACCTTTAAACTCTTTTCTCTTGAAAAACATCTACATCCAACCAATTGCAAAGTCCTATCAATTTTTACACTTACTTGTCTATCAATTCCATTCTCTTCAGCCCATTTTCACTACTAGAATCATAGTAAAAGCCAATATGATCTTTCATCTATAGTAGTTTACGTTCATTCAGAAATCTTAGCATCTTCTATTATTCAGACATTGTTCTAGGTGCTGGAGACAAAAGGGGTCACACCAGACCAAATCTCTGCCCTGAGCATGCTTAACTTCAGTGGGAAAGGGACTACTGTAACTTAACTAGTTTCTGTCTCTCTGTTTGCATTAGTCACATAAATATTTGACATAATGGCCAAAACATATTTTGTAAAAACAGGAATATTTTCAAATGACTCCTGCACTAATGTCTTTTTAAAGAATTTGCAATTTCCTTAACAAATATTCTAAACTTATTGTCAATCATTTCACTGCTTATTGATGCAACTTCCTCAGGTACTATGGTACTTATACTCTGCATTCTGACTGTACTGAGTATCTTTACATAAGTAATTGAGGAAAAGAGAAAGTGTTATAAAGATGAGGAAAGAGCAGGCAGAAAACTAAGGTTGAATGGACAAGAACAAGCCTTTAATCTGCCTCCTATATGCAGAAACTAATGAAACAAACAACCATGCAAAAAATTATAATACAAACCAAATATTAATTCCATAAAGTAACTCAAAACTACTGTATAAAATTTCAGAGGAGAAAAATATTGCTTCTCCTTGAACTATTCAAAACAATCATGGAAATTAAGAGAAATGGCATATGAGTAAATCTGAGGGAGAATTTCAATATAAGAGCATGCTCAGCAAAGGAAAGAGCATGAACTGAAAAATAGGGGGAAAGAGCCTGAGAGTTATTGAGGGATAAGGAATGATGTAGTTTAGGTAAAATAACCATAGGTTGGAATAATGGGAGATCAGGTTTGAAAGAGAAGTCATAATATTAAGTACTTCCAGGACCAGAAAAGGGAATTTAGATTAATTCTATATGAAAGGTGAGCAACTAAAATATTCAAAATAAGAAAGTAACATTCTAAGCTGTATTTAGTAAGATCATTCTATGTTGACCCTGTATTGGACTTCTAGCTCAAGATGCACGATTAAGTACAGGTTGAAACTTACATTTCTTTCCCAAATATCCACACGTGCATACACACACACACAACTTTATACATCTTTGCTCAAAACAAGAAAAAGAAAATATCCATGGGGAAGAAACACAAACAAAATCACTAACCACTATAGTAAAGAGGAAGTAAAATGACATGGCAAAAAGAATGTCACACCTGGATATAGATAATCCCTAAAAGAACAGAAAAAAATGTTCAAAATTAGTAGAGAGAAAATAAAAGAAAAAAAATCCAACAGAAGAAATAAGAGAAAGTGAAAAGAAGCAAAGAAAAACCACAGAAAGTGGAAAACATAATATGGGACACCGAAAGAAATCCAGGTTATTGGTGTCCACAGTAAATTTCAACTTCCATTAGAATGCAGTCTCCACAAGAGCATTTTTTGTGTTTTCTTCACTGATGTATCACCAGCATGTAGAAGAGTACCTTGTACATACAAGTACTGTGTACTCAATAAATAGTATTTCAATGAAGGACGTTTAACACATATATACAGTTGTTTTATTACTCATCCTTTAAAAAGTCTTCACAGTAATTAAGTGAAGCAAGAACTGCTTTATAACCATTCATTATTAATGTAGCACAAGTATTTTATCCCAGTTTAGTTCACAAAATGGTAGGAAACTGGAACCATCTGTCTCCTGACTCCTCACTTACATCTCTTTCTCCCACATAATAGATTTGGGAACTCAGAACAGAGAAGCCATTCACCCACTCCTGAATATTTAATGTGAGATTGTGATTTTTATTGCAGTTGATAACCACCTGCACTCTGGCTCACATCTCCTATGAGCATTTTTCAACCTTATGGTTTTGTCAAAAGTTTTCCTGTCAAATATCTAATGCAGATTAGACTAAATTTAACAAGTACAAATTCTAACAACTAAGATAAAATTATGACAAATTAGACATTTTCAAATTATTGTTAACTGACAAAGCAGAGAAAATTGTAAAATATAGGTTGTTAAAAATAAATTCATTTCCATAACTCAAAATGAGATAGTGGATAATAGTCTGAAATACATAAGGAAAGGTAATGGAATTTAGCACCTTGGAGATTATGCTTTCATAGTCATGGAGGAAAAATTAAATATAACACTGTTTGTTGGAATTGAAGACTAGTAACAGAGAAATAACTCTTTCTGAATTTTTTCAGCTATTTGTTTAGTCTCCAACATTGAAATATTTTGTCAATATTGTAGTATCTTTTATTGGCATTAGCTACCTATGATAGAGATGAATTGGGATACTGAATACATTAAATTAAAAATTTTCCTTCTCTAGATTTTCTCATTATACACCAAGTAAAGAAAGAATGTAGCATGATCTTTAACTGGATCCCTGAGGTACCTGAAGAAAACCTACCTGAAGAATTTGAAGTACTGAATTACCTGAAGAAAAGATAAATATATTTAAGAGCTAGTTTTTAAAAAGAACCATTGAAATTACTAAACCATTAGCTCTACTAGGGTAAAAAGAGGAAAAGCACATATTTCCAAATTTAGGACTAACAGAGGGAAAACCAGTTATAAACATAAAAAGTAGAAGTGTGAGAGAATACTTTGCACACCCATGTTATACAGTTGAATGCCTGAAAAAACTGAAAAATTATTTAGTAACAAAATGACTAAAATGGACTTGTAAAGACACATGTATGAATAAGACAGAGACATGGAATCATTGTTCAGCTGCCCTTTAAGGAATTCCCATACTCAGTCTCAAAATGAACTCTAACTTTAAAGAACACGTCATTTGACATTTCTTTTTTTTAGCATCTTTATTGGAGTATAATTGCTTTACAGTGTTGGGTTAGTTTCTGCTGTATAACAAAGTGAATCAGCTACACTTATACATATAGCCCCATATCTCCTCCCTCTTTCATCTCCCTCCCACCCTCCTATCCAACCCCTCTAGGTGGTCACAAAGCACAGAGCTGATCTCCCTGTGCTATGCAGCTGCTTCCCACTAGTTATTTATTTTACATTTGGTAATGTATATATGTCCATGCCACTCTCTCACTTCGTCCCAGCTTACCCTTCCCCCTCCCCGGGTCCTCAAGTCCATTGTCTACGTCTGCGTCTTTATTCCTGTCCCGCCCCTAGGTTCCTCAGAACCATTTTTTTTTTAAGATTCCATATATGTGTGTTAGCATATGGTATTTGTTTTTCTCTTTCTGACTTACTTCACTCTGTATGACAGACTCTATCTAGGTCCATCCACCTCACTACAAATAACTCAATTTCGTTTCTTTTTACGGCTGAGTAAGATTCCACTGTATATATGTGCCACATCTTCTTTATCCATTCATCTGTCGATAGACACTTAGGTTGCTTCCATGTCCTGGCTATTGTAAATAGTGCTGCAATGAACATTGTGGTACATGACTCTTTTTGAATTATGGTTTTCTCAGGGTATATGCCCAGTAGTGGGATTGCTGGGTCATCATTAATCATTAGAGAAATGCAAATCAAAACTACAAGGAGGTATCACCTCACACCAGTCAGAATGGCCATCATCAAAAAATCTACAAACAATAAATGCTGGAGAGGGTGTGGAGAAAAGGGAACCCTCTTGCACTGTTGGTGGGAATGTAAATTGATACAGCCACTATGGAGAACAGTATGGAGGTTTCTTAAAAAACTAAAAATAGAACTACCACACGACCATTTGACATTTCTTAAACTACAAACCCTATACTGCTTCTCTAAACATTGTCTATGAGCCACTTGCATTACATTTGTTAGGTTGCTGATTAAACATGCAGATTGCCATGGCTAACATAAGACCTACTAATATAAACTCTTTGGATATTGAGCCAGGAAATCCACATTCTTGCCGAGTGTCCCAGGTGAATCTGATACACATTAAAATTTGACCAAGAGAACAAATTAAAAATGGGCAATTGTTTTTATATAGCCATCATATTAGTGATACTGAAATCTGAAAAATATAGAGAAAATGAAGAAAATTCCAACCCACTCTTATTTATTAATATTGATGCAAAATTTGAAATCATATAATAGTAACTGGAGCCATCAGGACATTCAATAATTTAATTTATTCCAAACTGAGTTTATCTAGGACTTCATAGATTGATTGACATGTGGTATTTATAACTAATACAAATTCAAAGGAGAACAAATATATTATCATATCTGATCAACTTAACACATGCCAAAAGGGTATTTATTAGTGTTTAATATTCACCCCAACTGCAAAAATTAAATATAAACAAGCAATGTAGAAAGCTACAATAGATTACGCAGCTCCATGATAATTCTAACAAATATGTTTATTTCAATTGATATAATCTGAATTTGAGAAATAGCCCTGATAAAAACACAAATTTTATAAAGGGCAAATATATACTATCTGGCTACCTTCCTAAACCTAATTGTTTCTACCAGTTAATTCTCTTGAATATTTCAGACAACAATCACATCATCTTCAATAATAATTATATTTCTTCTATCACCTATATCACCTGCTCCTATTATTTAAAAAGGATAACTCTCTTTTGCTTTTCTAATTTTATTGAGTAGCACCTCCAGAAAAACATTAATCAGTAATGACCATCAAACATAACCTTGTGTTATTTTTCACTGTAATGGGCAAAACTATAAAAATATCTATTTTTCTCTGTTACAGATAAAATTTAGCTTGCTAGTGAGATATCTATCTACTTAGCTATTGCTCATTTTTATGGTCATGCACTTCTTTGATACAAACTCATGAAGGGTATGGACCGCCATGCCTGAAGCCTCCCAAATGTGTATTAATATATATATTGAAGTAAAATTAAAGAGTAGTTTAGAGATGCCCACCCATGGAGCATCTAGGAGTCTAAGAACCAGTCTGTGAAGCAACCACCTTCAGCCGCCTGCATTCTTCCTTTTCGGCTGCTGGTCTCTTCTGCCCCTAGCAACACTATTCTCTACTAACCACCTCCACAACTCCCTATGAATCAAACGCCTTGGCTGCACCTCCAAATTCGCCATCCTTATGGTAACGGTGCCTCTTGGTTTTTGGCAGTTAAGTACTACCACCACTTGGGTAGTACTTTCTTTGAGACTTCTCCATCCCCATGGATATTAATGAACCCAACTCTGTGATGGCCTCATCCGCTGTCATCCTCAGCTTGCAGAGAAGAGCCCCCACTGAATTTAGTGCAGCTGGTTCCCTTCTTCCCAGCACACTCCTGATGGCCTTGATGAATAGTTATGTCTTTCAGACCTTTCCTTGGAATGTAAACTCTGGCAGACATCCTGACCTGATACAATATGTCCATTCCAGCATGCCCATTTCCCTCAGCCTCTTTACTTGTCCTCTGCTGTTTGCTGGGGCAACTCAAGCATTTCCACTTCATTCAGAGTTGGCCATCAGTTATGATAGTTATTCCAGACTCCCATAGGAAACTCCAGCAGTCAGTTTGCTCCAGCCTCTGGGGTTCTTATCAGAGTGTAAAGTCATGTGCTCTAAGAAAGTGCTTTGAAATCAAAGAATTCTTGCTTATCTGGTCTTGTATTCTGGCCTCTTGATTAAATATGCTCAAACTCCAATCACGGGAGTTTGGCTCCTGTCAGTACATGCAGGATAATTCTTGCAGCTTTTGAAGTGTACAGTCTCTTTCGTCTTTTTCAGGTTCAGAACATTCCTCACTTAGTGATGCTGGGATTTCCCCTTAGTTATTGGTCTGGCAGTGATTGGTCTCCAGGAGAGGCAATAGAGGCCATTCTCCAGGGAGTACCCGTTGCTTTGAACAGGGGAGGTTTCTGCAGTGTCCTTCTGCACAGCTGAAATTCCATCACTCACTAGGGAAGTATGGGCTGCTTCTGCAAGCCCACAAGTTCAGGGAGCCTGCAGAGTCAATGCCTTCAGAGGCACCTATCCAGATGTCCCCATCCTAAGTTTTCCAAACTAGGTTATGACTTTGCATAACAGGCCTTCCCTGGCTGAGCATTCAAACAAGTCTGAAGCTCTGCCACTCATTCACTCATTTATTCAACAAATATGTCTAACTGTTCTTCAGGTGAGCTGGCCTGGATGGCTGGGTATTTGACGATGAACAAAAATGATAGGATTTCTGCCCTTGTGGTTACACATACAGAACAAACAGATGGTGAATAACACTCTGTATAAATGTGTAAAACTTTGCAATATGCGTCTACAGATTATAATTATTTCCACGTATTAAAAATTATTTTGGAATGTTAATTAATAAATTATTTTGCTATATTGTATGGAATTATCAAAATTTAATCATTTAACTCTTCTTTCATTGTGACATTTAGGTTTTACTTCTAGTTTTTTAGGCCCACCACAAACACTATAATGAGGATTATATCAGCACCCTTTCAGTTTCAGAATTTGCAGTTCTAGAATTTTTTCCTAGTTCTTTATGATCATTTCCATTTCTCTGCTGAGATTATCTCTTTGTGGATAAGGTCTATATTTTAAGTTCTTGAGTATATTCATAATACATTATAATATACAGTATATATGTATCTATTAATATATATATAATGTGTTTCAGTCCATGAATATATTTATATTATATAACATTAATATATATAATTTTGTAATTTCTGTCCCTGATCATTTCAATATGTGGGTCGTGTGGCTTCTATTAACTACTACAGTTGTTAATTATGGGTCATATTTTCACCCTTCTTTAAAGGTCTAGGACTTTTATGATTGCCTGATAGAAATTATAAATCATATATTGTACCAGTTTAGGTTTACATTTACTTCATTTTAAAGTTACCCAGAAATTAGTTAAATTACAGATTGAGCCACTTGATCTTCTAAAGTCTAGTCTATTTAAGTTTAGTGTTTAGTCCTAGAGTTTGTCCTTTATTCTAGGGCTTGGTTCTCACTCAATCGGGGAGCATTCTACAATCTTCTAGAGTGAGGAGTGAAGCCAGAAGCTCACCACTTCCTGGCCCTGAGGACCTCCCCACCTCCACTCAGCCCTCAGTCTCACGGAGCCACCTGCTGCAAGTGTGCAGCACTGCGCTTGGCAAATGCATTGGGGACTTGAATGCAGATTTCTGGACACTGACTCTGTATGGCTGCATTGTTTCTAGCAAATTCCAATCAATTCAGCAGCCAGGAATTCTGATCTCTCCTCCATTAGTTCAGTGAGATTGTTCTGTTCTGCTGGTATATTTCCTTCCTATGTTCTGGTCTGAAAAGGGCTCCCTGTCCAGAGGGGTGATCATGTAGCTTACCTTGTGTTTCCTTTGTCTAAATAGTCACTGTGTACATCAAAACAGTTACTTCATATGTTTTGTTTTGTTGTATTCTTGTTTATGCCATAAACTGAAGCCTACCTTCTAGCTAAAGAAAAAATATCAGTCAACCTAATTCATGAAAATTGAAAAACATAGAGTAATACAATAAAACATTTTCAAATCACTGGAGGTGTTTTAAAATACGCAAGGAAAAGATCTGTAGATTTGACATAAAAATGTTAAAATTTTTGAAAAAGGGTAAATGAAAAGTATAAAGTTTTGAAAAAATTCAAAACATATAAAACACTTGCTTGAGCTTTAAAAAGAAAATACTGAGGACTCTGAAAAGTAAACAATAGTAAGGGACTTGGGAACTGAAGTAAAAATCATAATGACACATAAGGGAGATGGCCTCATTTGCAAGGAATTGCGCGAAAATATGGAGGACTTAAACTTTTTAAAAATAAACAAATTGGCATTCTGGCCAGAAGAATGGAGTAAGGACCCTTTAGGAGCCAAAGAATTCAGGGCACATCCCAGAGAAGGGAGAGTTAGAAAAAGCGATCTCTTAAATTTAATGGATGAATTGACATACGTCCTGAGCTGACTACTGAGCCATTAATGTACTAAACAAAACCAAAGAAGGCTAACAAAGGCAGCTAGAACTAAACTATGACACAAACCACTGCCCACATTCAAGATTAACCTCTGGGTGGTACATACACCAAGAAGACCCAAACAATACAATAAAAGCTTTGAAAACTGAACTGATCCACAGAAGGGAAACATAATGTGCTGTCTGAAACTAACTGGGTTGATTACTGTTAAGCAAAACAAACAAACATCAACATTCTTCAGAGAATTTTAACAGAACCCAGAATATTATAACATATTATTCAAAATGTCCTGAATATACAAAATATATAATATACAAAAATTATTTGACATACAGAAAAATAAAGGAAAATTTGACCATTTCTCAAAAGAGTAAACAATTAATAGATGTCAACCCTGAGATAACTCAGAGAGAGTGTTCAGACAAAGACTATAAAGCAGTCATTATAACCATTCTTCCTAAGTTAAAGGTGAACACCTTTGAAGTGGATGAGAAACAGGTGGGAAATAGGTGATTAAAAGTGGAAAATTTTAGAACTGAAAAATTATACAATCTGAAATTATAATATTCACTGGATGGACTCAGTAGCAGAATGAAATGATAGAGGAAAGCATTAGTGAACTTAAAGACAGATCAATAGAAATTATACATTCTGAAGAAAAAAAGAAAAAATGACAAAAAATATAAGCAGACCTGTTGCGACAACATCAAAATATCTAATACTACTACAGAATTAAAGGAAAAAGATATTGGTACAGAAAAATATGTTTAAATAAATAATGTCTTTTTAATTTTTTTAATTTGGTGAAAGAAAGTTACAGATTTAAGAAGCATCGTCGATCCCAAACAGGATGAAGTCAAAGAAAACCATACTCAGGCAAGTCATAATCAAACTTCTGAAAACCAAAGATGAATAAGAAATTTTGAAACTGGCCAGAAAAATATGACACATTACATATAAGGGAGCCACATTTGAGATTACTGTTGGAATCATAAATAGTGGAGACAGGAAGAAAGTGGAACAACAGCTTCAACATGCTAAAAGGAAATAACTATTAACACAGAAGGTTACATTCTGCAAGAAAAATTCTTCAGGAATGAAAGCAAAATGAAGACATTCTTATGTCAATAGGAGACATTTTCTAAAAAAATGCTAAAGGAAGTTCTTCAGGCTGAAAGGAAATTTACCGCAGTGAAATTTGGAACATCAGGATGAAGAAAATAAGAGAAGAAGTAATAACTGGATAAACGTAATAAAACTGTATTTCTTCTCTTAAATACTTTAAAATATGTATGGTAGTTGGAAACAAAAATTACATGATTTTTTTAAGGAGGTTCAATGTAGAAAGATGCAAAACACAAAAATATAACATAAGGGTCAAAGAACCTATTTGGTTATGACTTCTAAGTTTTTCTTACAGTGGTAAACTATTAAGTCATTAGACTATTGAAAGATAGGATCATATATAATAATCCCTAAAGCAACCTTTAAATATAGTATAAAGTGATATAAGCAAAAAACTCTATATATAAAGTATAATGGCATACTAGAATATATAAATTATATATACTAGAATAGAAACGGGAAATAGAATAAAAAACAGAGGGGACAAACAGAAAACAAGCAGTAACATGGTAGACATAAATCTGACCAAATCAGCAATAACACCAATTAAGATACAGAAATTGTCATATTGGAAAAAAAAGTCAGTTACATGCTGCCTCCAATATGATCATTTTAAATATAATGATTGGATTAGTTAGAAGTAAAGTGATATAAAAAATTATACTGTGGAAACATGAATTATAAGAACAGTGCTACAGTGATTTTGATATCAAAGTAAATTTTAGATTAAGGAAAATTGTCTGGGGTAAAGAGAGGCATTGCAAAATGATCAAAGGATAAGTTCACCAAAGGAACGTAAATATCTTCAATGCATGCCCCTAAAAACAGAATATCAAAATGCATTTAGTAAAATTGATAGAGTAAGAGGAAAAATACTCAAAAGCAAAATTATACTTGGAGACTCTTTATTCTCATTAACTAATAGAACAAGACAGAAAATTACTAAGTATTTAGAAGCCCTGAACATCATTGATCAATTTGATTGACCTAACTGACTGTCGTGGTTAAATTTTGGTATCAACTTGACTAAGTAATCATGTCCAGATGTTTCATCAAAATCCGGATGTTGTTTGATCCAAAAAAATCTAGATGTTGCTGTGATGGTAATTTTTAAGATGTGATCCACATTTAAATCAGTAGATTTTGAGTGATGCAGATTACCCTCCATAATGTGGATGGGCCTCATCCAATCCAATCCCCTGAAGGCATTAAGAGCAAAGTCTGAGGATCCCTGAAGAGGAAGGAATTCTGGCTTCAGTCTCTTGCTGGAGTTTTCAGTCCATTTGCCCTTTAATTTAATTTCTAGGTTTGTCAGTTCACAGTTGTGTGAGTCAATTCCTTGAAATCTCTCTCTTCTCTTCTCCTTTCTCCTCCTCTCTCTCTTTCTTTCTTTCTCTTTCTCCCTTTCTTTCTCTCTTTCTTTTTCTCTTCTCTCTCTCTTCCCCTCTCTCTTTCTTTCTTCCTCTCTTTCTTTTTCTCTCTTTCTTTCTTCTTTCTTTCTTTCTCTTCTCTCTCTCTCTCTCTCTCTATATATATATATACACATGTGTATTGAAAGACAATGATAAATACAACAAGGGAAGGGATTGGTCTTTTATAGAAATGGGTCATGCCTGTCTGTAAATCAGAGAAAAACAGATGAAAATGAATAGAGAGAAAGGAGGATGTGAAGGTTTGGAAGGTGAGAAAACATAGAGGTTGCTGTTTAATTGTACCTATTTTGTTCAATGAAGTATGAGGCAGGATCATCAAATGATAGTGTGTGTGAAAGGCTGAAGTTTGGGAACGTGAAAAAAGTATAACATTGCAAGATGTCTAGGCAATGCTGAGTGCCATTAACAAATGTAGGCAATTTGCGTAATTGTTCATCAATCGTACCGAGTGTCAGGACTCTATCAGGTCTCTCTGGGGGCTGCATAGCAGAGAGATGCTGCCCATCTCCAACCTTCTGACCAGCCGGCTGGTGGGTCTCTCTCTTCTTTCTGTTTTCTGCTAACCTCTTCTCCTGATGTGGGGGCCTGATTCTGGGAATTCTTCAAATCTTCTTCTCCACCCATCGAACCCTGGTTTAAGACCATGTGCACTCACCTAATTTTATGAATTGCAGCTCAGTAATCATTTTTGCTAACTCAGCTGCTTAATAAGCATATGAAAATACTTTACCAGTGAAATGATAATTTATTAAAATAATGCACATCAATTTTCTCTGAAACCCATTTTTTTCCAAACTCACACTGCATCACACAGTTCATTTGCATTTTTTAAATGTGTAGTCTAACTATCTAAAAGTCATTTCATGATAACTAAACTATATCAAAACATTTTTTGTGCAATATGCCAACATACCAATTAACTACTTCTATTTTCTTAGATTCATAAATCAACTATAATTAACTATTAATTAATGAAGTCTTTCAAAAGGAGAAATTAAATGACTAAAGAAAAATATCGAAAAATTTTTATTGTGGATAGTGCATTATTTGGGAGACATAATGGAATGAAAATATATTTATGTACAGGGGTACTGAGGTACTGAGTTCTATTTTCTAACTCAGTGACAGAGAGTAGGAAAAAATAATAAAATCAAGATCCATAGGAAAATACCTCCTGATGGTAGGCACACTACACTAGCTCAGCTTATATTTCTTTGCTGAGACCCTCTCCAAAAAACTCAGCGTGATTAAATTGTGTTGTTTTCTTTAAACATTGAGAGAAATTTGTAAGTTTAGATAATTTAACAAGAGAACAATGGTTCTGCCTCATTCGTAATTCACCACAGTTGATTCAGCCTTCTGTTCCATGGACACATTTTATCATATTTCACTCGAGTAACTTTTTGTTAGCAGAAGAATATCATTTATTTTTTTTTTAATCCCAGGGTACAAGGCTTGTTCAATATTTGAAAATCAATCAATGTATTCACCATATCAAGTCTCAGTTTTTAAAAAAACACATATAGTCAAGTAAAGAGATTCAGATTTGATCTTTATAGTCTTGGGTTAAGCAAATATTTCTTAGATAAGACATTAAAATCATGAGCTGTAAAATAAAAAGCTGATAAATTTGACTTCATCAAAATTAAAAACCTCTGCTCTTGGAAAGACACTGTTAAGAGATACAGAATGGTAGAAATATTTGCAAATCACATATCTTAAAAAATGTCTTATATCCTATATATGTAAAGAATTATGAAAACTCTACAACAAGAAAACAAAACAAAACAAATATACCCAATTAAAAATGGGCAAAACTTTGAATAGACACTTGACCTAAGAAAATGTACATTTGGCAAATAAGGACATGAAAAAATAATGTTCAGCATAATCAATTGTTGGAGAAATGCATATTAAAACTACAATAAGATATCACCACACACATCAGAGTGTCTAAAATTAAGAAGACTGACCATACTACATGTTAGCAAGAATATGGAGTAACTGAGACTCACATAACAGAAGACAGAAATGTGAAATGGTGCAACCACTTCAGGAAATAGTGTTTCTTATGAAGTTAAGCATACACTTCCATGTGACCCAGAAATCTCACTCTTAGTTGTTTAACCAAGAAAAGACATCTGTCTATGAACCAGGAAATGAGCTCTCTCCAAATGCTGAATCTTCCAGCACCTTGATGTTCCCAGCCTCCAGAACTGTGAGAAAATAAATCTTTGTTGTTTAAGTCACTCAGATTGTGGTATTTTGTTATGACAGCCCTAGCAAACTAATAAAACCTTCTAAGACAGGATAAGATCTCACTATTAAAACAGTAAAGAGACTGAAAAGTTAAATAAGGGTGTTAAAAATGACCACTGAGGGCTTCCCTCGTGGCACAGTGGTTAAGAATCCGCCTGCCAGTGCAGGGGACACGGGTTCAAGCCCTGGTCCAGGAAGATCCCACATGCCACGGAGCAACTAAGCCCGTGTGCCACAACTACTGAGCCTGCTCTCTAGAGCCCGCGAGCCACAACTACTGAGCCCACGTACCACAACTACTGAAGCCCGCATGCCTAGAGCCCGAGTTCGGCAACAAGAGAAGCCACCGCAATGAGAAGCCCGCGCACCGCAACAGAGAGTAGCCCCTGCTTGCCGCAACTAGAGAAAGCCCGCGCGCAGCAACGAAGACCCAATGCAGCCAAAAAATAAATAATAAATGAATAAATAAATTTATAAAAAGAAAATGACCACTGAACCAATCTCAGAGAAATATGTGTCATGTTCCACCAATAAGTTTATCATTGGGTTATTTATTAGCTTATTTCTTAAGAGGATAGGGTTACACAATTCTGATCAAAATGGAATCTCGGAATTTTAGAACTGGAAGTTCCTGTGTCCTTTTTGTAGATTTAGACACTGAGATACAGAGGTTTCAAAGAACTTGTTAAGACTCACAGTTACTTGAGCAAAAATATATCTAAATCAGCATCCAATTTTAGTTGAAAATAGTCAATAAGTCCTTAGACTACTTTTGTTGTTCCCTTAAGAAAAAAAGCAATCTGTCTTTGACATTTCTTCCAGCCGACAAGATTTCACTCCTTACACATTCTCCTCATTTTTCATCTTATTTTTCAGTTGCCCTTTCTTAGCCCATTATCAGGAGTGTGAATCACTTTTTACATTTCCAGTTTCTGTCTCCATGGCAATAGAAAGATCAATTTCATTGCAATTTTTTTTTCTTAGCAGTTCAAATATCCTTTGGCTTTTATGTAAAATCTTCTTCCTTAATGTTTGTAGCTTTTTCTCCTGATTCATCGAGGCTAATGGTTTACTAATTTTGAAAAAGACAATGCTTCTCTTTAGCATTCACAATTTTTCATTTGCTTTTAGCAACAATGTTTAGCTCAAATTTGTGTGTCCTTAGACTTCTGCCAAGTGAGCTTGTCCTTTGACCCTTAAATATTAAAGAGAAAAAGGTCTGAATTCTTCAGTGATAGACCTATATTTCAACTTCAGAGCATATTTGGTACTTCTCACAATGTAGTTTCACTTACATTATTTTTTAAAGAAATTCCTGAGTAGCTTTAGTGACCTCTTCATAAATAAAGCATGTGAAATGTGCCTGAATATCTCATAGTACAATTCTCAATTTAACTTCGCATGATGAAAATACTTGATTCAATGGTTTTGTCTGTGCGAAATAACAGCTAAAACACAGTTTAATGCCATAAAAACTGGGCAAAAGCTTAATAAGTGTGCTGTAATAATAATCATATTTCTTAAATATTATAGCTTGCTAATATTATTATCTCCCAGGGTAGAATTTGAGTCATTGCTGACAATTTAAATTTTTTTCCTTCATTTTTGAATTAGAAAGACTCCTTCCCTCCAAATTATTCAATTTCTCCAAATTAATTTTCAATAAGCACAGTATTTCACATGTCAAATTCTCATGCACTGCGGGAAACTTTGAATAAATGCAATAGGTTTTTTTTCAATTTCACCATCTTTATTTCCTCATCTGAATCACAAAATTAAAATTGTGATTAGAAACCTGTGTTATATGACGGAAGACTGGTGTTAAAGTCCCATAAATTCCACTTGATAGCTGTAACAAAATATATCTCATTCCTCCTATTTCACAGGCTTATTGGGTCTTAAATAATGTATATAGAAGCCCTTTGAACACTAAAAGCTAATACAGTAACAAATGAAAAGAACAATCCTTGAGCAGGCTTCCCCTGCTTCACCATTTTCTCCTGTAATGACTCAACATTCATTATTCCAGAATCAAAAGTCTCCCTCCATCATTTAATTTATTTCTCAAAGGATAGTCATTAGATCATCTCTATCAGTATCATTGAGAAGTGAGATGATTTTATTTAACTAAAAATTTCTGGGCCACATCCTAGATCCAGAAGCATAATATCGGGGGATTTGGCCCAGGGATTTGCATTTTAATGAATATCCAAGACAGTTCTTTTTCACATTAAAATTTGAGAAACTAATCAATGTGTTTTTCATCTCTTTCTCACTTTTTTTCTTTGGTAGGTTAACTGTGAAAATGGCCAATTTTTTCATCCCTGTTAATATCCGTGCTCTTTGAAATGTGACTTTGCAGCTCCTCTCATCAATAGGTAGAATCTATTTCCCCATCTCTTGAATTTGACTTGCTTTTGCTGATCAAATGTCATGGAAGTGGCAGTGTGCCAGTTTCAAGCCTAGGTATTAAAAGAATCTGGGCAATTCCACTCACTCTCCTGGAACCCTGCCACTACCACCATGAGAACAAATTTAGGCCAGCCTGCTGGAGAATAAAGACGGCATGAAGAGATGAATGGCTCCAGCTATCCCAAGTGAGAACCCCCAAGACCAGCCGCCCATCCGCCACCTGATTAACCACCTGCAGACACATGAGTGAAAGCAATCAAGACAGAAGTATCCAGCTAACCAATAGACTCATAAGCAATAATATATGCTTACTCTTTAAGCCACTGAATTGTGGGTGGTTTGTCAGGTAGCAATAGCTAACTAAAGACTGCATGTATCTAGAAACTAAGGCTTAGGTAATTTGGGCAGTTTTCCGAAGTCTTCATGATCAAAGTCTACCCTTTTGCCTTTAACTTAAATACACACAGCATGTAAACACTTTTACAATTTGAAATTCTCCTCTGACTCTTTCTCAGCTTGCAACTTTTTTTCGTCATATCATCATGCTATTATTTAAATTTCATATATTAAATACGATTTTTTAAAAAACTCATCTGAAATTATACCTCAATTATGATTTTTCTAAATAAATAAAAAATGGGCATTTTAATTTAATTTCACAGAGTAAAAACATAGAACCATGTAAATGTATTTAGTCCACATCATTGTCTAACTTAGAATTGCCTTCAGGGTTGAAATGTTTGTAGACCTTTGTATGACTATATAATCTACATAATTTTACACAGTTTGTTTGCATTAATTCTAAACTTCATTTGAAGAAACAGAATAATAGCTACCTGGATAACTGAATATGTTTAAATATCTAAGATAATGTAACTATGTAATATCTGGAGAGGGAGAAATAACAATGGAAATTTTCTCTTTGGTCATTGACTTTCCTCTGCTTCTACTTTTGGCTTTCACATATTCAGTCACTTGTTTACTCAGTTATTAATTCTATGCAGATCACTCTAAAATCTCTGTGCCCAACCATGGCCTCCTTTTGAAGCATCGGGTACACTGTACCAACCACATGTTAGATAATTAGACTTGCCATCCTTCAGGCACCTGTCAAAACATAAAATTCAAAGGTTATGCCTGGCCTAATAAACTTTTAGCTTTACTTTTTCAAGGTTTTCTTTACACTTTTACAAAAATCACATGTTATGGCTTAATACATTTTTTTCCTAAACAAAGCAAACATAGCTTTGGAAATATTATGATTCTAAAGGTTAAACTTGGATGTTAGCAATAAAGTAATTTGGCAGCAAGTGAATGCTTAGAGATTTTTTTAAACCTTGAACTTCCAATATAAACAACTTATTATTTAACCTATCAGAGTTAAATTTAACTTAACAGACTACTTTAACCCTTTTATTTAATAGACCTACCCTAACAACATGAACTTTAATCTATGTTTGTTTGTTAGTTTTAATATAAGTAATGTACAATGTAATGTCTGAAAAAAAACAAAAATATTTTAGGGTTATGAGATTCTTTTCAAATTTTCCTGTTAATGAAATCTGTTTTCTCTACTTAAAAATTAACATTTATGATTTCATATATTCCCTTTTCAAAGAAGGATTTACTCAGTCATTTCCACACTCCAAATACAGATGTGTTTAAAACTTAATTCCTCATTTTCTTCACAAAGCCTTGGATAAAATTCTTTTGCTGCTGTTTTTATTAGTGTCTAAATTGTCTCTTTTAATGACTATTAAACTTTCAGGTTTTTCCTCCCATATCATATATTTGTAAATATTTGTCAAATGAAGAAATAAATATTTCTCTTTACAAATAAACACATTCTATTTTCAAAATATTCATATGTGACCATTAAATGCAAATAAATAGCAATGTCAGGAAGAGAGGGAATGAATAACTTTTAAGTTTCCAGCCACTAATTCCAAGTTGGGAATTTGATAATGCAACAAAGAATAAACTTTATAAAGATGGAGCTGGGAATCATGCTAAGACTGACATAGACACAAGATCTCCAACATGTAAAGAAAAGTATCACAAAAAAACAAAATGAAATAAATTAATCTGAAGTAATGTTTATATTTTCCAAGGAGAAGAATAATGGGATAGGAAGCCAAAAACTGAATATCTTCTAAGGTGTTATTAGCCATGGAACATGCCTTTAACTTACACTTAAAAATTAGCTTGGCTTTTTGCATAGATGCAAGTAAAGCCCTTTTTATGCATGTTCACTTCGTGCTCTATGACAAGAGGTAGCTTCAGAGTCCTTGTGTCTTTGATATACGTTCACTTAGAAGGTCGGAGTCATATAAGCTCTTTCTATAACCTCCTTAAATCTATGTAAGCACAAAAGCTGCTTGAAATATCAACTCATAAAGTAACTCTATCATATACTATAAAAACATAAAATATATAAAACTCACGCTTGAGGTTCTATAGTTCTGCACCTTGATGTGACCTACAATGATTTGCCATTAAATGTTAATAATAGTTCATAGACCAGGATTTTTTTTAAAGCATGAAAAGCTGACTTTGATATGTGATTTCTTTGAAGAGCTATGATTTGTAGCCATATATGACATTAATGATTTTCTGTGCTCTGTGACCCTTTAATTTGGATTAGAAACTAAAGCTACATATTTGCCACTTTCTGTCTGCCATACTCTCAAAGGTCATCGTGAATTTTTTATTTGTTCTTTTATATTTCAGTGTCAATTAGAGCATAATTGAGTACTCTTCAATTTCCAAGCTGAGGAGTGAAAAAGATGAGAATAGCAAATATCAAGACTTCTTACTTTTTCCCCAGACCTTATAAGACTCTATACTCAGTCCTAGAGCTCTAAAATAACAGAAATCCTAGAAGTACAAGCTAGTACAACAAACTAAAAAAATACACTTCAAGAAAAAAAAAAACAAAACAAAACCACAGCATAAAGCCAAGCTTCTTAGGAGCCAAAGAAAACAGAAAAGTATCATCACAAACAGAAGATTGTAACGCAACATTTCAACCTGAATTTAAAAGAAAACTCTAATAGAACAGTTGCATTGACAAAGAAATATCACAAATCAAAAATAAGAAATCAAATAGAAATATGGTCCAAACACTTGGAGTTTTAACTGAACAATGGGTAACACAAACGGAATTCACAGAACTCAGGAAAGAACTAAAGGAAAAGATATAAAATGTTTTCAGAAATGAAAGCTAAATTACAGGTGTGCTTCTCGTGTAGTCACCACAGGAAAGCATAGGAAGGGACAAAAAGAATAAAAATAAAGCAAATGAAGCAAACAAAAAGGCAAAAAGGACTAGAGAGAAAGTGATTTTGGCTGGAGTGACTGGCTTCATATTGCATAGCACAGGGCGATCAGCTCAAGACACAAGAGGGAGGGTATACGGGGATATATGTATATGTATAGCTGATTCACTTTGTTATCCAGCAGAAACTAACACAACATTGTAAAGCAATTATACTCCAATAAAGATGTTAAAAAATAAATAAATAAAGCATTAAAATAAATAAATAGATAGATAGATAGATAATCACTCAGTCCCGATAAACTTTTGCTGTTGTATTAGTAACCCAGATCTGGGCTATTATACTATATTTTAGCACATAATTCAACAAATTATGAATGATATTATAATTTTCTCCTATTTCAGATTCTTAGAGTACATTTTAAAACAAGTAATTGAAAAAAGTATCATATCCTATTGAGATTTTTTTGATTGTCAGAAGCAGTCTCACAATATTTACCGCACAGCCATTAAATGAAGCCCAAGTAAAAAGCACAAAACATATTTTTAGAGGGAAAATGTCACCTTTTGATACAAAAGCCGAATGTGTTTATATCCACACTCTACTTGAATTTCATACATTTTCATGCCAATGGAACCACAGAAATTGAAGACTAAATTATCCTATGTGAGAAGAGCCACCAGCTAAGCATCTTTAGAAAACAAATACAGTTTTTTGGGGGTGGGGGGAATGTTGTATGTTGATTACTTGCATTTTATTTTAAAACCATCCTACTTAGTCAAAAGGAAACTTAAATTCAACAGAATGCAACAAATTTTCTTAAGTCCTAAAGTATAATATATGATGAAGAAAGGCTTTAATGCATTTAAATTCCATTTCCATGACACTGATGCATACAAACTACCTTATTATCTCATCAGCTTCCACTAAAAGGCAAACTGCCAGCTCTTGCTTCTTTTTGATATTTCTTTCTTTATTTTTAAATGTGAAAATCTGAAATAAGATGAATACTTGAAATCCATTAAAGTTTTATTTGTCTACATATCATTGCTTTTAATTCCTTACCCACCTAGAAAGCAAGTAACAAAAATGAATGATTGAAATTTTTACATCTTCTTAGTCCCAAGGTAGAGAATCAAAAGTGTAGACAGAGAGAAAGAGATAGAGACTATAAACCATTAACAGAATAATTAGCACTAGCAAAACAAGTGGTCCTTAGGTAACATCTTACACATTGAGAATTTAGAGATTAGCCTATTTCATGTTTTCTAAAAGGCAGTAGAAACATCTATATAAATGCCACTTAATCGGGTGCTATCATGCCTACAATTCTCTAATTATAAAACTAGTTCATTGTTTAAATAAAATTTTTCTCCTCCTGACCCGTACTTGTTGCTATCTTTTTTCAAGATTACCATTATTAACTTTCCTCTAGAAAGTTCTGCCCCTTACCTGCTTGCTTTCCTATCCTTTCTCTTCTATTTTATTTTTCCCATAAGGATAATTTTTATAAAAGAAAAGCCAAGTCATGTCATTACTTGCCTAAAGCACTTCAGTAGCTTCACAATGCACCTGAGTAAATCTAATTCTTATCTTGCTCTACTAGGCCCTACATTATTGAAACCATGTCAACAGAACCCTCAACATATGTCACTGTTCCTTTTTCTCGCCAGGCACCAGCCACACTCCCTCTTCCTAGAATGTGACACCTTCCACTATGTCATTTGTGTTTGCTTGTTTTATAAGCCCTACATGCTATCTTCTCCAGATCTTCTCCTGATTGTTTTCTAATCCTTCATCTCCAGGTTTAAATGTTGTCTCCCCTGAAACTGCATTCCCTTTTCACTCTAAATCAAGTGGGCCTTCTCTATAATTCTTTACTACCAAACATTTTTTTTCTCATGGTTCTAGTCACAATAGATATGTATTTATGTGTACAGATTTTCATTGTCTAACTCCCCTAACTGAACAGAAACTTCATGAGGGCAGGGATTGTGTGTGTGTTTTACTCACATACCCATCACCTTGCATAATATATACCACATAGTGGACAATAAATACCTTTCGAATGAATGACTGAAAGAAGGGTTGAATAGTTTTAATTATATATATAAACATATAAACACAGAATCCAAAATTTCAATGGGAGAGTACGTTCTCATAGCTTTATTTCTATTGTCCATTTCATTTTTCATCCCTTTACTGAACAGATTCCTAAAATCTAGTCAAAGACATTAAGTATCTATGATCCATACAAAGCAATGTGTTTTCTCTCTAAAAGTATGTATTTTGAGTGGTAATAAAGCCATTGCCAAAATAAAAATTCACTCTTTTATCTAGTTGTGAAATAGACATTTTTAGTAGAAATACTAAAATACTAAACTCATGGAGTTTGCAGTTTAGACATGAAGAAAGAAATTAATCAAATAATTAATATCAATTGTATTGTAAAACAGTTATTAATTGCAATAAATGCTGTTGAATAAAAGGGTTCTAAAAGTCACACACAACATACAGGACAATGAACTTGTAGTAGGGGGACCTGCCCTGGAGTAACGCGCTGAAAGAGGGGAGTTGCGTGTTTCATTACTAACGGACAGTGTAGGGATAAAAACAGGAGCTAATGATACGAAATATGCATAGAAGTCTTAAAAGATCATGATAGACTAGATGGGCCGTCACGTTAGTAATGGAAAGAACAAGGCCTTCACTTCAACACTTCTGGAAACTTACAATGGGCAGGTCAGTGTAACAGACCTTGCAAGAAAAAAAATTACTAAGAAAAGATTGGAGTGATACAAGTACCATGACTAGAATGTGATCAATCATCCAATCTTACATAACAAGCAAACAATCAGAAAATAATCTCTTAATTGTCATTGGAAAGGAACCAATTCTAGGGACCACGATACTCCCGGTTCTGTCACTAAACAGTTGTTTGAATGAGTACACAACTTAACCTCCAATGGTTTCAGTTTACTCACCTAAAAATCCTTACCAGTGAAATAGCCAATTTACTACAAAAGTTAACTATCTCTATTGTAAAATAAAAGGTATTGACATTTTGTAACACTTTATTTTTGAGTGATAATTTTCATCATTATTTGTTCCTTCCCTTCAGAGAAGAAATTAAGTAGCTTCATTCTTCAATAAACTCCAAGTATGTGTAGTTAATAGAGTGTTCCTTCATTTCTGGATGACAAACAGTCCCAGGGAGAATTATCCCTGCTGAATTTGTCAGCTATAGAGAAGTGGGCCAGACGACACTGGGAACTGGATAAGAGCTCTCATCTGAGATGAAGTTACACAGCATCTGAAGACCATTAGTGTAAGAGCTGCATTTGTAACAAAATGATACACTGTAACCTAAAATTTACATGGACGTTTCGCATAATAGGCTTCAGGCAAAGCTCTAAAATATGTAGCTCATAACTGTATTACATCAGGGGTAAATTAGAAATGGTAAGCACCTGCTTTCTAAAATATTAGTGTGGTGATTCCCTGGGCTTTCTTATTTTTAAATTGAGTATGGATATAATAAATATTTCCCCAGTCTATCAGAATAGGTGTACAGTCAGAACACAATTAAATAGCATAACAGTGTTTTTCTGCGTCTGTCACTCCAAATTTTTTTTTTATTGAAGTATAGTTGATTTACAACATTATGCCAATCTCTGCTGTACAGCAAAGTGACTCAGTCATACACATATATACATATTTTTTATATTCTTTTCCATTATGGTTTATCACCAGATGTTGAATATAGTTCCCTGTGCTCTACATTAAGACCTTGTTTTTTAATCCATTCTCTATGTAATAGTTTGCGTCTCCTAACCCCAAACTCCCAGTGCCTCCCTCTCCCTCCCCCTCTCCCTTGGCAACCACAAGTCTGATCTCTATGTCTGTGTGTCAATCCAAATTTATTCCTCTGCCTCAAAAGTGTGTGTGTTGCGGACAAATGATTGTTTTTCAATATGGGAGCATTTTCCCAGAATGCAGGATTTAGCACTCTTGCAAGCACCCTGGGAAATGGTGCATCAAGCTACTAGTATGGTTCCAAGAAGCATGCAAAGGGATTGCCCACATATAGTGACGTGAAAATGCCAGAATTACTCTGGCAGAGAGTAGCAACATGTGATGAAATTATTCTATATTTTGATAACTGTATATCAAAATATTAATTTTATAGTATGTCATTTAATACTTTGTGATACCTAATATATAGTTAGTTCACAGGAGAGAAAACTTAGGGGTCAAAAAGTATATGACAAAATGCAGTCTTACAGTCTTAAGATTTATTGAGGATAATGGACATACAGAACATATGTCTATAAAGATTATATTTATCAATATTTAATGTATTTGAAGTTAAAACAGAAAAAATTTCAATATTTATTGTTTAATTTCAAAACAAAAATAATAAACCAATTATACATTAACATACATAACATATTCTTCATAAAACAACTGCATTTTTCAAAACAAGAAAACAGTGAAAAAGAGACATCGTTATACATTTTTGCAAATCTTTTTACTGCCTGTCTTAATAGAAAACACCTGGAGCTCTCATAACTACTTCCACATTCAATTTGCTGAGAAAGCACATTCCTTGTTACCACTGGAAAACTCCACTCTGCGCTTGTGAGACAATGAGAGTGAAAAAAGCAAATAGTAACTTCTTATTTTATAAAGATAACTTTGTCCTCACAGACCCCAAACCACATTCTAAGAACTGTTGCCCTAGAGAAACTCCATACTTGTTTGTAAAGAGTCATTCAAACATATTTGAATCAAATGATTCAAAGAGTCATTCAACATTTTCTAATGGAAGAAAAATGGAAACAACACAAATATCCATTCATTTGGAATTCAATACACTATTAGTGATAAATTCATACAGTAAATTTCATTTAACAATAAAAATGAATACCTAGAGGTACATGTATCTGTATGGATAAATCTCACAAATAAATTTGAGACCAAAAAAAGAGTTACAGAAGGATGCACACAGTATGATAAAATTAATATAAAATGTTGAAACAGGCAAAGAAAAACATATATTTTATGAGCATACATAGATTTGCCTTAAAAGACAAAAACAAGTATGAGATGGATAAATAATGAATCCATAGGAGTTGCCTGTTTTCTCTGGGTGTAGTAGAAGGAAACACAGGTAAAGAGGGGTACAGGTGATTTTGATTAAATTTGTTTAATTTTTTAAACTTGGTGACTATTTTATGGGTTAACTTAATTTTATTCACTTATACATTTTTGCATGTTTAAAGTAGTTTATACTTTTACTAATAATTATTATTAGTTATTAATAATTACCTGATAATTATGATAATTGCTCTGATAATGATTAAAAATAAATGGCACAGTGATACAGTATGAAAAGGTACAGACTTCCAGTGATGAAATAAATAAGCCTGGGGATGTAATAACTATAGTTAATAATACTGTACTGTACATTTGAAAGTTGCTGAGAGAATAGATCTTAAAAGTCCTCATCACAAGAAAAACATTTTTGTAACTATGTATGGTGACAGATGTTAACTAGACTTATTGCAGTGATCATGTTGCAGTACATACAAATGTTGAATCATGTTGTACACCAGAAACTAATATAATGTTATATGTCAATTATACCTCAATAAGAAAATATGAATGAAAAGGTGAAATAATGAGTGAAGATTCTTTTGAGACACTTAATCACTAAAGGATACAAAAGGATATTATGTAGGAATTTTTTTATAAAAGAAATATAGGATTGAAGGAGATTTTCTTTTCCTTTCCATGGGAGTGACCTGAGCAAGAGAGGGACTTGAAGAGAAGGGAGGACAAAGATACAGGGAAAAAATGGAATAATGGGTGGAGCAGCGTGCGTGCATTGTTGAAAGGAGGGGAAATCCACAGCATAGGTAGAAATGGATCTCAGAAGGAAAGACAACCTTTTAGTTGAGACTCTCTCAGGGGGGACAGAAAGATTAATGTTATTGCAGCTAAGTTTAGTAAGAGATAAAAAGTTAAGGAGAGTTCACATCCGATGGATTCTCCTTTATATTTTTTAATAAAGAATGAAGAATGTACTGTGTCAGAGTATGGAGGGCAGGTCGATGGAGCATTTCAAAGAAAAGAAGTTGACTTAAAAAATTCCACTTGGAGAGTAAGATATACAAGATTTCTGGTCAGGACTGAGGATTGTACCCACTAACTTTTTCTTCCCTATTGTTACAATGAATGAATTGTCCATGTTCCTTTGTAAAGCTTGGGCTTCTGCTGTCTGGTAGATCCCATCCCCTTTCACCTTCTCAAGACTATCATTCCTTTAGTTATATTCCATATCCCCTACAATATCAATTTTCACATTATCAATTTTCTGTTTTTACTGTGACATTTCCATAACTTCACTAATACAATATATTATTTCCTATCACTGAAGAAAAACTCTAACCTGACCTCAAGTCCCCTTTTAGTAGTTGCTCCTTTCCTGCTGTCCCTTATAGCAAAATTTATATGTGGAATCTAAAACAGTCAAACCATAGAACCAGAGAATTAACTAGTAGTTTCCAGGGTTTTCAGGGGTGAGAGAAATGGGGAGAGGTTGGTCATAGGGTACAAACTTTCAGTTATAAGATGAATAAATTCTGGAGATCCAGTGTACAGCATGGTGATTTCAGTTAATAATACTCTATTGGATACTTGAAATTTGCTAAGAGAGTAGATCTTAAATGTTCTCACCACACATACACAACAATATGGTAACTAGTGAGCTGATGGATGTATTAACTTGATAATTATTTTGCAATATATATATATATATAAAATCATCACATTGTACAGCTTTAAAAAAATTCATATCATACAACCTAAAAAAATAAAAAACAATACTTTTCAAAAGTATTATTCAGACCTCTCTCCTGTGTTCTCTATTTCATTCAGTCCAATCAAGATTTTGTCCCCAGTCCTCAAATGAAACTGTTCCAGTCAAGGTCATTGATGATCTCTCCTTTTATTTTTAATCTAATCAGTATTTCTCAGACTATCCACTCAACCTTTCTGCATCTTATGACACAGTTAAACACTCTCTCTTTCTTGGACCTTCACCTGGCATTCGGATAATTTTCACCCATTTTTGATAAATAATTAATTTCATTTTGATAATTAATGCCATTAATATTTATCAATGATCTAACACATGTAAATACATGATTATTTTAAAAATTATTGAAGACCATTTTCAGTAGGAAAAATATTATTTTTAAAAGGTTATAAATCCTTCTGATTCTGAAAGATGAATTGGTTTTTGTAATTCTCTTTTATTCAAATTTTAATAATAGCAATAGTGTTCTGATTGTAAATATCTCCCTTCTTCATGTCAACCATGAGAGTAATTTCATACTACATTAATACATAAAATTGACTTGTTTAAAAGGAAATGAAACTAAGCAATATTAACAGACTCAATCCCTGCATGCCACATCTCTTCCTGTGTTATTTTTCTTGCAATGTTATCATTTGAGTTGCTAGGCAGAGGTTAGAGAACACCTGATGATTGACTGAGCCTGCCCAGAATGGATTCACTGTGTAATTACTCTTCCCTATATGAGTGTCATGGGGAAAATAAGATAAATCAATAGTTCTTTCATCTGAGGATATATTTCTTAGACCCAAAATGTTGTGTGTGGGTAACCAAGTATGGTTTTTATTTTGATAATAAGAGCAGCATTTTGTTGAACCAATTATATTTAGTAATTGTCTAAAGATTTGTTTCTCCTTCAAAGGATAGCTGGTCTCAGAGTATCTACCATACAATGCAGACATCTTTATCTTCCCTTTGTCTATTCATTCATTTACATTCTCAACCTTTTGTGCCCCCCATCCCTCAAAACTCTACCAATGGTTTCCATTTTACATTATTTTTCTCTCTCTTTCTTTTTCATTTATGCCCATTGATGATTTTCGGCAACTCAAGTTCCTACCAAAGCACCCAGTTGTCAATTTTATCATCTGACAGCATTACAAATTCCCTCAAGTCCTTAGTGAAACTACAAAATTCTTCCCCAGGGGTCAGTATCCAACAAAATAGTAATCTCTTTCTATTTGTATTTTCAACATCTCTATATCATTCAGGAAAACCTGTGCCTTTGGGTAAACAAAAGGTAGCTTAAAATTTTGCGGACTTACCCTTTGTCCAAGTGAAGTTATAACAAAAATATCCAGAATATTTTAAATGTAAACATGATTGTCATAATACTGGCAGCACCCAAATGGGTGCCTCAAGGCCTTCCTGATGATGTTATAACCTATTGATGATGATAAAATTTTGACTATTGATGATATTATAACATATTGACATAACCATTTCTGACCTGGCCTTCTTGCATTTCACCGAAAAGTTAACTTCTTAAATAGATTTTCTATTTCAGTCTATTTCTGGCTCCTTAGGCCCTGAAATACCATCTGAAACCTCTAAATAATATTCTCTCAAGTTGCGGGAACAATTCATTCAGGAATTCAATGACTTTAACAAATATGCCAGTTACCACGTAAGAACTAGGAATAGAAGAACAACAGAATAATAAGCATTAATTTTATGCAAGGCTTCATAATGTAGCAGGAGATAGAGACATTAAAGCCTGAACATATGATTACAACTTAAAGGTAAAAGGACTCAAATGAACACCAAGCAACATTAGTGACAAGATATCCATGTCAACATACAATGTGCATTTTGTTTTGTTTTTGAAAGATTGGAATTAAGAAAAATTTCTACAATTTTCCATGTGGTACCAAACAACTTATAGACACAGAAAAGTAAAAAATTGGATTGGATCCAGATGATTCACCCACTATAACAATGCTGGAACACATTTCAAGTGGACAATATTTACTTAAAAAATTCAATTTTAAATCAAGCTATTATTCACGTGTGAGGACATTCTTAGACATAGTCAATGATGTAAAAGTTTCCCATGTATTCTCATAAATAAAAATCTGTCAAAAAATATTCCAGAGAAACCAGAAATTAATAAAAACAATGATCTGAAAAACAATGAAATGTGAAATTTTAAAAAAAGTGGTCAGTGAAATCAATAAAAGTGATCTAAAGTCTAATATATTTTAAACTATTATAAAGCTCAATTCAAATATTAATATAAACCTTACAGGAAATATACACTATACAAAAAGGAAATTAACAATAATATTGAGCTCATAACTATCTCACAGGTTTGTTTGTAAGGATTAAATTATTTAATACTTATAAGTGCTTAGAGCTATGAATAGTGCATAGTAAACACCTAATAAGGTTAACCATGATCATTGAATAATAATGCCAAGATGATATTACTATTCTTTAATAGCTCAGATTATTGATACCAAGCGTGATCCCGGGGTGCTCCTGGGCACAAAAGCCTTTCTGTGTCCCCCATTTCTTGATTACAGGAAATAGGCTTCATTCAGCCATGACCTTCCCTGATTTCCAACAAGCAGGTTCAAACAGTTGCTAATTAGGGAAGGGAAGGGAGGAAGCAAGGGAGGGACAGTTGACAGAAACAATAGTGCAATCTTGAGGCAAGGTGCTGGTTCCCCATCAAGGGATATACATAACAATATCCTTGAACTCTTCTGCAGATACTGAAAGCCCCACCAGGTGGGAGAAGTTAACTGTATGCTGCCACAAGCAAGGAAACCCCAGACCTTTGGAACCAGAAGGTTGATGATGCTGAGTCTCACTTACCTCACCACCAACCAACCAGAAGAATGTCCACAAGTTGATGACGCCCTCTTTGAACCATTACCATAAAACTTCTCACTACCCCCTCCGGATTCGGCTTCATTATCTCACTAATCCAGGGTATAAAATAAAGGGAAGGTGGAGCATTTTACAATCTTACAGAAGAAGAGATCCATAGTGTCCGGTCTCAATTGGGCCTTAATATTATCCATTTTTTTCCTATCCTTAGACAACTCTCTTTCTGAATTCTCACTGGGCTGATTCCAAATATTTAGCTTTAATCCAACAATCATCGCAGCCTTCATAACTCTGAAATAATATTGTTTCCTTCTCTATAGGGAAAATCATGCAGAAACCACCATACTGAAAATTGCTTAATTTTTACACAAGTAATTGTTTGTGTCCTCAACCATTTCTTCTTCTTATTCAAAAGAAGAGGTAATTCTGCTCCTATGCAAATAATTAAAATAACCTTAAGGTATCACTTTACCAATTGTACTTTCAATACCTCTATTATAATATCTGAATCCTTTCAATCAGCATTTAAAATGCTTAAGTCTTGCCTATTTAAAGTAATAATAATAATTTAAAACCTAGATGACTATCACTCTGTCTTCCCCTCTTCTTCTTTTCACAGTGAAAGTTCTTGGGATGATGTTAGGAGAGACCAATAAATATCATTCCTTATACTCCAAAGTTCAGAAAAATGTCAGGTAACAAGACTTAACAGACTGAGAACCAAAATGTCATCTGCACTTGTAACCACTACTGCTCTACTATTGCTAATAAACATTTACTTTGTATATGTTTATTTTATTAATGCATCACAATATTTAAAATAAATAAATAATAAATTCCCTGCTATTTTGAAAATGTATTTAGTGGCTTGCAGAATTAGGCTATCTTCTCATAATTATTCTCACAGTTTTTCTTAACGACATAGAATGTAATTCTATCTACTGAAAATATTCTTTCTCTCTCTGGTGGAAACTAAATACACGCATAAGGCAGAATTACTTTTACTCCCTGCAAAGAAGCTAATGAACATTTCTGGACCCAAGGAGTTGGACACAATCTCCAACCAAGCATATGTTTCAACATCACAGAAACATAAAAGAAAAAAATAATATTTGACATATACAAACCAAAGCTTTTTGATACAATTATAAAGGAATATTTTCATAATTAAAAATTTGCATAAAGTCTTATATATATATATTAGTATTATCTAAGAAAGCCACAAACACAGATATCTCCTATTTGGGGTTTGCTTATTAACAATCATGCTAATGAAGCCGAATCCATCCTCTGTACCCTGACACCAAATTAAATCTCGGAGACAGAGTTCTGGGTAGAGTAGAAAAGAGTAGATTTATTGCTTTGCCAGGCAAAGGGGGCCACAGCACCCTAATGCCCTCAGAACTGTGTGTCCTGACCTGGAGGGGGTAGTGAGGAGTTTTATAGGAATTGTTCAAAAAGGGAATGATCAGCTCGTGTACATTCTTCTGATTGGTTGGCGGTGAGGTAACCGGGAGTCAGCATCATCAATCTTCTGGTTCCAACCAGTCTGAGGTCTACGTGCTTGTGGGCACCACACAGTTAACTTCTCCCACCTGGTGGAGGTTTCAGTATCCACAAAACAGCTCAAAGATATTGTTATGTATATCCCTTGATGGGGAACAAGGACCCAGCCCCAAGGCTGCATTTTTTTTTTTTTTGACTGTTCCTCCCTTGTCTCTACATCCCCTGCCTTCCCTAATTAGCAACTGTTTGAACCTGCTTGTTGGAAATCAGGGAAGGTCATGGAGGCTGAATGAAGCCTATTTCCTGTAATCAAGAAATGGGGGGCACTGAAAGACTTTTGTGCCCAGGAGCCCCACAGCGTCCTGCTGGGTATCACTAATAGGTTTCTGAGAGTTTTATATCCAACTAACATAAATAGAATTTAAAGCACAAACATATAATTAGCTGGAATAATGTCCAGAAGGACAATTTTGGTGTACATTTTCAACGAGAAGCTTAAGTGGAGCCTTTGTTTCCCACTAAAACCCACATATAATTCTTAGGACATTATTAACAGCCTCTGGTTGGTCACACAGAATAAAGAAGTCAGGCAGAGGGAAAGAAAGAAGATCCATTGGTCAGTCTACCACAAGCCAGACATGCTAACTAGATGTGATAAACAAAGCATAGTATACTGATCCTTCTGTACTGGCCTCTCAATTCGCAGGGACCCTAAACACTAGAATGTGCAACACAGGCAACCTTGTGACATTCTGTGTCAAAGACTAGAATTTCTTTGAATGAGAGGACAGGAGCGTCAACAATAAAGTAGTTGGCACTAGTGGCAAGCAGAGACACTGTCACCCCATAGAAAAACTGCATAATACAAAATTGTCCAGGAAAATAATTATTGCTATCCCCTTTGTCCCACTTCTTCCATTCCATTAACTCTTAGGCTCAGTCTGTTATCACTGCAAAGACTCCTCAGTTTATACTCTTAACCAAGGCTTTATCAATATAATTAAGCCTGTATTAATATTGCTACTTTTTTTTCTTATAAATACCTATAATTAAAAAGTTCCTGACTTGTGTTCAAAGATTTCTTTCATCCCTTGCCTCTTCCTCCCACTAAAGGTCAAAAACATTTTTTTTTTTCTTCTCCATTAACCAGCCAACAGTGAGTTGAATCCCAGATTCAAGAGAGAATAATGAGTAGGGAAAGGAAGTATCACCAAGGTGGTCGTTGAGGCAAGAATATGTGGGGAATAACTCAGTGAGTAACAGTTCGGGAAGTTTTGTTTCCAAAGGCAAATGGGAAGGGCTTATTGAAAAGCAGAGAGGAGGCAGAAACAGAAGGAGAATAAGGGCAGAGCTTTTCCAAAGGTTGTTTTTCCTCTGATTATTTCCAAATGTTTATGAATGCAGATGTCTGGAACCGTTGGTTTATCACCCCTGAATTTTGCTTCAACAAAACCTCATAAAAAGGGAGTGGAGATGGATGGGCTAAGTAGCCATTTTATTTATATGAGGAGCTAAAGAAAACTAAGTGAAATATAATCCAAATAAATAACATATTTTAGACAGCAAAAGAGCAACAAAGAAACCAACACGGTATTCAGAAAACCAGAAACCCTAAACAAAAGCTTTAGATAAACGAAAATCAAAAGGATGTCAGAGCTTCAATTGACGTTAAATACTGCAAAAAAGGATGTCATCCTCAAATCAAAGGGCTGTCCCCAAAAGTAGTCTTTTCCATATGAAATTAAAAGGCAAAATTACTAGTTCAACTATATTCTAATATATAAATGACATCTTCAGAGGTTTACAAACCAAATACAATAATAGATACATGCTATATGTTATACTCAAAGTAGCACTTCAAAAATTCTAACAAGTGAAGCAAAAAAGTTAGAATTATTAAAGTCACTGAGTAAAACAGTATCTTTAAAAATAAGTCTTGAAATCTGGACCTGATTCTAAATCCAACCTAACAGAAGCATTGAGTCATATTTAGAATATGTTTAAATCATGAGCTATTAAACACAGGCCATATTAGTTCTGTTGTGCTATTCTATAGTAAACTTTAAACAACAAAGTATATCTTAACTGTTTAATATAACATCAACCTGAGGGAATCTTATTAGAAAACATATTACTTAAATATGCTTAACTATCTAAAATAATTGGAATGGTGCAGTTTACAAGTATATTGATTTAAGAGCTAATTTTCAACAGGTGTGTTAGAGATATTATTTTTTTCTATATCACAGAATAAATAAAACCAAATGAGATTTCTATGAAATTTACCGTCACTAATTTTAAATCACTCCCTTTAATTTACAACAAAATTAAACAGATATTTAAATATCTTTTAAAACTGATAGTTGAATATTTGTCTATTTACCTCAGTCTGGTAGCAATCTTAAAGAAGATAGCCATATGCTACCCTCACAGAGTGATTACTATGTTCTAAGCATTGTTCTCATAAATTTAATCAACAGCTACCCTACAAGGTATATACTATTGTTATCCCCCTTTCACAGACAAAGAAGCTGAGATTCTGAGAAGTTAAGTGATTTACCTAAAAGGACACACCTGAGATCCAAATGCAGGGACTGCCCTCTTAATCATATCATTATATGAAGAACATTTCCAATGATGTTAAATGAAGAATAAAGATTAGGTGAGTTGTAGGGGACCATCCTTTCTAGAGACACCAAATTTTTCTTTTATTGCCTAGTTTTGGATTGGATATAAAATATGTAATAGTTACCATTATTCTGTGTATTCTTTGTACCCAAATGACTACTTCTAAATTATCCAACAATCCAGAGCCTGCAAGCTCTACACAAATGCCTCTCTCTCTTTCTATTCCTCCTCCCTCTCTTCCTCCCTTCCTCCTCCCACTCTCTTTTTTAAAAACCACTGATGGACTCAAGTGTATCTAGTGAAGAATGTCTGAGGGCATGTGTAGCACCTGCACTGATATTGACTGTAAAATGGTTATGTAAGAAGGAACTCAAATAGAACAACCAGGGGAGGATGTTTAATAGAAATACATAGAGAATTCTGAATTATTGTTTCTGCCCTTTGGGAAGCTGTTTTTAATTGGAACTCCAATAAGGAAACCTCCTTTTCCATCAAAACCAGTCAAAAATGACTCCTATATTATGACATAAAGAGCACAGTCCTTTGAAGAAGAGTATTGTCCTTAGAGAAAGAATATTGGTTCAAGACCCAGCAGAGGGGACTTCCCTGGTTGTCCAGTGGTTAAGAATCCGCCTGCCAATGCAGGGGACATGGTTTCGGTCTCTGGTCCAGGAAGACCCCACATGCCGCAGGGCAACTAAGCCCCTGCACCACAACTACTGAGCCTGTGCTCTAGAGCCCGCAAGCCACAACTACTGAGCCCATGCACCACAACTCCTGAAGCCCACATGCTCTCGAGCCCGCGTGCTGCAACTACTGAAGGCCGTGCGCCTAGAACCCATGCTCCGCAACAAGAGAAGCCACCGCAATGAGAAGCCCGCGCACCTCAACGAATAGTAGCCCCCACTCACCGCAACCAAAGAAAGCCTGCGCGCAGCAATGAAGACCCAGTGCAGCCAAAAAAAAAAAGACCCAGCAGAAAGAGAGAGAGCAAAATCAAGTGAGCTCTAAAGTTAAGTAAGAAAAAAAAAGAACAAAAACAAACAAGTAAACCCTTTTTCTCTGGGGTAATTAAATATGTGTAGTGCAGCCAAGACACTACCAAACAATATATGCAAGGGAGTCACAGAAGAGAACACACAAACGACCTATAAGAATATAACAATTTGCTCAATCTCAGTAGTAATCACAGTAAATGCTGATTAAAACACAGGTGACAGTTAGATCAAGAATACCAGTTAGAAAATTTAGCCTCCTCTTGCCCAATTAGCTCTCTTTCCTCAAGGAATAATTATTCTGTTTATTTATCTTGGTCTTTTTGTGCTGTTGCTCTCCTTCAAAATTCTGGTAGTCTTTGCCTATCAATCACGTTTATGAATGAAGTCCTTGGTTGCTACATATAGGTGGTTGGGGCCAGTTTCGTTCTGTTATGTAAGCCTGCTTCCCATTGCCCCAGTAGTCCCAAACTAGAAGGCTGAGACCAACTTTTAAAAATCATTTATTTTAATAAGAGACTTCAACCGAAAGATTGGTTAAGAACACATCTAGTGTTGGATAGATTTGCAGAATTGGCACAATTCACAAAGTCTCGAGTTGGTGAATAAAATGAGTATCATACTGCACCACATTGACTCTTGAAAGACCGTTACATAGAAGAAAAGCTAAATATTTGTATCATTACCTATATCCAGATTTACCTAAAGAAAGCAACCTTTATAAATCACTAATATTGTAAAATAAGCAATAGCCAGATAAGCAAATGTTAAGGAAAATAAGTGAGGAATGGAAAATTTCCTTTTTTTTTTTTTGTATCTCAAATATGCCCTGGAGGTCTAGAGCTGGCCAGCTTCAAGAAGGGTATCATTCAATAAAACAGACATATATAAAAGAAAAACCAGGAGAGGATTCTTATTCAGGATTAGGAGGGATTTTTCCATAATCTTAAAATGTCAAAAAATTTCCTATGGTCAGCTTACTGTCATGTCCCTGCCCTATGCAGTGAGTTTCTTAGGCACTTTTATTTAGGTAATGGCAGCTCCTAACATCATTGACAAGTGCTCAACATGTGGTAGGAATTAAAACAACTATTGTGGAATACATAGATTTATATCACTAGTTTTGAAATTGAATCAGTATGCTTTTGGAAAGTATAAAATAATAAGAATATATATTTTAGAATTTATTGACTGGGATAAACATATTACTTTAAAATACATGGGTTATTCCTCCTTTCTGCATTTTCCTTTCCTAATGTTTATTGCTTCATGAGACACATATCTTCAAATAGCATCTGAATGTATTTCCACCAGTCTATTTACAAGTAAGATCTGGAAGAGAGATAAACATCCAACTGCATATTTCCCAATGTCCAAGTATACCCATCTCATTAACTTGATCTTTAAACAACAAAATATAGTAGCAACTGTTTGGCATTTAATGTTAATGTTAACATAGCTTTGGCAACAGCAAGAAGTTATTTTTCCAGGAATTAATGGAGAACTAAATTTATAATATGCTGGCTTTTGTGAGTTAACACAGATCTTCAGAGCTATAATTTGTTATTTAAGAGGCTAAAAATAAAGATATTATAATCTGTCAGAAATTAAAGTATGCAATTTAATTATCTGCACATATTTTTGTTGTTGAGTTTTATTGTTAACCAGCCAGCCATCTTTGTGTTTGAGGTCATCTTTTAATACCACATTTAAGTAGAGGAAAGAGGACTGGGCACTGAGTCAAGAAATGTAAACGTGTCCTTAGGCAATTTTCATCAGTAAAATGAAAAATTTAGGACACCTCTTGGATTAGGACATCTCTCATCTTCACGCATAAAAATTTTAAGTTACATGATATAATTTACATAATACAATATAGGGCCTAATGTATCAGTTGGCTAACTGTGGAAAATAAGGAAGAGAATGTAGATGTAGAAGAAAGATAACTGATTGAGAGTCCTTGATCCAGCTCCATCACATGTTCATAATATTACCCGTGAAAGTCATATAAGGTGTCTGGACTTCAGTCTTGTCATGTGCAAGATGCTGAATAGTTTCATTCAGATCATCTCCAAAGTTCCGTCCAGCTCTCAAAACCACATCCATATAATTCATTTTGAAATACTGGGTTTCTTGTCTCAGATTGAATCTCCTTGTTAATTTGGACAAGGTTAAATCTTAGAGTAGTTTTGAAATCAGGAATGATTTAAGAAAGCAAATTGTCAATACAATTATACAACTTCTTGAAGCTTCTTTTTGAATAGATCACATCTTGAGCCAGAATTGGCATCCAGCAGATGGCACTATGCCATCGTCATGGGACCAGCCAGCCCTTAAGAGCGGCACTCATCTCGCAATCGGCAATCTTACTCATTGGCAATAATTAACACTGTCGTACTTTATTTCTTTATGATTATAAGATGAACTTGATACTCTCTAATTTGAATAATTATACTCTATTTTATTCTTCTCTTGGCAGTCAGGTAGATAAAGGCTGAAAAGGGAGTTTGCTAATTCTAAAACTTGAGTAAATAGCAGGGGCAGAGGTATTGAAATTATCTGTTCTCTGACAGAAAGAGGATTGAATCCCACTTTCTCGGAAGAAAGCCGGACCAAACAATGAGACTGTGAACTCTGTGAAGACAAGAACCGTGTCTGCTTATGTTTGTATCCCCAGGCCCTCACTTATTAGGAGGTGCTTAATAAATTTGCTGAATGGATTAAAAACAGAATATAGGATCAATGAACATGGAATGCAGAAGGATGTACTGATGATAATCTGTAGAAAATCTCTACTTATTCCTTCAATTTTCTAAGTAAAGGAGGATGCAAAGGGATCATCTGAGAGTGAAGATGAAGGAGGAGGTGTTAGATGTTCAGAGGGCAGAGAGGTTGTGAAATGTTTTCTAGGACAGTGAGAGAGAGAATGAACCATACTAGAGTAATAAGATATGATTACTGCTCAATTTGGGGATGAGCTGAAGGTTTGGGTTCTGATTTAAAATGAGAAAAATTAAGTTGTGAATTTATCCCTAGCTACATTTGTAAGTCCAGGCATGGTATAGGCTGAAAGTGTGATACAGCTGTGGTTGAGATGTATCAGGCAAGAGCAGAATGGGGACAGGGGAGTAAGCTTATATGCAAGGGAATAATTGTAATGAATGACCATGTAACTTAAGGTGAATAAAGATTGTCAAGGGAGTATCAATGCATTGGAAGTCCTGGCCAAGTTGAAGCGTTGTTGGAGTCCTAGATGAAATCAAATGAAATGATATGATGATGGTGGTCAGTGAGAGGTGTAGGCAAATATCGAAAGGATGGCATTATTGGCAAGAACAAGTTCTAGGGTATAACCACTAGAGTTAGAGTAGGATGAAGACAAGATTATTGAAGGAGAGAAGTCCTAGAAAGTAAGAGGCAAAGCTATTGGAGATATTATCTAGGTATATTTTGAAATCAACAGGACAAAGTTGGGAGTTATGTTAGAATGACAGTGAGCAAAAATATAAATTATTAAGAAATAAAGAAGGGTGAGACAAAGGCTTCTTAGACGATAGCAACAAAGTTGATGATATGATCTAATGAAATGATATTCAAAGATAGAGGATTTTAGGGAAGTGGGAAGAAGAATATCTGAAAACAGCCCTGAGGAACAGTAAGAACCTTTTTTCATCATTTACTCACAGGTAGGATATAAAGTCAGCCCTTGAGGGGGGCTGCAAGGAAGGCAGGATAATCAGAGGCGATCTAGATTTGTGTTAGAGCAAGAAGTTGAGAAAAACTCATATAGGGAGAACATGTAGCATAGAGTATTCAAGGGAGAATGTATACGAGATTTTGCCAATGATGGACCATGGTAGCCAGAGGGCAGAGTGGAAAATGTGTCAGAATTTGTGAAGGGATGGGGAAAAGGAGCAGAACTTCGTTCTAATTAGTGTAAGAGATGAGGGATGACTTACAAGTGATGAACATTTCAATATAGAATGTAATAGTATTTATAGATATTTATGGGTTCAAGGCAGATAATAGCAGGGAGGCCCTGGATTCAGGGGCAAAGAGAAGAGTGAGTTCTGGGGTTCTTCTTGACTCCTGTTGATGGAGGCAAGGAGATCTATGGAAGCTGGGCTTGGTCCCACTGTATGAAACCCTGTTGACCCATGCTGACAGGATTAGAAGCCGCCTCCCTTATTCTGGGATTTGCTCTTGACACCTGTTAGAAGAGTGAACCAAAACACCAGTGCTATCTTGAGGCCTGATGATGGAGGTGAAGCATTTCAGGAGATCACATGTCCCTCTCTGCATGTTAGGGGCCCGCTCAGCAATGATGATGTGTATAGGAGGCGTGGATGAGGCCCTCCTCAGAAAGATCCTGTTTTCTCCTTCTGGAATTCCTATTATTTGGATGTTGGGTCCTCCTGGAATGATCTTCTAATTTTCTTGTCTTTTTTCTGCATTTTTTTGCCTGTTCTACCTGTTCTTTCTGAAAGATTTCTTCATGTTTATATTTTCTACATTTGTATGGGTAATGCGGGTGATATTTAAGAACTCTTTTTCTCTTAAAAAAACAGCATCTAGTGGTTGTTTTATGAATGAAAGATTTTCTTTTTTATCTCCCAGAGAATATTATCATTTCTTTAATGTTTTCTTTGCCATGAATTATTTCTGTTTTTTTCAAGTTCTTTTCTTTTTTTATTTAGGCACTAAAATGCCAGTTATAATTTCTGTGTTCTGGGGAAAGAGCTTGTCAATTGATGGACTTAACCGAAGTAGACTGAGTAAGGACCCAGATGTTTCACTGGACTTCTGCCGAAGAGCAATCTTTGTAGGTATTTTCTTTAGGCCATTTAATTTTTCCAAAGGAAAATATACTTCAATATCCTTAGAAAGTGAAATAGTGAAAGGTATCTAAAGTATATACACTTCAATGTAATTTCTATTTTTAATAAGATAGGTAACTCTCCTTCACTGTGTCCTTTTTCTGTCTAGTTCTAATTATGCAGAGAATAAATGTCCTGCCATTATGACAGAGAGGGTAGTTGTCTATAAGAACAAGTGAGAAAAAACAAAAAAATTCTAAGGAGTCTATGGGTTTCTTAAGGAATTGTGTAACAATTGTCTTAGTTTTTGCCCCACTCTTTGTCACATCCTGAGGTTTATAGAGTTTCTAATTCCTTAACCTTTAAGGGCTCTACCGTGTAAATTTTCTTGTTTCTAAATTACATTGCCGGGCTTCCCTGGTGGCGCAGTGGTTGAGAATCTGCCTGCCAACGCAGGGGACACGGGTTCAAGCCCTGGTCTGGGAAGATCCCACATGCCGCGGAGCAACTGGGCCCGTGAGCCACAACTACTGAGCCTGCGCGTCTGGAGCCTGTGCTCCGCAACAAGAGAGGCCGCGATAGTGAGAGGCCCGCGCACCGCGATGAAGAGTGGCCCCCGCTTGCCGCAACTAGAGAAAGCCCTCGCACAGAAACGAAGACCCAACACACCCAAAAATAAATAAATAATTAATTAATTAAATTACATTGCCTTCTGCTGGCCCTGGATTTGGGCTTTCTCAGCTCTGTGAAGCCTCTTACTGCTAATACATCTGCTTCCCAACTTCTAAAAATGTACTGATGCTTCTCATGGGCTGCAGTCTCCTCTCTTGTGTTCTTTGATTTGTAGTGCATTCTTTTTTATTCCTGTGCTATTATTTTAGCGAGACGTTTGAATAAGGCAAAGATCTGCACATGTGTGTAAGTTGTCCATTTTCTCATATTCCCTTTCCCCAGTAATAACTAGGACCTGGGTTGTAACATGAAGACCTTTGCTAGGCCTCCTGTGAGACTGAATGAGGCCTGGACTTAATGCTCACATGGTCATATCATCAGCAATGATTTACTCGTCACTGCTCTAGAGACCATAGATAAAATGAGGAAGACGATTCTGTGGATTTTGCCATTCTTTCAAAGAAAAGGTGATTTATAGCCCTGTCCTAGTTAATCCTATGTATAAATGTCATTATCATTATGGACATTTTACAGCATTGCCAGCTGAACTTCACATAGGACAATTTAACAAGGTTGCTAATGGAGAAACGCACATTTGTCCCAGGTCTCTTTGAATCCAGAGACCATCTTCTTGACAACCTCAAATACCCTTAATTACCTAATTAGGAGAAATTGTCTGGAATATGTTATAATTGAGTGAATTTGCATGAAATTATAATTACTGTAATTTTGTGTCCCAAGTTTGCTGCATTATGTTTAGCATAAAATACTATAAAATTATGCAATATCAATATGAAATATTGTGAAATATTAAAGTATTGTGGGAAATCACACTAATGATTTCAAAACCTCCCAGGTACCTTTACCATAACAACCCCCAGATTAGTAATTTGTGAGCTGTTTCCTGAGACGTCCTTCGGGCATTTGGTGGTGGTGATAGCCAGGAATGGGCAGAGGGAAGAAAGAAACATGAGGAAATGGACTACGTGCTTACTTTATGCCTGTACATCATGTCCCAGGACAACATCCTCAATTCACTTCAGGGTGAGATACCAAAAATTAATACAATAAAATATAACATTCCCCAGCCTCAAAAAAAGTGCACTACCTTAAAACCAATGTAAGTATTTGAAATATTTGCAAGTGAATTTCATGACAGAGACAAGACAAATGTGGTGCCATAATTCAGCAGATGAGAGGTAAGAATCCTTGGAGAAATGGTCATTACTCCTTCTACAAATTGGATTTACATGCTTGTATATTCCATCAGTGCTTCCCCATCAAATCTATCACATCCTAAATGGCATTACAAAAACAAATGCTCTTTATCTAATGAGTTTTTCATGTTTTTTTACCTCTGTTTCCCTGCCAACACACTTTTCTCATCAGGGAAGGCAACACATTTGTTCTTTAAAATAAATTTGAATTGAAATTCCAGAAGAAAAATGGGTGGCAAATGCCTGGCAAGGTAAATAATTTGATGAGACATAAAAATAATGAAATTTCAGCCACCTTCACTGGAGCTTGAATGTTTAATTCTACCAAGAAGTACCAAGATTAATCCTTAATGAAAGCAGAAAGTAGGATGACTTACTGACGGAAGCTCTCATGTGTGAGCCAGTGATAGCAATATTCTTTTAACATAATACCTAGAATCTGGATTGTAATCTATTTTTACCATTTCTGTGCAGCTTTTGTTTTCAACATTTAAAAAATGTACAGAGGGAACTCACTCCAAATATGATCAGGTTCATGGTAGAACTTTATCTCCACCTCCCCTGCCTATTATCCCTTAGCCTGATGGTAATAAAGACCACAGAGCTGCTTGAAAAGAACCAGTCGTCATGTTTCTATAATGTTCATTTTTGTCTTTGCTTCTTTCTTATTTTCATTGTAAGATTTATCTCAGAGAATTACCCCAAAAATGTTTTAAATGCACTAAGGTAAAGATACTTTTTCATCATCATCAAATAATATACTGAGTACATATTTTGGCACTGTGCAAAGCATGTTACATTATTTGACTTGGTTTACTACTCAAAATTACCATTCTAGGAATGCTATGATTTTTACCAACTTGCTTTGAGAAATACAAGGCTTAAATGGTTAAACAAAATGCTCAAGGTCACACAAGTAAGAAGTGAGTTAGGCAATTCTCTCCAAGTATTCATCATTAATAATGATTTAAATTAAATCAGTAACGACATACTTTTTAGTAGAGTCTGTTAACTTAAAATCAAGTAATAGTGAACTTTTAAAAATGTCAGCTCAAGCATCTATTAAACTTTCTTGAAATGTAAGTAATTTAATGATCTTAATTAGAAATGATTTAGTCACACTTGGAATACATTATTCCTTTTGGAAATGTCTAACATAATGGCCTGAAGGAAGTTAATGATACCTCAAACTTGGGCCACAATTGAGCCAACACATTTGTCTTATAGAAAATATGCCCTGCCCAGTTCACACTGGAAGAGTCTAAAGATTCCTGGACAAAATGATCAAAATGTGTCTTCTAACCCAAACTTATAGTTCTTTTTGCTTAATAAATACCTCAGCAGCATATCGTTGTGTTGGTGTTAAATATATTGCCAAAGGGACAGATAAACATGCTTTACAGTCAATAAACAGTGGATTTATTCACAAACTTTATTACAGAGAAAAATAGTTTTTTAAGTTCAGTCAGGAAACGATGCATGTCTTCATAAGCTTTTTCTTTCTGAATTGATCCCATCTTGTGGAAGACTGGACTTCAACGAGGCAGAGGCTCGCCAAAAACGAAATCCCTTAATATGGTTATAGCTAATGAAACAAAGAAAAGAAACACAAAAAACCCATATTCCTCAATCACACAGACCTAAGGAGAAGGCAATAAATAGTCAATTCAATTCCCTGTAATTTTCCCCTTTCTGCACCTTTGATTATATTTGAATTCTTTGTGAGTGGCAACCAAATGTTAGATTATTTGTTTTGCAAGAATAACAAATGTGTTGTTTGCCATTGAAATATTCAGAACATCTCAAAAATAATAGTAGCGCTCATTTGGGGGGGCACTTCCTATATGCCATCCACTGGGAGTGTTGTATTTATATACTTTCACTATATTTTCACCCTCTTGAAAACTGCTACAAACATTTATCTCTAAGATTACTACACTATTCAGTGATGTAGTTGGCACTCCCATCTGTACTATAGAAATAGAATACAAGCAGGAGAAATATCAAGTTTTAAAGAAAGCATGCTATGTCTCTGTATAATAAAATGTGCCAATTTAAAGGAAAATCTGACATAAAGATGCCAAGACTGATGGCAGAGTGAGGTTCCTAAAGTCTGAACTGTGAAGTTCAATGGGTCAGCCCATGGGTGGCTGTCACTGCCGTCAGCATTTCCGTGCAGACCCAAACAGCTCCTTCTAATTTGTAAGGATAATGAAATATATCAGATTGATCCTATTCACTGTTAGAAACTGTTGCACTAACAGACAGAGTATTATGGCCTTATTCTTGCCAGACTCGTTCTATTAAAGGCATATCAGAGCAAAATGTGTCTAGGCAAAACCTCAAATGTTTTTTGCCCGCAATTTTCTTAATTTCGAATGAGAAATGTGTCGTTTCCAGTAAGTAGCTTCTAGGCTCATGCAGTGCAGAGATAAATTTATGCACCTTGTGATTAACTGACTAAGCATAATTAACTTAATTAGGAATATTATTTTGCCTGTCTCTATTGCTCCTATTCTAGAACAAGAACAAAAATAATACCTAAAAGACAAGAGCCTTGATTAGAGTCCTGTCGTGGCTCCAACAAGATGCCGTACATAAGAAAAACAATCAAGAAATACTGAACACCATTAGCACTTATAAACATTTCTTATCTTCATTGTTTGTAATGTGATTTGGAGGTGAGGAAATTCTCAACTCTTGCAAGTAAGTGAAAGCTCATGAAACATTAGATTGCTTCTTTTGTAAGGATACTAAACACGTTGCATTGTTTGTCACTTAAATATAAAAAATATCTAAAAAGAATAGGGGCTGTCATTTGGAGGCACTTGCTGTGTGCCATACATATGAGACCTTTATTTATATAATTTCACTTACTTTCACCATTACCTAATAAGGTAATAGTTCACACCCAGTGAATAAATGAAGAAAATGAGAGCTTGAGAGGGTGAACATTTTACCCAAGGTCAAACGACTAGTAAATGATGGTCCCTGATCCTGAACTATAGTTGTCTGACCCCCAAACCTGTTTTCTCCATGGCTCTGCTACCTTCTTCTTATCAAGTATTTGACTCGCAGTAAATCTATTGATTAAATTATAAAGCATAACCCTCTGGATTTACAAATGCCCTTTTAAGTTTTTAAAGCCAGTTTTAGGCTACGTACCTCCATAGAACAGGCTGGGCACATACTAAGGTATGTGTCTGAATTTCTAGATGCTACAGATTGAAGACCCTCCCACTCTTGCTGGAAAAGCAGTGAGAAAGTTCAAGTCATCCTCTTGACTCAGCAAATGCCCATTTGCCCACTTAACTAGACTGATCTTTCAAGAAATATACAGCACCCCTTAGTTTCATAAGGTGTTTAACGTAGGAATAACAGGTTCTGTAACAATAAGGAAATAGTAATCATAAATCAAATATATTGTCAAGTTGCATTTCTTGGTTTAATTCTCAATCCTTGGAATCTGTTTTTGCATCAGATAGCCAGGTAATGGTCCAGGAGGATACCTTCCAATTAGGTAGTGTTGCTTGATCAAGAAATAATTTTTCCCTGATTTAAATGCTAAAAATTTTGGAACAGGATATGTTGCTATGACTTTGTTTATTGTCCTTGTTAAATATAATTTCAATGATAAATATTTTTCAGTGGTGTTCTTGTGACTCCACATCAAGTAATGAAAGGGCTTGAACTCAACTTGTCTTTGGTTGCTGCATTTTATCTTAGTCAATATTTAGTGTGTAACTATTATAGCATCATTTAAAGCTATTTATCAACAGTTTATGAAGCATATTGAGAAAAAGCAATATAAAAAACATATTGGAAACAAATATTAAAGTGTTCTTTCTGCTCAGATTTATAGATAGTAACAAATGATTCAAAAAATGGGATGGATTGTAAAAAAAAAAAAACGGAGAATTAAAAAAAAAAAAGGGAGAATTTTTAAAAAGTAGAACAGTGAAATGATGGTATTTTCCAAGTTATAATATCATGGATTAATTTGAGGGGAAGAGAGGGATTAAACAGTTTTAAAAGTCAATATATTACAATATATTAGAAATAAACATTGATAAATAGCCATAACAACAGAAATAACAAATACATGTCTGTTAAATGCTTATTTGCTACTTTCTATTATGTATTGTGATATATGATTATTAAGAATATTTTTTAAAAAAATTTAGTCTCAGAACTTAATTAATTTCTCTTAAACTCCACAGCCAATATTACTGGAGCCAAATTTAAAGCACTATATTTAACTCATTTTTTTATCTTGTTTCATGCTATTTATTTTAAAGCTTCTACATTGTACATTTGATATGTGTTTGCTATATAAATGTTTTATATGCATTTTGTTTGCAAGACAGTCTTCTAGTACTTCTATTAATGTCAACATTTGATTTTATACGTAGTTTATACTGTCTTTAGTTATCAACATTAGAAATAAAATTATATTTTAAAATTCTGCCTATGATAAAAAAGGAGTTTATGATGCATTTACCTTCTCTCTCTCACTTCAATTTTTTTGATAAAACAATTTGGAAATTTAAAAACAAGAGTATTGGACTAAGTTGTATTTTTAAATTATTAATTTTCACTAAAATGTGTTTTGTATTTACAATCCATCTTATAAGAATACTGGTAGTATATATCAAAAATATATCCATAATAATTATCCAGTAATTTATATATTACATATATTTAGTTTGATCATAAACAATATTTTATTCCAAATCTTTTGAATCATTATTTTTGAATTTATTTCGTTTTTTATTCAAATGTATGTAATTCTTTCAAGAGTGAAAGGTTTTAAACCCAAATGTACTCTTTTCCCCATGGCTCACTTCTCAATATATTTTACAAACATTGTGCAACTAATGTACACAAAATGATGTGTGAACGTTTCTGATGTTCATATTAGAAAAAAATTTTAGAAGTTGGTAAATTTGGAAAAAATGCACAAAATCAATGTAAATGATAAATAAACATATTTAAAAATGATCAACATAACCAGCACACAAATCTACAAAATATCCATTTTTGCCTTTCAAATTGGTAAATATGTTTTAAATGTTAATACTGAGCATTTACATGCATATAATGAAATGGGCCTTCTTATACACTACTAAGGGGCATCCAGCTGTTAAGTGTTTTCGGAGGGTCTTTGGGCATCATATTTCCAAAGATTGAAATATACTTTATTCCTTGATTCTGTAATTCCCTTCAAGAAAATTCCCCTAAAAAGCTGTCTTAGATTGTGGTATTTGAATGCTCAACAGCTGTTTTGCATAATGTCAAAAACAGGACACCGCACAAAGGCCCAACAATTTGGAAAAGGTTAATTAAATCATAATCCACACAAGAAATCCAACATTATGCATTATTAAAATGTTAGTTTAAAGAATATATCATGACACGGGTGAGAATAAACAAACTAATGTTAAGTGAAAATTCGGAATAGAAGTTCAGTATATAATTTGAGCTTATGATGAAAAAAATATGATTAAGGATCAACAATTTGGTCAGATTTAAAGCACAGGTTGAGAGTAAGCACACTTTCTTTAAGATATGGTTAAATTCACCTTCATACTTTCCTTTTAAATAAAAGTGAAGGAGGTATCAATCATTTTTTTTACAAATTCATTTTCACATTTCTTTTGAGATACACCTCCATTTGTGCATATTACAGAAAATCTATGTTTCTTTTCCCCATTTCCTTCAGAAGCAATGATTATTCCTTAATAGTTAAGACATTTTTATATTTCCAAAATTTCTCCAGTGGCTTGATTCCTTTTTTTTTTTTCTTTCTTTCTTTCTAGGGTCAGGATTCTTAGCGTTACAATTCTGTTAACATTTTGCGATATAGTTTTAATTGAATTCTGGTTCTACTTCTTCCACTTATAACTCTATACTTCCCTTTCTTTAATCTCTACTTTTCCTATAACTTCAGAAGCCATAGTATTCTCATTTTCTTTTGTCCTTTTTTAAATTATTAATCTCCAAATGCCTATCTCTGACCTTTTTCTAATAGTTCCTCACAATTTTTTATACTTCTATAAGCTTCAGATAGAGCTGTATCTTCTGCAGCATTTTTTTCCTCTTCTAACACCAGTCTATTTTCTGCTTTGTTGCTATAGTTTTCTAAAATATTCTAAATTTTGATCATTTTACTACTTCGGATATATTTGTTGATTCTCCTCCATCCCACACTTTTAGTTTAGTCTACAGGAGTCCTTTTCAAGATAGCCCTAACAAATCATTATGGAATCAACTCTCTCATTTTCTCTCCCCTCCTCACCACCATCAGCCCATCTCCCAGACCATAACCATTTATTATGTACCAGCAAATGTTTCCCAATTTTACTTTACTCTCTTTCCAACACATTTCTGAACCTTTCTGGCCCCCATGATGTTGAACCTGCTGATCTTCATAGCTAGAATATTACCATCCACCCCTTAATTAGTAGCAAGGAAAGGCCAACTAATTCTCCAAGTTCCAATTAACGTTATCTCTTTGGTAGACTCTTCACAATCTACCATAGGCAAGAGTTAAATTATCTTTGTTCTCGTGGCATTTTGCATACTTCTTACAATGCTGTATTAAATATTATCTGTTTATCTATTCCTAAGTGCAAAATGGACTCAGATGATTTTTTTCCAATGCTCTATTTCTGTTGGTATTTTCCAGTTCCAGTTTCAAACAAATTTGACTATTTTGCATGGATTTTTTTGTACCACAAAAATGTCTTGCTAACTAAGTCCCTCTGCCTCCTATACTCACTGCTTTATTCCTGTTGAGTGTAAATTGAATCTTCAACCTTAGCCCTCTGGGTGGAATTACCAAAATAAATTCTCCCAGCAGTCTTTTTCTTTGTTTTTTTTAATACTTTCTCCATCATAAATGCATGTTCCTGCTGATTAAATTGCATTGAAATTCTCTACACAAGATTTTTTAATTAAGCTCAGCAAGAAAAAAATTAAATAAATATCAGTGCAAAATAAAATGAACCTACTGATCTGTAGTTACTCATTTCCTTTTAAATAAATATTTATATAATTTTATTCCTGCATTAGAGATGGAAAATGTTTTCTACATAGAACACCTTCCTTTCTGCCAAAATGGATGGATGATGACATGTCATATGTGAGCTAATGCCAATACCTGTAGTCAGAACTGCAAACAAATGGTTAATTATTCGGAACTCTATGGATTATTTACATGTTGCTTCCAGAAATTCTAGGTTGATTTTTTATGTAAGGTTTGATCACTCATACCCTAACTGTGAGAGTCCTGGAGGTATCCTTTCATCAAGCCTTTGAAAAATACACTCAGCATCTGTGAAGAGCTCCACGCTGGTTCTTCTCTGCAGACCAAAAAAGCAATAGGAACTTTTACCATCAATGTGGGCTCTCTGGATCCAGTGAGGATAGTGAGATCCATAAGTGATAGGGACCAGGTAGAAGCAGAGACCAGCCAGAGACCAGCAACCACAATGGGTAGCAGATCCAGGGCAGTTATCAGAACGAATCAGGATGGTTTGACTTATGGGAAACTTTGATGTGATGTAACTGAGCATGTGTCCCTAGGACTGAAACTGATGGCAGGCCACTTGATTTGTATAACTGGAAAAGCTTCAGATATTGTGAAGTCTAACCTTAATCAGCACAAAGAGGATGTGCCATATCAACCATTTTCTAGAATTGTGCCAGTTTGTGAATAGAGCCCTTAGAATGAAAAGTGAGCTCATTTTATGCCAAATGAAGAGTAGAAGTGAGGCCATGGAATTCATTATTCTCACCATATTCCCCATCTCGATGAATCAATTGGCCTTTTAGAGTAAAATGGCATTTTGAAGAGCCAATTATGTCACAAACTGAGTAATAACTCCTGTGTGTCTATGCCCGCAAGATCTATACAGGACATGCTCCTATGAAGTGGTCAAAATACAGTGGTGTTTCTTCCATAACAAGGACACTAGAAGTTCTAATCAGACAAATCGGTGGGGAAAAGGAAATAAAAGACATGCAGATAAAAAAGGAAGAAATAAACACCTGATGCTAGATGACATAATAATCTACGTGGAAAATAGCCAGAACTCCAAAAATTCCAACTTACTGCTTAACCTCCACAAATTCCTGTGATTTCCACTGAAATCAGTTAAAAGGTTAGTACCTACAACCTTCAATCACTACAAAGATTTCTGCAGAGCTAAAGCTCTCTGGACTGAGCTGTATGTAGGAACCTCAACCTTTTGTAGAAGGAACTACTGTTTCCTGGATGCTGATTTGTAAACCTAAGTTAGACGAGCCAGTTCCATTCAGGCAACATGAACCTGCTTAGTATTCAAATAACCTTTGACCCTTACTGTATAATGAAGAGAAACCTGACAAAAATCAATTAAATACAGGAGAGATGCCTAGGGTTAATAGGATTAGCTTTAGCTTCAGATAACACAGTTTGAATTTTCTAGGCTCTGTACTTCTTACCTCTAATTTAGACAAGGTTTTGGACAAGCTCTCAGTTTCATTATATAGAAAATGAGCATAATTTCAGGGTTGAGGTAAGAGTTAAATGTATTATGTAAAGAGCTTTGTTTAATGTCTAGTACAGATTAAGCAAAAATAACTTGGTGGTCCCTTTCATTAATATCAGTATAGTCATGTTTTTATAATAAACTAGAAACATAGTAAAAGATACAGTAGAAGCAAAATAATTTCTGTCTGATTTTATTTCATATCCTTGAATGTTTTTCTGTCATCATATCTTTCTTATATTTTTCTGATGTACGTTGTCTTGCTCTTTTGTATCCAGTATTATAAGCTACTTCTAATTGTTTTGTAACAATGTGGACTTTATATAAAAACAGAGATCAATAAATAGGTATATAAATATATGAATAATCTTGGGTTACAAAGGAATAAAATGTCACAGAATCTTAAAATTTGGCATTTGCATAATAAAAAAGATGAAGTGGAAGACATGATCTCAAGGAATTACACAAATGAACTACACTTTAAAATGTATCTACCACCTCTTATCAAATCTAAATACGAAAACTACTAAAAACTAAATAGGTTAAAACATTAAAATATTTTGAAAGAGAGAGTGATTGGAGCAATTGTTTTATGAATGTATTCAGTTTCCAACCACACTAAGGAACATATATCCCCAAATCTCCATACTCCTCATTAGCTGGTTTACTCAAGTTACCTCTCTTTATACACCCTGATCCAAAAAGAAAGTTAATTCTATGCTGTTTTGTATTTTTCTAGTATAGCTACAGCTTATAAAATTTACATGTTGCTAGAAATAAACCAAGTGAGGCAGGATCCTGAGAGAACTCACCTCGTTATTCATTACACTTCTTATTTTTGATTGAATCATTCAGTTTAATTACATACTGAGAAAAATACCTAGGTATTTTTAACTAACATACACTGTGTAAAATATAGACATGTCTTTCTAGAAATAATGCTCTGAAAGGGGAAATAGAAATGAGGTGTTGAAGATGTGAGACCAAGATAGGAAATTCCAGAGCACATTGGTATGGTGATACGAATAATCCAGCAGTGAGGGGAAAAGAGATGAAAGAGAGAGAGGAGGTAATTGCTGGATGAAGTCTTTGAAGAGTTGAGAGAGAATAGGATATAAAAAATAAGTCTTCTTGGGAGCATGACTATTTCATCTGATCCATTTCTATAGGAGTGAAGGCAGAAACTATAAAATTCAGATTAGGAATTTCAATTCTAATATTCTACATTTTCCAAATGACATTTGATGCCAGTTCATCAGTTAATGGACAGTGGGAGAAGGACGGAATATGGAGATTTTGAGGAAAAATTAGAAGTTATGAAAGGGTCTGCAATTGACTCATTAGTAAAACAGATTTCTTGACCATATTATTTGCCTAATTGAGATTTGTGGCCACTAATTGAAAGTGAGAATAGACAAATTGGTTATAATAAAAGTAAGTAATAGCCTGACATATTGCAGGTTATCACATAGTGTTGCATATTATTTAATCATCACACACATCCCTAAGCAGAAATCTCAGAGTTCAGAACCTCTGTCCCTGGCTTCACCCTTCTCAGATAGCCTGAGACTTGATTCCAAATCATCACCTAGATGCCCACAGATCTCGCTGCACCACACAGATCTGTAATACAGCATTCTCCATCCACTTTCCACAATATACAAGCAAGCAAAGCAGGCCAAACGCTTTCTCTATTTAATATCCTCATACTTTCTCTGGGGACGAGAGAATAATTGGAAGGGGTTAAGCCAGGCTATTACATGGGAATGGTTCTCTAAAACTCATTTTTCAATTGCTTCTTGCCAAGCCAAATATCTTGTACACTCATATTTGTTTTAGTCTCTGGGAGAAAAATCCCAACGATCTCCCCTTTAAAATAAGAATTTCCAGAATTTCTTGTTCCTTGTATCTGTTGATTACTCTAGACTATTGACTGTTGATTCAGAATCTGCTTTCCTGAATCCATTCAGTTGTTCCCAGAAATTAGTGTTTAATCTTCATGATCTTAGGTGTACATGTTGAATTCCATCTTACTAATCATTTGCACGGGTGTTGAGACAATCAATATAACAATATTATTCATAGTTTTCAATAAGGTAGCAGAAATACAGTTGGGTTGAGTGACCTGTCCAAAGTAATATGGCTAAAACCCAGCAGAAAAGGATTTAGGTTTAGTTCAATTACCTTCTTTGTAACTGCAGTTCCCAGATTTCATAATGCATCATAATCACCTGGAGTGTTTGTTAAAACATATTTCTAGCTTCCAAGTCCAAAGATGCTGATTAAACATTACTATTTGCTGAAAATATTACACTCATTGGTCTGCGTCTTGGAACTCAAAGCATTCTAGAATGGAAAAGTCTCTGGGTCAAAAGCCAAGAGGCCTGGCCTCTGCTCCCTGCTTTCTACTGGTTAACTGTGTCATCTTAACCAAGTCATGAGGTTTCCTGAGCTTCATCTCTAAAATTAGGGCATTAAAATTTATAAAACCTAAAATTCTCCAGTTACTGAATTTCCATATAAGAGAACAAAAGTTTAGCAAATATTCAGATCACAAAATCCTTGTCTATCATTCTTTAAATAAAAAAAATACTTGCATACATATTAGCATTTCATTTCCATAAATATTCACTGCACATCTGCTTTCAAGGTATTGTCAAGTCTAAGTATTGTTTGAGATGTAAAAGAAAAAAATCTCCAAATTTTGGTACAGCAATGGAAATTAGAAATACTATATGCTAATATCTGAAATTATGATGTGGAACTTAAGGTCACAGGTAAACCATGGCACAAGAACCTGATATTTTGACTTTTATTCTAGTGACCCTTTTTGTAGTATGCCTCATTGAACAATGTATCCTATATCCCTTTCCTCTGAAAACGAGTATCATCTGTGAGAGGGCAGAGTGAGTTGGTATGACATGTACAGTTATTACAGCATGTACAAAAATTTCTTTAGTAAAAACACATCACACTAGATTCCCCATTCATTAATTCATGTCAACATTTATGCAAAGCACTATGTTAGTGACTGTGAGAATCCAAAAGTAAGTCAATTTTAGTTGTTCACCTCCAAGAACTAAATCTAATAATATAGAGACATGAAGATAAGTAACTATAATTAAGGCCTAATGTGATTGTTACACTTACAGGGATAGAAAACAAGTTCAGACAAAGAACTGAGATGGTTTCCTGAAGTGAAGTTAGTTGGGTTCAGTTCGAAAAAAGGAGAAATATTAAGAGTTAGATATGAGGGTAAAGAAACATTTTACTTTTTAAAAAAATGTAAAATTAATATTAGAGAATTAAGAAAAAGAAGGTGGAAAAAGAAGAGAGAATAATGTTCACATTGTTCAGGAGATCCATTTTAATTGTATAAAGGTCATCCAACATACAATATCTGGGCAAATCAATCTACAATGGCAAATAAAGTATGGATTTTAGAGGCAAGAGTTGGGATGAAGAGTGCCACTTGTGCTGTTACCAAATATATGTGTAGGCAATGAATGTCAGAAATGAGGACCTTAAAAAAGAATAATTGCAGTGAGAGTATACAATAATATTTATTCAGAAGAATAATTTACAGAACATACAGAACACTTTAATTACTCTACCAAAAAGAACTCATAACATTTTTCAATTTGTACCATTCTCTGCATTTTACAGATGAGAAAAATAGAATTAGAGAAGTTAAATGACTTTGTCTAAGATCACACAGTTTATAAATAGTGATATCAGGATTAAAGTTCAGATTAATCTGATTCCAGAGTCAGTGTTCTTTCCACTTTACTACCCTCTCTCTGAATGTATTTATAAATCAAAAGAATGAATAAATGGAAAGTATAATAAATGTAGACAGAAAGTAATAGGTAAGAAGCAAACAAACCCCCCCCCAAAAAAAACCCCTTACGATTATAAGTATCCAGTGGAAGAAATAAAGCTAGAAGGGAGGAAATAGTCAAACATATAATACTTAAAAATCTGAGCTGAGAAAAAAACAACTTCACAAATCAAAAAGGGGCTATAATTTCTAGGCAAAATTAGTGATGAAATTCATCTAAAGTCAATCAAATTTTGGAACTTGTTCATATTTAAAGGGTTGGAAATAATCCCATGAGTTCCAATGTAGAAAAATATACAGTACTTATAAAGGAAGAAAAAGATTAATACTCAGTCATATTTCCTTGGCAAGCTGAATGACAAAAAAATGATGAAAATCTTAATTGTTGAAGGGAAAAAATGCTGTGAACCAAATATTCTATATCTAGTACATATTAAACATTTAGAGTTACGTGTCATACTAATGGTAAATACTGAATAAATGATAATTATTATCACTCCCAATTCACAGATTAAAAAAAACACAGAACACAGAGAGATGGAAAACCTTGCTCAACTCACACACCTAATAAATGGTGGAACCAAAGTTTAAAGGTAAACACCCAGACTCCAGAGCTCGGCCACCACAAAACACGACTCTTAGCCATGACACCAAGGCTACCTTCCTGAGAACAGAAAGATACACTGAGATATGCAGGAAAACCATAGTCATGCTATTCATCTACTGAAAAAGCAGACAGAAAGGAAAATCAAGGACTCAGTAAAATGAGTTAGTCAAAAGTAAGTTTTGTATGCATATATATATCAGTTAATTAGATGAGGTGAGTTTAAACAGATGTTATAAAATTAAATGCAAGCATTTTAAAATTATCTTTAAAAATAATGAGTTTGCCTTTACCAAACTTGGTTTCAAAAGGCTTTGAGAAAACTTGAGTTAGTTACCAAATCATTAGGAAAACAACTTTTTTATTAAGAATCTTAAAAGAATAGGAAATGTTAAAAAAAATACAAAAAAAGAGGTTATCAGGTTTATTCTATAAGCCATTATACCAAAATAAGACTACTGTCCAATCCTAAAGTAAACTGAAAAATCTAGGTACAGTGGGCATGTGGGTGGGGAGAATAAAAGAAATATGCCAAAATGTTAACAGTTTTGAAAACTATATGTAAATTAATTTTCTTCTTTTTTCCTCAATTATATTTATAAAAGTCATGTTAATTTTATAGTTTATTTTAAATTATTTTAAAGTGATAAGTTGTAATTTAATACAGTTATAAATGTGATGTGGATGGATTTACTTCAAACCAATATGATTTATTATTAAGAATTAAACTTTACTTGGAAAATAGTCAAAAAAAATCCAGCAATTTCAAAATGTTCCACATTACAATATATTTCAAATCAATTGTTTTAGGAAAAATAAAATTCATGGTATCATTTAGCATATAGTAATTAACATTGCCATTCTGTTCACACAGTGTTATTCATTTAAGTCAAGCTATGGCATTTATAAGACTAAGTTGTTATTTCTTGGTTATTAAGAGTAGATATCAAGCTGTCTTCATTATGCTATTTCAAAAGCTATAAAAGTTTTGTACCACTTATTCCTGTAAATGACCATTCATGACACTTTATGTTCAATCAACAGAATTTTTTCTGCACATAGTCATGTCATAAAGTAACTCTGGCCAAAAATTAGTTCTGCAAATTAAATTTTCTTTTAAAAAGTGTTAAAGAGAGATAAACAATCAATGTTTCTAGCATTACTGAAAAATAAACTCTTCTTAATTTATAGTAAAAATATAATTTTATAAAATGTATTAGCACAGAATATAGACTTATTTAAAGGATTATTTTCACATGTAGACATCAGTGTTCCTGGATGCTTAGCTTTCTTTTCCCATTCTTCTGGTAAGAACACCCAAATTCTCATAGGGAAAACCGTCCTGCTTATTCTGTGATTCTGATAGTGCTGTCAATCACATTCTGGGCACATGTCCATTGATGATGGATTTGAGGATATACCACTATCCACAACACCTGCTGGTTGATTCAAGCACAGGCATGTATTCTAATCCAAATTTGATGTATGAATACTAGGAAATAAAATTCCCTTTTTACCTTTTGGGTCCAACCAAGATTTAGACTTAGAACTGCCAATATCACTATTCCTGTGGAAAAACTCTGCTTGAGAGGGAAATCAATACATATAGGAACAAAGTGGAGAAATACAAAAAGAGAATGAGGGTAAGAAAGAGTGGGAGTGCCTTGAGGGTGCTCTTTGGATATTGAAACAAATACCCCAAACCAGATACACCTTTCCTAGTTACATGACCCAAAACATTCCATTTTTAATAAATCTAGTTTGAGACTGATTTCTATCATCAGCTACCAAAAAGGCTGGGGGTGTGTATAAACTTCAACTTAATTTAAAATCACTAATACTTTCCTGCTCAGAGTCTGCCTATCAGAAAGCCATATCCATTAGATGTTGTAAAATAAAGAGTTCCAGAAATGTTTGGTTAAACACTTTGATATTTTCCATGCACATTAAACTAAAGGTTTTTAGAATAAGTTCAATAAGAAAATGTCAAATTGGCTTAATTCAGATTATCTCACAGCTATTGGCACTGAACACCACTTTTCTTCTTTTTTTTCCCTCCTAGGAAAACTGCTAATATAGACATATTTGGGGAAACACTATTTTAGGTTAAAAGGAAAAATGGAAAAAGCAAAAAAGAATTTTTTAATGCAATTTTAAATATGCTTGAGATATTTCAATTTAATGCTTTTGGACACAGTCTACATATGGACATCAGCAAGAATATTTTGCAGTTTATAAATGTTAACCTGTTAATAAAAGGTAAAAACACTGACAGTGACTCAGACACTCTATGATCCAGGAATTACATTTTGTTCATTGGTTTGCTCACAGTCTCTAATTTTGGGTTATACTCTTCTCTTTTTCCTCACAGGGATTCCTCACCAATCACAGGAATTGGGTAAGAATTTCTAAAAGTCATAAAATTGAAATGGAAAAACAAGACATGCAGACAAAAATTATAGTTCCTAGAGAGTATACATAAGATTTATTAAATTTACTCTCAGCTCTACAGAAACAAATAACTATGAGTAAGTGATAAATTGCTGAGAAGTTTTGCATGGTTCTTCAGAACATACTGATATATTACAGCACACAAAATGATTCTGCCATCAGACTAGGAAACCTGAAAATAGTAAATGATACTGTACTGTAAACTGCTAGAGATTCAGAGAAAAACACAATATATATTTATATGACACTAAAAGTCCAGTCTTGACTTTATTTCAATGGAGTGAAATTCCACAGAGAAGAAAAAATGATTTCCACATTAGCATATTGGGCCAAAGATATATTATTATCCATATCTCCTATGACTTAACAACTTGTCACAAATACAGTTAGACAGAGAGCTCTAAAGTTTGCAAACTTGGAAAAATGGATCAGTGAAATTGGGGCCATATTTGGCACATGTTACATAATGGTTTGAAAACAAAATATAACATATATGTACAGTTCTATAATACATTCCTTAAAGTGAAAATATAAAGTAAAACAACAAAGCTATACATTCAACTGTACATTAATGATTGGAAAAGAAAACTCCGGAAAGAAGCAAAGATGTTATGGATTTTATACCACCAAGTAAAAAAAAAATAGTTAAAGGTTGAATTATGTATGTCATTTAACTTTAGACCTTAATAAGTACAAAAGTAGTAAGTTTTATTTCTCTCACTCTCTCTCCTTCTCAATCTCTCACTCCCAAAAACACATGCACTCTAAGTTTTTTCATCTCACTTCTACTCTGCCTCATCTAAGAAAGAGGAATAAAAGTCAAGCAGTATGGAAGAGCTTGAGAAGCATTTGTATTAATTCTTGTTTGAATGTTTGGTAGAATTCACCAGTAAAGCTGTCTTATCATGGACTTTTGTTTGTTGAAAGGTTTTTTAATTACTGATTCAGTCTCCTTTCTAGTAATCAATCTGTTCAGATTTTCCATTTCATCATGATTTGGTCTTGGTAGGTTGTATGTTTCTAGGAATTTACTCATTTCTTCCAGACTGTCCAATTTTTAGTGTATAATTATTCATATAGTCTCTTATGATGTTTTTATTTCTGTGATATCAATTGTAAGATCTCTTTCACGTCCAATTTTATTTTTTTGAGTCCTCTCTCTTTTTTCCTTGATGATTCTAACTAAAAATTTGTTAATTTTGTTTATCTTTTCAAAGAAACAACTCTTTGCATTATTGATTTATTCTACTGTCTTTGTAGTCTCTATTTCATTTATTTCTGCTCTAATATTTCTTATATTTTTCTTTTACTAACTTTGGGCTTCAATTGTTCTTTTTCTAGTTCCTTGAGGTGTAAAGTTAGATTGAGACTTTCCTTGTTTCTTGAGGTAGGCATTTGTCACTATGAATGTTCCTCTTAGAACTGTTTTTGCTGCATCTCATACATTTTGGTATGTTACATTTCCATTTTTATTTGTCTTAAAGTATTTTTGATTTCTCTTTTTATTTCTTCTTTGACCCCTTGATTGTTCAATAGCATATTGTTTAATCTTCACATATTTGTAAATTTTCCAATTTTTTTCATGTAATTAATTTTAGTTTTATGCCATTGGTGTTGAAAAAGATGTGTGATATGATTTCAGCCCTCTTAAATTTATTAAGACTTGTTTTGTGGCCTAACATATGATCTATCTTGGAAAATGTTCCATGTGCCCCTGAGAAGAATGTGTATTCTGTTGCTTTTAAATGGAATGTTCTATAAATATCTGTTAAGTTTATCTGGTCTAAAGTGTCATTTAAGGCCAATGTTTCCATATTAATTTCCTGTCTGGAAAATCTATCCATTGACATAAGTGGGGCATTAAAGTCCCCTACTATTATTATATTCTTGAACTCTTCCAAAAATTAGAAGAGGAGGGATCTCTTCCAAACTTGTTTTATAAGGTTAACATTACTCTGATATCAAAACCAGACAAGAGTGCCAAAAGAAAAGAACATTACAGGCCAATATCTCTGATAAACATATTTGTAAAAATCCTCAACAAAATATTAGCAAATTCAATAATACACTAAAAGGATCAAACACCATGATCAAGTGGGGGTTATTCCAATGATACAAATCAGTCAATATGATACACCACATTAACAAAATGAAGGGTAAAAAAATCATATGATTATACAACAGGTTCAGAAAAAGCATTTGAAAAAATTCAACATCAATTTATAATGAAAACTCTCAACAAAATTGGTATAGAGGAAATGTACCTCAACATAATAAAGGCCATGTATAACAAGCCCACAGCTAACATCATACTCAATGGTGAAAAGCTAAAAGCTTTTTCTCTGAGATCAGGAACAAGACAAGGACACTCAGTCTCACCATTTTTATTCAACATAGTATTGGAAGTCCTAGCCAAAGCAATTAAGCAAAAAAAAAAGGCATCTAAATTGGAAAGGAAGAAGCAAAACTGTCACTCTTTGCAGATGACATAATATTATTTATGGAAAAACTTAAAGACTCCATCAAAAAACTGTTAGAACTAATAAATTTAGTAACATTGCAGGATAAAAATCAATACACAAAAATCCATAACATTTCTATACACTAATAGTTTAATACTAAACTATCAGAAAGAGAAATTCAGAAAACAATCCCATTTACAACTGCATCAAAAAGAATAAAATACCTAGGAAAACATACTGAACCAAGGAGAGGAAAGATCTGTACATTGAAAATGACAAGACATTAATGAATGAAATTGAAAAAGACACAAAAAAATAAAAAGATATTCCATGTTCATAGATTGGAAGAATCAATATTATTAAAATATCCATACTACCTAAGGCAATCTATGTAATCCCTATCAAAATTCCAACAGCATTTTTCAAAGAAATAGAACAAATAATGCCAAAATTTGTATGAAACCACAAAAAAATTTTGAATAGTCAAAGAAATCTTGAGAAAGTAGAGCAAACCTGGAGGCATCGTGTTCCCTGATTTCAAACTTTACTACAAAGTTATAATTAGGACAGTATGGTATTGGCATAGAAACAGACACACAGATCAATGGAACAAAATAGACCAGAAATAAACCCACACATATAGTGGTCAGTTAATTTATGACAAAGGAGCCAAGGATATACAGTGGGGAAAGAACAGTCTCTTCAATAAATGATGTTGCCAAAACTGGACAGCCATATGCAAAAGAATGTACACCATACAGAAAAATCAACTCCAAATTGATTAAAGACTTGAACATTAGACCTGAAACCATAAACTCCTAGAAGAAAACATAGGCAGTAAACTCCTTGATGTCAGCCTCAGCTACGATATTTTAAATCTGACACCAAAAGCAAAAGCAACAAAAGCAAAAATAAACAACTGGGACTACATCAAACTAAAAAGTTTCTGCACAGCAAAAGTAACCATCAACAAAATGAAAAGGCAACTTATTGAATGAGATAAAATATTTGCAAATCATATATCTGATAAGGGGTTAATGTCCAAAATACTAATATACAAAGAACTCGTATGACTCAATAGCAAAACAAACAATATAATTGAAAATGGCAGCTCTTAATAGACATTTTTTCAAAGAAGACATACAGATGCCCAACAGACATATGAAATGATGCTCTACATCATTAATCATCAGGAGAATGCAAATCAGAACCACAATGAGATATAACCTCACACATATTAGGAGGCTATTATCAAAAAATTAGAAATCACGAGTATTGGTGAGGATGTAGAGAAAAGGGAACCCTTGTGCACTATTGTGGGAATGTAAATTGGCGGTTCCTCAAAAAGTTAAAAATAAACTACTGACTAGACAGAACTTCATGGATCAGCTCATCAGTGAGTTAGAGAAAGGAATGGCCCCCTGTGGAACTTAAAAATGACAGTGTCCAATAGTCAGTTGCTTAAGAGTCTCAATCAGGAAAGAGAATTTGAAGTACAGATTTGAGACTAATAAGGGTGAGTACAGATGGTAATTAAAGCCATGAGAATAGATGGGATGGTGTAGAAAGAAGGAAGGGACTAGAAGGTATCCAACAGCAAGTTCATCCAGCAGAGCAGATTTATTTCCTTTGACCTGCAGTTTACCTTCTTCTTTAGTTTTTACCTATTGAATTTTAATACCTTTAATCAAGTCATGTATTCTCTATTTGGTTAAAAGTTACATTATTTTCACTATTTTACCAGTCCATTTCATGCATATATATTATTTGCTTGGGTCTCGTTCGCTATATGTAGTGTTGTAAGAAGTGCACAGCTTTAAATAGAATCCTGTGAACATCAACATCTAAGAGAGGAAAAACAAAGAGAAATCTGAAATAAAGATAGTAAAGGAGCAGTCAGAAAAAGAGTAGGAGAACCAGAAATGTACGGTTTCATGACAGAAGTCAACCATGCCAAATGCTAATGAAGTTAGGTAAGATGAGGACTGAAATATTGTTTATGGTTTTTGTGACAAGGAGGTCATTGGTGACCCCGGAAAGAGCAGTTTCAATACAGTATTAGGTGCAAAGTCATATTGCTGTGGGCTAATAAATAAGTGACTTGAGGAAATAGGAGCATAGAGCAAGCAGGAATAGACAATTGTTTCAGTAAGCTCACCTATGTAGGATGGAAAGAAAATCGGGCTAGAAGGAAGAATTGGGTCACGGAGTAGTCTTAAAATGACTATTATTACAGTATATATAAATCCTAAGATGAACGTTTTTGTTAGTCTCATAAAATAAGTGCAACTTATAATCATGGTCAGGCAGATGCAGATGACCATGGTGACACATTTGTCTGCCTGGTATCACTTCAACTGAGTTACGTGCAACACTGCTACCACATGTTGTTTTGTTTAATGTCTTAAAAAAGGATTACATTACAATTATGTATTAAAATGAAATGATTGTTCATAGAAAAACATAAGAGCAGTAGTATGAAATAAAAATGCAGTGTGATGTAAAAATCTTTGTCCAAAAATTCTTTAAAAACTCATTTATAAAACATAAAATGAAAGGTAAAAATGAAGCATTGTATCATGGTTTAACTGGCATCATCTGTTTCCTAATAACATGTAAAGTATAGGTCATCTGATGGTCAATGTGATTTTAGATTTGAAATACTTTTTAGTATTACAAGTAATGCATGAATAGACTTTTCTTGAAAAATATAAATGAGTACAGATAAACACCTATTCTCAGTCCCCTTTCCCAGTTCTAATAATGGTTATATTATTTAGTCCTGGTAATCAAAACAATTTCTTCTTGTAGAGCTTTTCTATGCATTGAAATACAGACACAAATACTAAAATAAAATATGTAGTTGGTTTATTGTTTCTTTTCTCCATTAAATACTATCATTCTGTATTTCTACAGCTACCTATTTTAATAGTATAATACCATGTTTTATTGAAGAGATTGGAAAAGGTATACTGCCAGAGAGTTAAAATTGATACAAACTTTTCAAAGCAATCTGACAATGCATATTAAAGTTTAAAATGTCCATATCATATAACCTGAAATATTATATTTATTTCTACCCTAATGCAAAATCTCCCACCAATGCACAACGAGGCACACTGTTCTTTTTATAATAGGGAAATAATGAAACATCATAGGTGTTTTAGTAGAGAAATTGATAAAAAGAAAACAAACTCATATACACACACTATGGAATACTACACAGTAGTTTAAAAGAAGGAAGTAGACCTGTATGTACACATATGGATAGTTTCTCAAGATATCTTATTAAGAGTTTCTTCTTGTTTGTGTTTTAGATGAAACTTACCCAGATATGTTTAAATGCTAACAGGAAAGAGACTGTAAAGAGGGTAAAGATAAAGGACCCAGAGGGAGAATAATAGTAACTTGAAGTCTCTGAGAAGAGATAGGACTGGAGGTCTGGCTGAGGATGGACACTTCTTCAGTAACAGGAGGAAAGGAGAAAGGGTGAGCGCAAATGCTGAGGGGCAGAACAGTTTTTATTCTACTGTTCTCAATTTTTCTTTATCTTGAGTTTTTTTTTTAATTTTTATTGGAGTATAGTTGATTTACAATGTTGTGTTAGTTTCTGCTGTACAGCAAAGTGAATCAGTTATACATGTACATATATCCACTCTTTTTTAGATTTTTTTCCACATAGGTCATTATACAATATTGAGAAGAGTTCCCTGTGCTATACAGTTATATATAGTAGTGTGTATATGTCAATCCCAGTCTCCCAATTTATCTCTCCCCTTTCCCCCACTGGAAACCATAAGGTTGTTTTCTACCTCTGTGACTCTATTTCTGTTTTGTAAATAAGTTCATTTGTACCATTTTTTTGTTTTTAAATTCGACATATAAGCAATATCATATGATATTTGTCTTTCTCTGTCTGACTTTTTATGTTGAATCTCTACCCACAAGACTGCTCAATCTAACTAACCCTTTGTATGTCCTTCTAAATTTTTGGAATGCCCTCTGTATTACTTTCCCAGGGCTATTGTAACGAATCACCACGAACTGAGTGGTGTACAACTACAGAAACTCATTCTTACAGTTCTAGAGACCACATGTCAAAAATCAAGATGTCAGTGGAGCCATGCTCTCTCCTAAATTTCTAGGCAAGTACCCTTTCTTGCCTCTTCTAACTTCTGGTGGATTCCTGGTTTTCCTTGGCTATGGCTTCACAAGGCTGTCTCTGTCTTCACATGACATTCTCCTCTGGTTCTTTCCTCTTCTGTCCTGTGTCTTCCATGAAGACACTTGTAATTAAATTCATGGCTCATAATTCAGAATGTCTCACCTCAAGATCTTTAACTTAATTACATCTGCAAAGACCCTTTTTCCATATAAGTTCACATTTATGGGTTCCGGGAGTTGAGATGTAGACAAATCTTTTGGGGGAGCACATTCAATCCACTACACACTCTTATTTTTCCCCCCCTTTGATGAGGACCTAGGTTTCTCTACTTCTGTGTCTGTAGTCCCTATAACTTTAGATCTTAAGGGAAACGTATATGAAATTAAGGTATCATAACATGTAGCAAATGGTGCAGAAATGTTGGAGAAGTCTAGTATTTAAAAGGCTCAATATCCAATGCTAGGCACCAGTGAAAAGAATGGGAAGAGAGGAGAAATTATTGTATAAACAAACTCTCTTATCAATAAATCTTTCATTATAGGAAGAGGCTGTTACTGTGATTGGAACAGGAAACCAATTAGGAGATTGCAGAAGATACGTATAGGAAGGGCCTCATCTATAAAAGAAATCTTTACATAATTTACTTTTCTTTGGCACATTTAAACAGGGTTGGCTGGGTCTGATTATTCTGATAACAACTTGAAATTTTCAAAAAAAACAAAAAACAGTGCTCCTGTCTTGTGAATTAAACTTTCCTCTGTCTCCTCTATGTAATCCAGGGAGTCAAAGAGAAAACTGTTACAGTCTTGCTGTGGGTAATGCTACTGATAACAGCGACCTGTCTAGTGTCATTAGCCTACTACGTCATGTGTCTCATTTTCCTTGAGAGATTACAAACTCCAGAAGCATGAGAACAAGGAATCGAATACTTTTTATCTCCCATTAACATTGCTGAGCATACCCTCAAGGAGCAAATATTTCCCAACTTAAAAAACATAGAGATGAAAAGCTAACATTATAACACTGGTTCTGTAACATCAGGAAGAGGAAACCATGTCTCTTGATTCACAGAGCTGTTAATTCCAAGGAGACTCGGAGCAGACTCTCCTGAACCAAACAGTAGAGCTATGTATGGAGAGAGTGGCGTGAATCCCCATGACATCAGGGCAGCGGGGACCAAGGAAGACAACAGCTTCTAAAAGTCGCTAAACCTGCAATGTTTTCTTAGCAGGTTTGCTCCCACTGCGAAGCTCAGAACTTTCTGAGTTTCATTTTTCTCATAGGTCAAAATAATGTAAGAATCCAACAAAATAATATGAGCAAGGAAAGGAGTAAAGGATAGTGTCTGTGTGGTGTGGAGGATTATTTTGTTAGAAACTCTAGGTAGAGTAATCTATGCCAAACCCATTGTATCAAATAAGCAGAGATGATCTTAGAAGCGGTTGTGTAAGGAATGACTGACTGTACTTAAGCAACAAGGTTACTAGTTACATGAATCAGTGGAGTCTCTAAAGGATTCCATTGCCTAGTTTTCTTTTGTTGTATTCTTCATTTAAAAAATAAACCATGGAAGGATCCAGAAGCAGGCTGTAGCTACACCCACATTTTACCTCATGAGCCCCTAATTTCAGAAGTATCTGGTGGGCTGCTGTGTGTTTCTCTAGTTCCCAGGTCAGTTAGCCAACCTCAGGGAAAGAAAGACTAGGGCAAGTGGAAAAGCTGCCTCTTTGCAAGATAGGGCATGTACCCAAGTCGGGACCCAGGACTATGAAGGACTCTTTCCACAGAAAACTTCTCCAAGGTGGAAGAGCTTCAATGCAGTCAGTGTTCTACCAGTTGGACAAACCGGTCTTCAAGGAACGTGTGCAGTGGGAATCAGCATTGATTTTTGTTGCTGCTGTGTGGCTGCCAGGGTCTTTGTGCTCTGGCCTGGTGTCAGGACCCTGAGCCTCTGAAGTGGGACAGCCAAGTTCAGGACATTGGACCACCAGAGACCGCCTGGCCCCATGTAATTTCAATCGGTGAGAGCTCTCCCAGAGATCTCTGTCTCAAGGCTAAGACCCAGCTCCACCCAACGGCCAGCAAGCTCCAGTGCTGGACAACCCATGCCAAACAACTAGCAAGACAGGAACACAACCCCACCTATTAGCTGAGAGGCTGTCTAAAATCATACTAAGGTCACAGACACCCCAAAACACACCACTGGTTGCGGCCCTGCCCACCAGAGAGACAATATCCAGCTCCACCCACCAGAACACAGGCACCAGTCCCCTCCACCAGGAACGTTACACAAGCCAGTGAACCAACCTTACCCACTTGGGGCAGACGGCAAAAAAATAGGAACTACGAACCTGCAGCCTGCAAAAAGGAGACCCCAAACACAGTAAGTTAAACAAAATGAGAAGACAGAGAAATATGCAGCAGATGAAGGAGCAAGGTAAAAACCCACCAGACCAAACAAATGAACAGGAAATAGGCAGTCTACCTGAAAAGGAATTCAGAGTAATGATAGTAAAGATGATCCCAAATCTTGGAAACAGAATGGAGAAAATACAAGAAATATTTAACAAGGACCTAGAAGAACTAAAGGGCAAACAAACAATGATGAACAACACAATAAATGAAATTAAAAATTATCTAGAAGGAATCAATAGCAGAATAACTGAGGCAGAAGAACAGATGAGTGACCTGGACGATAAAAAAGCAGAAATAACTACTGCAGAGCAGAATAAAGAAAAAAGAATGAAAAGGATCGAGGACAGTCTCAGAGACCTTTGGGACAACATTAAATGCACCAACATTCAAATTATAGGGGTCCCAGAAGAAGAGAAGAAGAAAGGGTCTGAGAAATTATTTGAAGAGATTATAGTTGAAAACTTCCTTAACATGGAAAAGGAAATAGTCAGTCAAGACCAAGAAGTGCAGAGAGTCCTATACAGGATAAGTCCAAGGAGAAACATGCCAAGACACATATTAATCAAACTATCAAAAAGTAAATACAAAGAAAAAATATTAAAAGCAGCAAGGGAAAAGCAGCAAATAACATACAAGGGAATGCCCATAAAGTTAACAGCTGATCTTTCAGCAGAAACTCTGCAAGCCAGAAAGGAGTGGCAGGACATATTTAAAGTGATGAAAGGGGAAAATCTACAGCCAAGATTACTCTACTGAGCAAGGATCTCATTCAGATTCGACAGAGAAATTAAAATCTTAACAGACAAGCAAAAGCTAAGAGAATTCAGCACCACCAAACCAGCTTTACAACAAATGCTAAAGGAACTTCTCTAGTCAGGAAACACAAGAGAAGGAAAACACCTGCAAAAACAAACCCAAAACAATTAAGAAAACAGTAATAGGAACATCTGTATCAATAACTACATTAAATGTAAATGGATTAAACGCTCCAACCAAAAGACATAGCCTGGCTGAATGGATACAAAAACAAGACCCATATATATGCTGTCTACAAGAGACCCACTTCAGACCTAGGGACACATACAGACTGAAAGTGAAGGGATGGAAAAAGATATTCCATGCAAATGGAAATCAAAAGAAAGCTGCAGTAGCAATTCTCATATCAGACAAAATAGACTTTAAAATAAAGACTATTACAAGAGACAAAGAACAACACTAAAAAATGATCAAGGGATCAATCCAAGAAGAAGATATAACAATTTTAAATATTTATGCACCCACTATAGGAGCACCTCAATACATAAGGCAAATGCTAACAGCCATAAAAGGGGAAATTGACAGTAACACAATAATGGTAGGGGACTTCAGCACCCCACTTTCACCAATGGACAGATCATCAAAATGAAAATAAATAAGGAAACACAAGCTTTAAATGACACATTAAACAGGATGGACTTAATTGATATTTATAGGACATTCCATCCAAAAACAACAGAATACACTTTCTTCTCAAGTGCTCATGGAACATTCTCCAGGATAGATCATATCTTGGGTCACAAATCGAGCCTTGGTAAATTTAGGAAAATTGAAATCACATCAAATATCTTTTCTGACCACAACGCTATAAGACTAGATACCAATTACAGGGAAAAAACCTGTAAAAAATACAAACACATGGAGGCTAAACAATACACTACTAAATAGCCAAGAGACACTGAAGAAATCAAAGAGGAAATCAAAAAATACCTAGAAACAAATGGAAATAAACACATGATGATCCAAAACCTATGGGATGCAGCAAAAGCAGTTCTAAGAGGGAAGTTTATAACAATACAATCCTACCTCAAGAAACAAGAAATATCTCAAATAAACAATCTAACCGTACACCTAAAACAATTAGAGAAAGAAGAAGAACAACAACAAAAAAACAAAGTTACCTGAAGGAAAGAAATCATAAAGATCAGATCAAAAATAAATGAAAAAGAAATGAAGGAAAAAATAACAAAGATCAATAAAACTAAAAACTGCTTCTTTGAGAAGATAAACAAAATTGATAAACCATTAGCCTGACTCATCAAGAAAAAAAGGGAGAAGACTCAACTCAACAGAATTAGAAATGAAAAAGGAGAAGTAACAACTGACACTGCAGAAATACAAAGGATCATGAGAGATTACTACAAGCAACTATACACCAGTAAAATGGACAACCTGGAACAAATGGACACATTCTTAGAAGAGCACAGCCTTCCAAGACTGAACCAGGAAGAAATAGAAAATATAAACAGACCTATCACAAGCACTGAAATTGAGACTGATGAAAAATCTTCCAACAAAGCAAACCCTGCGACCAGATGGCTTCTCAGGGGAATTCTATCAAACGTTTAGAGAAGAGTTAACACCTGTCTTTCTCAAACTCTTCCAAAATATAGCAGATGGAAGAACACTCCCAAACTCATTCTATGAGGCCACCATCACCCTGGTACCAAAACCAGACAAAGATGTCACAAAAAAAGAAAACTACAGGCCAATATCACGATGAACATGGATGTGAAAATCCTCAACAAAATACTAACAAACAGAATCCAACAGCACATTAAAAGGATCATACACCATGATCTAGTGCGGTTTATCCCAGGAATGCAAGCATTCTTCAATATATGCAAATCAATCAAGGTGATATACCATATTACAAACTGAAGGATAAAAACCATATGATAATCTCATTAGATGCAGAAAAAGCTTTTGACAAAATTCAAAACCCATTTATGATAAAAACTCTCCAGAAAGTAAGCATAGAGGGAACCTACCTCAGCATAATAAAGGCCATATATGAGAAACCCACAGCTAACATTGTTCTCAATGGTGGAAAACTGAAACCATTTCCTCTAAGATCAGGAACAAGATCAAGGTTGCCCACTCTCACCACTATTATTCAACATAGTTTTGGAAGTTTAGCCATGGCCATCAGAGAAGAAAAAGAAATAAAAGGAATCCAAATTGGAAAAGAAGAAGTAAAACTGTCACTGTTTGCAGATGACATGATACTACACATAGAGAATCCTAAAGATGATACCAGAAAACTACTAGAGCTAATCAATGAATTTGGTAAAGTAGCAGAATACAAAATTAATGCACAGAAATCTCTTGCATTCCTATACACTAATGATGAAAAATCTGAAAGAGAAATTAAGGAAACACTCCCATTTACCATTGCAACAAAAAGAATAAAATACCTAGTGATACACCTACCTAAGGAGACAAAAGACCTGTATGCAGAAAACTATAAGACACTGATGAAAGAAATTAAAGACAATACAAACAGTTGGAGAGATATACCATGTTCTTGGATTGGAAGAATCAACATTGTGAAAATGACTATACTATCCAAAGCAATCTACAGATTCAATGTAATCCTTATCAAACTACCAATGGCATTTTTCACAGAATTAGAACAAAAAAATTCACAATTTGTATGGAAACACAAAAGACCCTGAATAGCCAAAGCAATCTTGAGAAAGAAAAACGGAGCTGGAGAAATCAGGTTCCCAGACTTCAGACTATACTACAAAGTTACAGTAATCAAGACAGTATAGTACTGGCACAAAAACAGAAATATAGATCAATGGAACAGGATAGAAAGCCCAGAGATAAACCCACGCACATATGGTCACCTTATCTTTGATAGAGGAGGCAAGAATTTACAGTGGAGAAAAAGACCACCTCTTCAATAAGTGGTGCTGTGAAAACTGGAAACTACATGTAAAAGAATGAAATTAGAACACTCCCTAATACAGTATACAAAAATAAAATCAAAATGGATTGAAGACCTAAATGTAAGGCCAGAAACTATAAAACTCTTAGAGGAAAACATAGGAAGAACACTCTATGACATAAATCACAGCAAGATGCTTTTTGACCCACCTCCTAGAGAAATGGAAATAAAAACAAAAATAAACAAATGGGACCTCATGAAACTTAAAAGCTTTTGCACAGCAAAGGAAACCATAGACAAGACGAAAAGACAGCCCTCAGAATGGGACAAAATATTTGTAAACGAAGCAACTGACAAAGGATTAATTTCCAAAATTTACAAGCAGCTCATGCAGCTCAATATCAAAAAAACAAACAACCCAATCCAAAAATGGGCAGAAGACCTAAACAGACATTTCTCCAAAGAAGATATACAGATTGCCAACAAACACATGAAAGGATGCTCAACATCACTAATCATTAGAGAAATGCAAACCAAAAGTACAATGAGGTATCACTTCACACTAGTCAGAATGGCCATCGTTTAAAAATCTACAAACAAATGCTGGAGAGGGTGTGGAGAGAAGGGAACCCTCTTGCACTGTTGGTGGGAATGTAAATTGATACAGCCACTATGGAGAACAGTATGGAGGCTCCTTAAAAAATAAAACTAGAACTACCATATGACCCAGCAATCCCACTACTGGGCATATACCCTGAGAAAACCATAATTCAAAAAGAGTCATGTACCACAATATTCATTACAGCACTATTTAAAATAGCCAGGATGTGGAAGCAACCTAAGTGTCCATCGACAGATGAATGGATAAAGAAGATGTGGCACATATATACAATGGAATATTACTCAGCCTTAAAAAGAAATGAGATTGAGTTATTTGTTGTGAGGTGGATGGACCTAGAGTCTGTCATACGGAGTGAAGTAAGTCAGACGGGAAAAACAAACACCATATGCTAACACATATATATGGAATCTAAAAAAAAAAAAAAAGGTTCTGAAGAACCTAGGGGCAGGACAGGAATAAAGACGCAGACGTAGAGAATGGACTTGAGGACACAGGGAGGTGAAGGGTAAGCTGGGATGAAGTGAGAGAGTGTCATGGACATATATACACTAGCAAATGTAAAATAGTGGGAAGCAGCTGCATCGCACAGGGAGATCAGCTCCATGCTTTGTGACCACCTAGAGGGGTGGGATAGAGAGGGTGGGAGGGAGACGCAATAGGGAGGGGCTATGGGGATATGGGGATTTATGTATACATATAGCTGATTCGCTTTGTTATACAGCAGAAACTAACACAATATTGTAAAGCAATTATATTCCAATAAAGATGTTAAATAAATTAAATAAATTAATTAATTAAACTATGAGTCTATTATAAGACACGCCTTGGCTAAATTTGCCTATCAGAAGGGTCAGTAAAGAGAGGGGGAATAAACTTTGGTAGCTGAGAACTGTGTCACAGGAATTATAGATCAAAACTGTTGCTCCAGGTGGTACAGGCAGCTGATCAATAACAAAATGCTTTCTGAAAGAGGCAGCAGGGAAGAGGAAAATCTATTTTATCTCTTTTTGTACAATCTGGCTTTACAAACAAGACACCAAAAAGCAGAGAGAATTCAATACACCCTTTCACTCAATTTTTTTTTTTTTTTTTGAGGATATGCTCACTAATCCTACAAGGTGTTTTATGTCACAAAATGACACAGTAGGAAAAACAGCTTCACAAACCATCTGGCTAGTTTCCCAAAGAAAGTGCAGAAGTAAGAAGAAAACTATTCTACCTTAGCACCTTCCCAGTTTCACAGTACATAGCTGAATAGTCCCCGGGGGAATTATTGTGTGTGAAAATGCTAGACATAGAGAGATGGACGAAGTATAATGAGCTCTATAATGTATTTGGTACAAGCAACAGTGTGATAAAATTAGTAAAAATAATGATCTAATGTGTCGGAATATTTTGTAGCTAAAATAAAAGTAAGAATATTAAATAACTATGTTATGAGCTATTAGAAATGCTTTTGGGGGTAGGAGGGGTGATGAGGGAAGGATGGACCTCCAGGCTACACTTAATGAAGCATAATAACATTAAATAAGTGTAAATAAACAATAAAATAAGTGTCTTATTTTTCTGATGTCTCCTCATGACTAGATTTATACATGAATTTTTTACAGGAATATCACAGAAGTGATGTTTCATCCTTCTCAGTACAACATATCAGGAAGCATATCATATCAATTTGTCCCATTATTGGTGATGTTAACTTTGCTTGGTTAAGGCAGGGCTCTCCAGATTTCTCCACTCTAACATTATTATTGTAATTAATAAGTTTGTTGTGGAAACTCACTTTGAGACTGTGCAAATATAGTACTTTGCATATCACTGCCCTCTCATTTTAATATCCATTGATTATTATTACTGTAATTCTAGGCAAACAGTGATTTCCTAATACCATCATTTCTTCTACATTTTTAGTTGGAAACTTTCTATAGAGAAGAACTTTCCCTTTAATGTATTTACTCATTTATTTGTTCACTTCAGTATAAATGCATTGGATTTTTAAAATATTCAGTGGATTATAATTTTTTACTCTCATTAATTTTTTGTTGTAGTTCAGATTGTTCCATATTCAAGATGATCTCTGTGTCTTTTTGACATATCCTCATTTTTAAGATTTCCTTATTTTCTGTAGTCAAAGATATTCCAGGCTCATTTTACACTTTCTCTGTTTGTATTATTTTGCTAGGGATGCTGTAACAAAGAACCACAGGCTAGGTAGCTTAAATAACAGATGTTGCACAATCAAGGTGTCAGCAGGGCAGGTTCTGTCTGAGTGTTGTGAGAGAAGGATCTCTTCCAGGCCTCTCTCCTTGGCTTATATAAATCCACCTTATCCCCATGTCTCTTCACATTACCTTTCTTCTATGCATGTCTCTGTATCTTCAAATTATGTTCTCCCTTTTTATAATAACACCAGTCATATTGATTTTGGACCCATAAGTAATTACTACTGCAATGACATTATTTCCAACAAGGAAATATTCCAAGATTCTAGGGATTAGGACTTCAACATATGAGTTTTGGGAGGACACAATTCAACCAAGAGCACTGTCTCAGCATTGAAATCAGTCATTTCTCCAAGGAGTTCTAACTTCTTTTATTGGAAATTTGTATGTAGAGACCAGCATCTAGGTGCTAAATGGGCTCTCTAATGTTGGGATGTTATAAGTACTAGGCCCTCTCAATGGACACAGCTTGGAAATATGTGTATATATGACAACACATCTACTTCTGTTTCCTTATCTAGATCTAGATATATTTATTTGTGTGTACATATACATACTAAATTCACAGTGAGACCTATTGTACAATTCTAATCCAACACCACAGGATTTATTCTAACCTTTCCCTTTCCTTATTTTAAGCTTCTCTCCAATAGTTAAAAACCTAAATTTCATTTTCCATAGAATGTTGATTTGTTGGTTCAAGCCAAGAATATAAATATAGTAGTTTTGGAATTGATAAGTCATACCATTGTGAAAAGTAAGCATTCTGATTTCTTGTTCCAACATATGAGGAGCTTAGAAATTAACATTCCATCTGAAGACAAGTAAAAAGCTGAACAAACTGAAGAACCAATAACTTTTCTTAGATCCATGAGAGAAGTGAGGTCAGAGAGCAAACTGTTACCTTAAAATTGAACAGAGATAGTTGAATACAAAGATTCCTAATGTATAAGAGAAAAACCCCCAAGCAGAAATCTTTGAAGAAACCAACACAAAAACCTCTGTAGGAACCAGTGTAGGGTAGGGAAACCTGAACTATGATTGACAAATTGCTGAAGGTTTAGAGTCAACAAGCCTGAGAGTTAAAAACTCCAGGGAGGCCTAGATGCAGGGGAAGGAGGGAACCACACTTCTGTGAGTTTTACCTCCAGGAGCTTACCCAGGTTCTCACTGAATATTGGAGAAAATTCCCACATGCTTCTGGCAGGGGGACAGCAAAAGGAAGCATTTTGAGCTCCAGAGCATTCTGTGCTTTTCCACAAGACATGCCCTCAGGGGTAACTATTTTACCTGAGGCTAAGTTATTGGGGATTTATCAGCACTGAACTGACCTGGAGGAAGGAAAATACCCAACTTCAGTGCCCTCTAGCCATTCTGTTCCACCTAAGTGAGAAAAGGACTTGTGAAGTTCCATAGTTCTGAGGCACAGGCTCAATAAAAGACCGAGACCTCATCATAGCCTCATACAATGAAGGCTTCCTTTTCCCCAGCACCTTACCACCACATTACTAAAAGCCTACTTACTGAAGTTTGACTATTAAGAAAAAATTAAAGGTATATTAAAAGGCAGAAAACACAGTTTAAAAAGACAGAACAGGGAATTCCCTGGTGGTCCAGTGGTTAGGACTCAGCACTTTCACTGCCAGGGGCCCAGGTTCAATCCCTGGTCAAGGAACTAAGATCCCACAAGTGGAGGCATGGCCAAAAAACAAAAAAACAAAACCAAACAAAAAAGACAGAACAAGTATCAGAACCAGACTCAGATATTGTAGGATGTTGGAATTTTCAGGCCATGAATTAATTGTTTTAAAAATATGATTAACATGTAAGGGCTCTAATGGATAAAATAGACAGCATGCAAAATCAGATGGACAATGTAAGCAGACAGATGGAAATTCTAAGAAAGAATCAAAAAGAAATTCTAGAAATCAGAAACACTGTAACTGAAACGAAGAAAGCCTTTAATGAGCTCATTAGTAGACTGGACATGGCTGAGGAAAGGATCTCTGATCTTGTGGATATGTTTTCCAAATTGCAAAAGTAGAGAAGAAAGCCAAAAAAAAAAAAAAAAAAAAAAGAAAAGAAAAACCCACAGTATCCAAGAACTGTGGGACAACTACAAACCGTGTGATATATGCATAATGTGAATACCAGAAGGAGAAGTGAGAAAGGAAGAGAAGAAATATTTGAAGAAATAATGACTCAGAATTCTTCAAATTACTGTCAGACACCAAACCATACATCAGGAAGTTCACAGGACACCAAGAAGGATAAATGCCAAACACAAAAACATAAACAAAACAAAACAAAAAACTATACCTAGGCATATCATTTTCAAAATACAGAAAATTAAAAATGAAAAGAATTTTTTAAAAAAATGCAGAGGGAAAAAAATAGAGTCTGTAAAATGGATGATAAAGAGTTTCCCGTATTTTAAAGTATTGGAAGGCACTGCCTTCATTTTTTAAATTGACTGTAATTGCTAGGGCAGAAAAAGTCTAAAAGCCAGCCTGCTAACAGTGATCAGTAAATAGAGAATGCAGTAGACATCCATTAATCCATGGCACTGATGTACTATAAATAAATATATGGTGTGCTAGGCACACAGCTTATGGGCAGGGGTTCCAGGAATCACTAGCATGAGTTCAAATCTCTACCTCTTTTACTTACTATTGATCTAGATCAAATTATTCAAATTAATTCCAGCTTTCTCACTATAAATAGCACAAAATATTACCAATATCTTAAGGTTATTGTGAGAAGTTAATTATGAAAAGTTTACAGCACAATTAGCATATTATCTGGCACTTTGTAATAAGAGCAAAATAACAACTGCCATTTATTGAAGACTTACCAAGTGTCCAAATTCGTTCTTAGATGTGAATACTCAATTCAAGAAATCCCTGGTCTTTGGAGATAAGGTTCTTTTGTCTACACAAAGTTGTGAATGTCAGTGTAGGGCGCCAGAACTTTAATCATTATATAGAGAGTAGAGGGGTACTGAATCAAAGAAATAACTACTTACTGGGACAAAATTAATCTGGGACATATAGGAAAGGAATTATACCACCTAGTTCAGGAGCTATTCACCATGCTATGCATAAATGCACTAATGTCATTGACAGATAATTTTGAAACTACAGATGGTAAGGGATCCAGAATGAAATCTGTAGGAGAATCATGCATTTTTGTGAGCAAAGAAATGAAAAGCAGTTATTCCTGTAAAGCTTAGCTGTTTTTAGTTGTTACAGGTTTCAGTGCTACTGAAGAAACTACCGTAGGAAAATCTGCTTATTTCAGGCACTGTTATTCCAAAGGGTGGTCATTCTATCAATTAGCAGCCATATTATTTCTCTAATATTTGTATAATGTTTCGAACATTCTAGAATCTATCCAAATAATATAAATATACAGTTAGTCTATGAGCCCTAAGAAGAGATAAGGAAGGCCCTATTTTTTCTGGCATAGAGAACAATTCTCACCGAAAAGCTTCCTCCTGCAAAGCAGTATTCTCTCTTTATGCAAAACCACAGGCTTTGCATTTTTTGTTGCTTTGTTTGCATTCTATGGAATATAAAAATAAACACATTTAGTCAGTCTTTTAACTCATATTTTGTGAACCTCCACTGTGACCATCAGATACTTATCAACACATAAAACAAATGGACAAAACTCCTGCATTTATATGGTTTGTATTTAGTAGGAAAAAACAAAGGATAAAAACGTTAATATAGAAAATTTACATCAAAGATGTGAAGTGGACTGTGGGATATACCAGTCCAAACCTTCAAAGAGAGGGTCAAGATGGAGACGTAAACTTGGGAATCAACTGCACAAATATTTAAAGGTTTTAAGATTTAAAGTATTTAAAGCCATGAAACTGGATGACATCACCTTGGGAATCCATGTCCTTAGAAAAGATGTGAGAACCAAACTGAGCCCAAGGGCATTCTAACATGTCGAGGCTGAGGAGATGGTGGAGAGTCTAAGTGAAGGAATCAGTGAGATCAAGTGGAAAAAAGAGAAATAGTTTTTTCAAGGAGGTAGCAGTGATCAAATGTGCCAAAGCGTTCAAATCTATAATATAGATTTAGTGCAAAAACTCTCAGAAAGGACCATGTAGTGACTACTGTCTACTAAAATTGACCAGTTAATATATTGGTCACTGACTCCACTGTCTTTTTATATTGTAATGTTTTAAGTTATTCTATCTCCAATGCTCCTAATTAATCCCTCATATTTTTCTTGGTGAGAATGATTCCCCAACCTGACTATTTAAATAGGTCAATTATTACAACAGTATTTAAGCAATATGTGTTTAAAATAGAGTTGATTTATTTAACACACTAATAATTCATGGATAATAATAGCATCCATACAACAAGCAATTTAGATTGAGAGATAGAAATGGCCGTGTTTATGATCTAAAATTAAACGTCTGTTGATGCTCAATCATATTTTTTATCTTGGATAAGTACCAACTGCATTCAGCTGGGAATGTTTCTTTATGCTTTCTAAGTAATCTATTGAGACATCCATTACACTGAGTTGAGAAAAACAGTACTTTAAAATCAACTAAGTCAGTAAAACAATGTCACAATTTTTTGAACTCTGCATTTTCTTAATATCTTGGTTTTTTTAACTCATAGTGAAATCAAGAAAGAGTTTGGTAATTTGATTATTTTAAATTCTCTTTGTTCTGCCAACTCGGTAAAAGTATTTTTCAGTTTTTTTTTCTTTTTTTTAAATGAACTTCATTGATTTTAATACGTGGAACAAGTTTTACATTCTGTGTTTTGGCTGTCTGTCTGCTGATTTAAAGAGTGGATGATTCATTTTAAGTGGGCCAGTGTATCAACTTGGCAATAAAAAAATATTAATCTTCTGTGTGCTTACTGACCTTACAACTTATTATTAGGCTATTACATGCTCTATCTGGACATTAATCAATTATGTGAAACATTTACTTATTTATTAGAATAAGCATTAAGCATTCCATAATTTAGACAGTGATGGAAAATAAGTCATTAAAATACAATTTCAACTGTAAACTAATGCTCAAGGTCTTAGTACCTCCCTCAATCTGTTATTGATTCTTACTAGGATAGTTATTTGCTACCATACTTACCTAGATGGCAAAAACAAAAATATTTTGCTGGTTAACATTTTTTTCATCTAGGTTTAAAAGGAGTTAGCGTATATAAATCATATACATTGCAAATTGTTGGATATTGTAGGTATTGTGCATTTGTATGTTTCAGTGAACAAGATACATGTATAGGGGTGTTACACATCTACACAGATCAATTAATGAAAGTTACTTAACATTTAAATAAATAGATTTATTTCTTTGAATAATAAATTTTGAACACTCAACCTTTGTATTCTAGCATGGCTCACTCAACCAGTGGCTTTATTAGAAAGAAAAACTACATGGCATCTCCCTAGATTCAGAATATTTTAGGCTGCATAGAACTTCATCACCTCCTTCAAACAATAGCCAAGCAAAATTATTACAACATTGTAGAGGTGAAAATCACAAGAGAAAAGGAAGAAAAGAGTAGAAAGACAGCTAATATTTGTGGACCTCCTATTACATATAATTGAAATTCAGACGTTAGATGAGTATTTTCATCATGATACCTTTTGAAAGCTCCTTGGTTAATATTAAGAAATATATTTTTTCTTTCAATATACTCTCCAGTCACCTTAACATAGATTAAGTATCAAATGCTGCTTTTATAATAATTTACAGGGGTGGCCAAGATGGCAGAGTAGGAAGACACTGAGCTCACCTCTTCCCATAGGTTGGGGACACCAAAATTATAACTATTTACAGAGCAACTATCAATGAGAACAACCTGAAGATTAGCAGAAAAAAAAATTCCACAACTAAAGATATAAAGAAGGAATCACAAAGAGATGGATAGGAGGGTTGGAGATGCAGTATAGTCAAGACCTACACACCAGGGTAGGCAAACCACATATAAGAGGATAATCACAACTGCAGAGGTCTTCCCCCAAGAGTGAGGGGTCTGAGCTACACATTGGGCCCTCCAGCCCGGGGTTCCTGCATTGGGAAGATAAGCCCCCAGGGTGTCTGACTTTGGAGGCCAGCAGGCTTGCGTATGGGAGAGCTGGAGGACTGTAGGAAACAGAGACTCCACTCTAAAAGGGCACAAACAGAATCTCACACTCTGAGACCCAGTACAGAGGCAGTAATTTGAAAGGAGCCTGGGTCAGACGCCCTTACTGATCTTGGAGAGCCTGTGAGAGAAGCAAGAGGCAACTGGGACTCTTCGTGGGGACATAGACACGGGCTGCAGCCATTCATGAGAGCTTGTTGTACCCTGAGAACAGTGGTGCAGACAAGCTCCCTCTAGCCTATGATTGCACAGGACTTACCCACCCACCAGAAAATCTACACCAGTTCTGGGATCTCCAGGCCAGCACCCAGCTGCATGGGAACATGGCCCTGCCTACTGGCAGACTGGCACCAATCCTAGGATTCCCCAGACCATGCAGCCAGCTGTCCAAGGACCCAGGCCAGCCCTTCAGTGGGCTGGCACCAGCTCCAGGACCCACCAAGCCCCACAGCCAGATGCACCAGGACCCAGCCCTGTGCACCAACAGCCATCAAACTCTGCACAAGGCAGAGCCTGGCAGCCAACTGGTCAAGGGGCCAGACAGCCTACTAGTATTCCCACAGTAGTCAGCCCCACCACTACAGAAGGGTCCCTGCTGCCCACATAGTGGGCACCTCACATAGTTCGGGTGATCAGAGGGGAGAAATAAAAACAGAGAATTCAACAAAATGAGGTGACAGGAATATGCTCAAGGAACAAGATAGAAACCCAGGAAAAGAAATAAGAGAAGTAGAAATAAGAAATTCTTCCCAATAAAAATTTCAAGTAATGATTATAAAGATGCTCAATGACCTTGGGAGAAGAATGGATGAATACATGAGAAGTTTAACAGGGAGTTAGGAAGTATAAAGAAGAATGAAACATAGTTAAGAATAAAATAAATGAAATAAAAAATACACTAGCACAATCAAGAGTAGATTAAATAACACAGAGGAACAGATTAGTGAATTGCAAGACAGAGTAGTGGAAATCATCCCAGCTGAACAAAAAAAAAAAAAATTTTTTTTAAATGAGGACAATTTAAGAGACTTCTGGGACAACATCAAACTAGCATTTACATTATAGTTGTCCCAGAAGGAGAAGAGAGAGAAAGGGGCAGAGAACTTATGTGGAGAAATAATAGCTGAAATAATAGCAGCCAAAGAAAAAGAAAAAAGTGCTTCATAATATAAAATAGTTTAAAAATAAACAAAATAAAATTATGAAACAAAATATATTTTTGAGTTTCATAATAAAGAAAAAATAAACATCAAAGCAATATAATTACATAAATGAATAATATAATAGAAATATTGTGAAAACATGGGTGGATCTTGAAGGCATTATGCTAAGTGCGAAAAGTTAGAAAAAGATAAATACTGTATGATCTCACTTTTATGTGGAATGTAAAAAGAAAAAACAAAAAGAAACAAAAAAAAAACCTGAATTCATAGATACAGAGAACAGTTTAGTGTTTGCCTGAGGTGAGGGAATGGAGGGTAGACAAAATTGGTGAATGGGGTCAAAAGATACAAATTTCCAGTTATAAAATAAATAAATAATAGGGATGTGATGTAAATCATGGTGGCTATAGAAAATAGTAATGTATTACATATTTTTAATTTACATATAGTTGATAGGCAATATTAGTTTCAGGTGTACAACACAATGGTTCAACATTTATATACACTACAAAATAATCTCCATGATAAACTAGTAACCATTTGTCACCATCCAAAGTTATTACAATATTGTTGACTGCATTGCCTATGCTGTACATTACATCCCTGTGACTTATTTCTTGTATGACTGGAAGTTTGGACTTCTTAATCCCCTTCAACTACTTCATCCATTTCCCCACTCTCCCTCCCCTCCGGCAACCACTAGTTTGTTCTCTGTATATGTGTGTCTGTTTCTGTTTTGCTTCATTTGTTCATTTGTTTTGTTTTTTAGATTCCACATATAAGTGAAATCATACAGTATTTGTTTTTCTTTGTCTGACTTATTTCACTTAGCATAATACACTCTATAGCCATCCATTCTGTTGCAAATGGCAATATTTCATTCCTTTTTATGGCTGAGTAGTATTCCATTTATATATATATATACATATTTATGTATTATATATTACCACATATTCTTTATCCATTTATCCATTGATAAACACTTGGATTGTTTCCATATCTTGACTATTGCAAACAAACTTTCAGTGAATACAGGGGTGCATATATCTCTTCAGATCAGTGTTTTTATTTTCTTAAGACAGATACCCAGGATTGGAATTACTGGATCATATGGTAGTTCTATTTTTAATTGTTTGAGAAACCTCCATATTGTTTTCTGTAGTGATGGTTCCAATTTACATTCCCACCAATAGTGTGCAAGGGTTCTTTTTTCTCCACAGCCTTACCAACACTTGTAATTTGTTTTCTTTTGATAATATTCATTCTGACAAGTGCGAAGTGTTATGTATTGGGGTTTTGATTTGCATTTCCCTGATGATTAGTGATATTGAACATCTTTTCATGTGTCCATTGGCCATCTGTATGTTTTCTTTGGAAAACTGTCTATTCAGGTCCTCTGCTCATTTTTTAAACAGATTGCTTGCCTTTTTCGTTGTTGTTATTGTTGAGTTGTATGAGCTCTTTGTCTATTTTGGATATTAACCCCTTATCAAATATATCATTTGCAAGTATCTTTTCCCATTCAGCAGGTTGCATTTTTGTTTTGTTGATGGTTTCCTTCATTGTGCGAAAGCTTTTAAATTTGCTGTAGTCTCATTTGTTTATTTTTGTTGTTGTTGGCCTTTCCTGAGAAGATAGATCCAAAAATACATTGATAAGACTTTCAGTGAAAGTACTGCCTATGTTTTCTTCTAGGATTTTATGGTTTTGTGTCTTATATTTAAGTCTCTAATCCATTTTTAGTTTATTTTTATATGGTATAAAAAAGTGGTCTAATTTTATTATTTTACATGTATCTGTCTCCTGTTCTAACAGGTTTTTTTTGGTGGAGTCATTAGGATTTTCAATGTATAGTATCACGTTTTCTGCAAACAGTGACAGTTTTTTCTTCCTTTCCAAACTGGATGCCTTTTACTTCTTTTACTTGTCTGATTGCTGTGGCTAGGATTTCCAATACCATGTTGAATAAAAGTGGTGAGAGTGGGCATCCTTTTCTTATTCCTGATCTTAGAGGAAAAGTTTTCAGCTTTTCACTATTGAGTACAATATTAGCTGTGAATTTGTCATAAATGACCTTTATTATGTTGAGGCATGTCCCCACTATACCAACTTCATTGAGAGTTTTTATCATAAATAGAAGTTAGATTTTGTCAAATGCTTCTGGTGTATCTATTGAGATGATTGTATGATTTTATCTTTCATCTTGTTAAAGTGGTGTATCATGTTGATTAATTTGTAGATATTGAACCATCTTTATATCCCTGCACTAATTCCCACTTAATTATGGTGTGTAATCGTTTTAATGTATTGCGTATTTGAAAGTAGCTGGGAGAGTGGATCTGTTTTTCTTATCACAAGAAAAGTTTTTGTAATTGTGTGTGGTGATGGATGTTGGATTTATTGTAGTGATCATTTTGCAATATATACGAATATCAAGTCATTATTTTGTACACCTGAAACTAATATAATCTTATATCAATTATACCTCAATTTTTTTAAAGAAAGAAATAAGAAGAAACAAAGCTGAAAATAAAACATTGAATACCAGTAGTGTATGAAGTAATTACAGAGAATATAGATGAAAAAGAAACAATTAAAGCAATTATTAAGAACTTTGTAGTGTAAGGAAGCAAAATTTGTCACCACAAAATGTGGTGCATTTTAATCTTCTTTAGCATGAGTGTTATTTTAGACAAATTATTTTATAGAAACAGATGACCCAGGAAGAACCTTGACCTTCCCCTAACTTCCTAAAAGAATTTAGAAGACCTGTTCTAGGAAGGGAGGTATCATCACAGAAAACTATAGTATAATATGTACTAGGTATGGTAGACAGGGAGGAACCTACCAAAATCTGTTAAAATTCTTCTCTATGTCCCATTGTTCTCTATGGCCCAGTAAATATTTGTTTACCAAACATTTGTCCTTTTATCTTACTGTGAATTGTCATTCTTCTCTTTGAAGTCCCAAATCACTACTCCTAATATCTTCTTCTGTCTTTAGATAAAGATGGTATTTAAGGTGAAGTTTTCAGCCATTTTGGGAGTGACTCAGTTTTTCTGGGTCTCTCCAATGTATGCAGGAAGTATGCACGTTATTAAACTTTTATTTGTTTTTCTTCTCTTAATCTGTCTCTCATCAATTTAATGCTTAGACCAGCCAGAAAAACCAAGGAGAGTAGTAAAGAGTTTATTTTTTCTACCACACAATAGATATGAAGGTCAGATAAAAATTAAAGCACTCAGTAAATTGTATTTTATAAAATTTTATAACTATATTTTATAAAATATGTGACCCTAAATAACCAAAAAAAAAACAGAAAATATATTTCAAAATATAAAAAGAAATTTATTTTAAATTAAATAGAACTGAATCTGCAGATTAAAAGATGCTTCAAGTTTGAGAAAATAACAACACAGTGGATTGACACCAAGATATCTCCTGATTGTTACTAAATTTAAAGGAAAAGGAAATAATTCTTCAAACATCTTGGGAGAGGGGGAAGATTTATTACATGGAAGAGGAAATCAGACAGACTTATGATTTCTTCATAGAAACATCCAGAATCAAGAGAAAATGAAACAATATCCACTGAGTATTGACATAAAGTTTGACTCAAGATCATATAACTAGTCATTTAATAATGAAAAGCTGGCAAGCAAACATTCTCTAATATGAAAGATCTCAGGAAATATAGCAAGCACAATTAAGAGCTTAATAAATCTATATTGGAATTGAGGAAATTAAAAATATAAAAGAAGAAACCATGATAAAATGGCCAGTGGGAAACACTGAAGTTTTATTTTTTTAAAGCACTATACCTAAAAAACTGTGTCAGATATGAATTAACAAGCTAAGAGAAAACTTGAAAATATAAAAATAAATAATAATATTTTGATGGTGAAAAAAATAAAAATGGAATAATTTGAAAGTGCTTTAATTTCTTCATCTTCCTTTCTAGGGAGTCAATAGGCAGCATTAAAGTTGGGTAATCAAGAAACAGAGCATGACATACATTATTTAGAGCTATAAATGGGATGACATTATGGAATAAACCTGAAAAAATACAACTAACATAAAATGAATGAGAAATGAAAAGAGAAACTGAAGGAAAGACATGGTTTAATATTTTTTTCCATTTTCCCAGCAGGGAAGCAGTAGAGTCCATCTACAGTACCTAAAGCAATAAAGGCACTTAGATATATTCCATATGACATAAAGGCAACCACTAGGTGAATGAAAAGCAAATTATAAACCTTCCAAATTATCACAGGGTAAACATTCAGGCAACTACAGTACCTCAAATTAAACAATTAAGGGCAAGTTTCAGAAGAGTACATAGAGTTTTTTAAAGCAATTAAGAAGTTATTAACAGCTGGGACCTTCAAGATGGCAGAGGAGTAAGACGTGGAGATCACCTTCCTGTCCACAAATACATCAGAAATACATCTACATGAGGAACAACTCCTACAGAACACCTACTGAATGCAGGCAGAGGACCTCAGAGTTCCCAAAAGGCAAGAAACTCCCCAGGTACCTGGGTAGGGCAAAAGAAAAAAGACAAAAGAGAGACAAAAGAATAGGGATGGGACCGGCACCTCTGGGAGGGAGCTGTGAAGGAGGAAAAGTTTTCACACACTAGGAAGTCCCTTCACTGGAGGAGACGGGGGGGGGGGCAGGGGGGAAACTTTGGAGCCACGGAAGAGACCCCAGCAACAGGGGTGCGGAGGGCAAGGCAGAGAGATTCCCGCACAGAAGATCAGTGCCGACCAGCACTCACCAGCCCGAGAGGCTTGTCTGCTCACCCGCCGGGGTGGGCAGGGGCTGGGAGCTGGGGCTCAGGCTTCAGAGGTCAGATCCCAGGGAGAGGACTGGGGTTGGCTGCGTGAACACAGCCTGAGGGGGCTAGTGGGCCACAGCTAGCCGAGAGGGAGTCTGGGGAAAAGTCTGGAACTGCCTAAGAGGCAAGAGACCGTTGTTTCGGGGTGCGCAAGGAGAGGGGATTAAGAGCACCATCTAAATGAGCTCCAGAGACGGATGCGAGCCATGGCTACCAGTGCAGACCCCAAAGACGGGCATGAGACACTAAGGCTGCTGCTGCAGCCACCAAGAAGCCTGTGTGCAACCACATGTCACTATCCACATCTCCCCTCCCGGGAGCCTGTGCAGCCTGCCACTGCCAGGCTCCCATGATCCAGGAACAACTTCCCCGGGAGAACACACAGCACACCTCAGGCTGTTGCAACGTCACGCTGGCCTCTGCCACCACAGGCTCGCCCCGCATTCCTTACTCCTCCCTCCCCCACAGCCTGAGTGAGCCAGAGCCCCCTAATCAGCTGCTCCTTTAACCCTGTCCTGTCTGGGTGGGAACAGACGCCCTCAGGCGACCTACACGCAGAGGCGGGGCCAAATCCAAAGCTGAACCCCAGGAGCTGTGCGAACAAAGAAGAGAAAGGGAAATCTGCCCCAGCAGCCTCAGGAGCAGCAGATTAAATTTCCACAATCAACCTGATGTACCCTGCGTCTATGGAATACCTGAATACACAACGAATCTTCCCAAAATTGAGGTGGTGGATGTTGGGAGCAACTGTAGACTTGGGATTTGCTTTCAGCATCTAATTTGTTTCTGGTTTTATGTTTATCTTAGTTTAGTATTTAGAGTTTATTATCATTGGTACAGTTGTTTATTGATTTGGTTGCTCTCTTCCTCTTTTTTTTTATATATAGATTTTTATTTTTTCCTTTTTCTCTTTTTGTGAGAGTGTATGTGTATGCTTCTTTGTGTGATTTTGTCTGTATAGCTTTGCTTTTACCATTTGTCCTAGGGTTCTGTCTGTCCGATTTTTGTTTTTGTTTTTTTAGTATAGTTTTTAGCGCTTGTTATCATTGGTGGATTGTTGATTTCTTTTTTGGTTTGGTTGCTCTCTTCTTTCATTCTTTCTTTTTTTTTCTTTCTTTATTACCTTTTAATTTTTTATTTTTAATAATTATTTTTATTTTTATTTTAATAACTTTTTAATTTAATTTAATTTAATTTTTTTATTTATTTACCTTTTTTCTCTCTTTTCTTCTGAGCTGTGTGGCTGACAGAGTCTTGGTGTTCCGGCCAGGTGTCTGGCCTGTGCCTCTGAGGTGGGAGAGCCAAGTTCAGGACATTAGTCCACCAGAGACCTCCTGGCGCCATGTAATATCAAATGGCGAAAGCTCTCCCAGAGATCTCCACCTCAACGCTAAGACCCAGCTCCACTCAACGATGAGCAAGTTACACTGCTAGACACCCTATGCCAAACAACTAGCAAGACACGAGCACAACACCACCCATTAGCAGAGAGGCTGCCTAAAATCAAAATAAGGTCATAGACACCCTAAAACACACAACCGGATGCAGCCCTGCTCACCAGAAAGACAAGATCCAGGCTCATCCACCAGAACACAGGCACCAGTCCCCTAAGACCAGGAAGCCTATGCAACCCACTGAACCAACCTTAGCCACTGGGGGCAGAAATTAAAAACAATGGGAACTATGAACCTGCAGCTTACAAAAAAGAGACCCCAAACACAGTAAGTTAAGCAAAATGAGAACACAGAGAAACACACAGCAGATGAATGAGCAAGGTAAAAACCCACCAGGCCAAACAAATGAAGAGGAAATAGGCAGTCTACCTGAAAATGAATTCAGAGTAATGATAGCAAAGATGATCCAAAATCTTAGAAATAGAATGGAGAAAATACAAGAAACGTTTAACAAGGACCTAGAAAAACTAAAGAGCAAGCAAACAATGATGAACAACACAATAAATGAAATTAAATATTCTCTAGAAAAAATCAATAACAGAATAACTGATGCAGAAGAACGGATAAGCGACCGGGAAGATAAAATAGTGGAAATAACTACCACAGAGCAGAATAAAGAAAAAAGAATGAAAAGAATTGAGGACAGTCTCAGAGACCTCTGGGACAACATTAAACACACTAACATTTCGAATTATAGTGGTCCCAGAAGAAGAAATGAAACAGAAAGGGACTGAGAAAATATTTGAAGAGATTACAGTTGAAAACTTCCTTAATACAGGAAAGGAAATAGTCAATCAAGTCCAGGAAGCACAGAGAGTCCCAAACAGGATAAGTACAAGGAGAAACACGCCAAGACACATATTAATCAAACTATCAAAAAGTAAATACAAAGAAAAAATATTAAAAGCAGCAAGGGAAAAACAACAAATAACATACAGGGGAATCCCCGTAAGGTTAACAGCTGATCTTTCAGCAGAAACTCTGCAAGCCAGCAGGGAGTAGCAGTACATATTTAAAGTGATGAAAGGGAAAAACCTACAACCAAGATTACTCTACTCAGCAAGGATCTCATTCAGATTCGACAGAGAAATTAAAACCTTTACAGACAAGGAAAAGCTAAGAGAATTCAGCACCACCAAACCAGCTTTACAACAAATGCTAAAGGAACTTCTGTAGGCAGGAAACACAAGAGGAGGAAAAGACCTACAATAACAAACCCAAAACAATTAAGAAAATGGCAATACGAACATACATATAAAAAACTACCTTAAATGTAAATGGATTAAATGCTCCAACCAAAAGACATAGACTGGCAGAATGGATACAAAAACAAGACCTGTATATATGCTGTCTACAAGAGACCCACTTCAGACCTAGGGACACATACAGATTGAAAGTGAGGGGATGGAAAAAGATATTCCATGCAAATGGAAATCAAAAGAAAGCTGGGGTAGCAATTCTCATATCAGACAAAATAGACTTTAAAATAAAGACTATTACAAGAGACAGAGAAGGACACTACATAATGATCAAGGGATCAATCCAAGAAGAAGATATAACAATTGTAAATATTTATGCACCAACATAGGTGCACCTCAATACATAAGGCAAATGCTAACAGCCATAAAAGGGGAAATGACAGTAACACAATCATAGTAGGGGACTTTAACACCCCACTTTCACTAAGGGACAGATCATCCAAAATGAAAATAAATAAGGAAACACAAACTTTAAATGATACCTTAAACAAGATGGACTTAATTGATATTTATACAAATTCCATACAAAAGCAACAGAATACATTTTCTTCTCAAGTGCTCATGGAACATTCTCCAGGATAGATCATATCTTGGGTCAGAAATCAAGCATCAGTAAATTTAAGAAAATTGAAATTGTATCAAGTATCTTTTCCGACCACAACTCTATGAGACTAGATATCAATTACAGGAAAAAAATCTGTAAAAAATACAAACACATGGAGGCTAAACAATACACTCCTTAATAACCAAGAGATTACTGCAGAAATCAAAGAGGAAATCAAAAAGTACCTAGAAAAAATGAAAATGAAAACACAACGACCCAAAACCTATGGGATGTAGCAAAAGCAGTTCTAAGAGGGAAGTTTATAACAATATAATCCTACCTCAAGAAACAAGAAACATCTCAAATAAACAACCTAAACTTACACTTAAAGCAATTAGAGAAAGAAGAACAAAAACACCCCAAAGTTAGCAGAAGGAAAGAAATCATAAACATTAGATCAGAGATAAATGAAAAAGAAATAAAGGTAACAGTACCAAAGATCAATAAAAGTAAAAGCTGGTTCTTTGAGAAGATAAACCAAATTGATAAACCATTAGCCAGACTCATCAGAAAAAAAGGGAGAAGACTCAAATCAATAGAACTGGAAATGAAAAAGGAGAAGTAACAACTGACACTGCAGAAATACAAAGGATCGTGAGAGATTACTACAAGTAACTATATGCCAATAAAATGGACAACCTGGAAGAAATGGACAAATTCTTAGAAAAGCACAACCTTCCAAGACTGAACCAGGAAGAAATAGAAAATATAAACAGACCAATCACAAGCACTGAAATTGAGACTGTGATTAAAAATCTTCCAACAAACAAAAGCCCAGGACCAGATGACTTCACAGGTGAATTCTATCAAACATTTAGAGAAGAGCTGACACCTATCCTTCTCAAACTCTTCCAAAATATAGCAGAGGGAGGAACACTCCCAAAAGAATTCTACGAGGCCACCATCACCCTGATACCAAAACCAGACAAAGATATCACAAAGAAAGAAAACTACAGGCCAATATCACTGATGAACATAGATGCAAAAATCCTCAACAAAATACTAGCAAACAGAATCCAACAGCACATTAAAAGGGTCATATACCATGATCAAGTGAGGTTTATCCCAGGAATGGAAGGATTCTTCAATATACACAGATCAATCAATGTGATAAACCGTACTAAAAAATTGAAGGAGAAAAACCATATGATCATCTCAATAGATGCAGAAAAAGCTTTTGACAAAATTCAATACCCATTTATGATAAAAACTCTCCAGAAAGTAGACATAGAGGTAACTTACCTCAACATAATACAGGCCATATTTGAGAAACCCACAGCTAACATCATTCTCAATGGTGAAAAACTGAAACCATTTCCTCTAAGATAAGGAACAAGACAAGGTTGTCCACTCTAACCAGGATTATTCAACATAGTTTTGGAAGTTTTAGCCACAGCAATCAGAGAAGAAAAAGAAATAAAAGGAATCCAAATCAGAAAAGAAGAAGTAAAGCTTTCACTGTTTGCAGATGACATGATACTATACATACAGAATCCTAAACACGCTACCAGAAAACTATTAGAGCTAATCAATGAATATGGTAAAGTAGCAGGATACAAAATTAATGCACAGAAATCCTTTGCATTCCTATACACTAATGAAGAAAAATCTGAAAGAGAAATTAAGGAAACACTCCCATTTACCATTGCAACAAAAAGAATAAAATACCTAGGAATAAATCTACCTAAGGAGACAAAAGACCTGTATGCAGAAAACTATAAGACAAGGATGAAAAAAGTTAAAGGTGATACAAACAGATGGAGAGATATACCATGTTCTTGGATTGGAAGAATCAACATTGTGAAAATGACTATACTACCCAAAGCAATCTACAGATTCAATGCAATCCCTATCAAACTACCAATGACATTTTTCACAGAACTAGAACAAAAAATTTCACAATTTGTAGGGAAATACAAGAGACCCTGAATAGCCAAAGCAATCTTGAGAAAGAAAAACGGAGCTGGAGGAAGCAGGCGCCCAGACTTCAGACTATACTACAAAGCTACAGTAATCAAGACAGTATGGTACTGGCACAAAACATAAATATAGGTAATGGAACAGGATAGAAAGCCCAGAGATAAACCCACGCACTTATAGTCACCTTATATTTGATAAAGGAGGCAAGAATATACAATGGAGAAAAGACAGCCTCTTCCATAAGTGGTGCTGGGTAAAGTGGACAGCTACATGTAAAAGAATGAAATTAGAACACTCCCTAACACCATACACAAAAATAAACTCAAAATGGATTAATGACATAAATGTAAGGGCAGACACTATAAAACTCTTAGAGGAAAACATAGGCAGAACACTCCATGACATAAATCACAGCAAGATCCTTTTTGACCTGCCTCCTAGAGAAATGGAAATAAAAACAAGAATAAGCATATGGGACCTAATGAAACTTAAAAGCTTTTGCACAGCAAAGGAAACCATAAACAAGATGAAAAGACAATCCTCAGAATGGGAGAAATATTTGCAAATGAAGCAACTGACAAAGGATTAATCTCCAAAATTTACAAGCAGCTCATGCAGCTCAATATCAAAAAAACAAACAACCCAATCCAAAAAGGGGTAGAAGACCTAAACAGACATTTCTCCAAATAAGATATACAGATTGCCAACAAACACATAAAAGAATGCTCAACATCACTAATCATTAGAGAAATGCAAATCAAAACTACAATGAGGTATCACCTCACACCAGTCAGAATGGCCATCATCAAAAAATCTAGAAACAATAAATGTTGGAGATGGCGTGGAGAAAAAGGAACCCTCTTGCACTGTTGATGGGAATGTAAATTGATACAGCCACTATGGAGAACAGTTTGGAGGTTCCTTAAAAAACCAAAAATAGAACTACCGTACAACCCAGCAATCCCACTACTGGGCATATACCCTGAGAAAACCATAATTCAAAAAGTCATGTACCACAATGCTCATTACAGCTCTATTTACAATAGCCAGAACATGGAAGCAACCTAAGTGTCCATCAACAGATGAATGCATAAAGAAGATGTGGCACATACATACAATGGAATATTACTCAGCCATAAAAAGAAACGAAACTGAGTTATTTGTAGTGAGGTGGATGGACCTAGAGACTGTCATACACAGTGAAGTAAGTCAGAAAAAGAAAAACAAATACTGTATGCTAACACATATATATGGAATCTTAGGGGGAAAAAGTGGCTCTGAAGAACCTAGGGGCAGGACAGGAATAAAGATGCAGATGTAGAGAATGGACTTGAGGACACGGGGAGGAGGAAGGGTAAGCTGAGACAAAGTGAGAGGGTGGCATGGAGATATATACACTACCAAATGTAAAAAAGATAGCTAGTGGGAAGCAGCCACATAGCACAGGGAGATCAGCTCGATGCTTTGTGACCACCTAGAGGGGTGGGATAGGGAGGGTGGGAGGGAGACGCAAGAAGGAGGAGATATAAGGATATATGTATATGTATAGCTGATTCACTTTGTTATAAAGCAGAAACTAGCACACCATTGTAGAGCAATTATACTCCAATAAAGATGTTAAAAAAATAAAATAAAATAAAAATGATATGCCAATGACTCCCTAAATAATATTTCTTGCTGAGGCATCTCTCCTGAAATCCAGCCTCATATACAGACTACCTATGCCACTTCTGCACTTGGCTGTCCAACAGACATCTCAGTCTTGTGCAAAACTGAATGCCTGATCTTTTCCCCAAAATTATTTCACCATCTCTCTTTATACCCTGAAATACTCTTTTCACAGATATCCACATAGTTAACTGCTTCACCTTCTTCAGATCATTGTTCAAATGTCACTTTCTCAGTGAGGTCTACTCTGATTAACCTAATATAAAATTTTACATCCCAAACCTCCACATTCAGCACTGTTACCCCCTTACATTGGCCTGTTTTTTCCAAAGCATCTACTGTGTTCTACAGCACTTTATTTATTCATTATGTTTATTGTTTATAGTCTCACACCCCCAGATAGAATATCAGCTTCATTAGGTTAAGAATTTGTGTCTGGTTTTTTTTTTTTAGCTGATGTACCTCAAATTTGGCACAGAGTTGATATTCAACACATATTATTTGTATTAATGACATATAGCAATTTTTGTTTGCCTAAGTCAGTTATTTAGCAATTATGTAAGCATGGCATTGAGACATCAGTCCTATAGTTAATATAAACTATAATTTCAATCTGCTATTATATTTTCTGAATATTTCCTATAATTATATATTTTATCTCAAACCTTCTCTAAGTTCTTCAAGGATTAAAATTATGTTTTGGAATTTTAGTCCCTCCACTATTATTACTGCATTGTTTTATACATAGTTAGAAGTATAGGCTAGAGGAAAATAATATTCTTAATTTTTATTTTATTCTGGAGACCTGGTTTCTAATACTGGCTATTTTAATAAAGCAGCTAGTGAGTTTTAAAAAACACTTATTTCATTCCATATCATCTTGGTTTTGTCTATACCAGAACCTTCTGTTTTTGTTCTATTTATTCCCATTTTTCTCCTATTTTCAATTCCTATTCTCCCCCTTTCATAGGCAATCATTTTAATATGTTTTATTTATATAAATCTATTGATGTGTCTCCTTCTAAAATATTTGATGTTATTTTGGACACATTTATCATCTTATACACATTGTGCTGTACTCATACATCTCATTCTATTTTCCTCTTTTTTTTACTCCATATTCTTGAAATCTGTCTATAATGCCATGTTCACAGCTAGTCTACAAATAATCCACTGTATTTGTCCCTTGAGCTGTTATTCTTCAGTTAATGAAGGTAGGTAATAATAACTCTTCTGCTTATTTCATCATGTTATTATGAAGTTGTAATATGAAAACACGTATGAAAACACTTGGAAAACATTAAAAATTTCTCTGCAAATGTTAAGTATAATATTGTGCAGAACACCATAATAGTAGAGATTACAACAGAAGCTTAAGAGACAGGATGAAGAAGATAGTAAATGTGTGCTCACCCTGGTCAGGAAGGACCTTGAGCTTTGCTGCTCTGGGAAGCCATAGAGAGCTCTTCCTGTCTTGGAGCCTGGTGTGACTGATCTATAAACCAGAATGCCAACACCTTTAGTTCAATTGTCTTTCTGATAACCAGAATACTCACCATCAACTTGCAATATCAGTTGAATTTATGATCAGAATTCTACTGTTAAATCTAACTCAGAACAAAGAGACTTAGACGGACAGCCGGGTTAGGTGGTTGAAGAGCCAGGAGCAGGCGGGGCTTATTTCATGCAAGATGAGATAACATGTATATGATTACATTTATAGTCTCTTGTCCAACTGATTATACTTCTTTCTGCCTTGAATACTACTAATATGTACTGATAAATTCTTTTTCTAAGTATCTTTTGAAAAATATATGTCCTGAAGAACAATTATTCCTTAACAATGTATTTTGTTTACATTATTTTTTATTTAATGTCTCTAAATACCTAGATATATCTCGTACGTGGAGTATACTAAATGTATGTGTATGATTTTGTGATTATAAATCAAAAAAACCTAATTAAGTGTATAATCTTGGAAACAAGACACAGATTAAGAAATGAACATTGCCCATACCCTAGGAGACTCCTACCTCCCTTCCTGCTGTCTTCCTTTTCCTATCTCTTAGGAAACCACTATGCTGACATTTGTGATGATTTTTGTTTTTAGTTTTATCAAACCCATGCTTACTACTATACAATATATTTTAATTTTTAAATTTCCTATGAATAGAATCATATTGTACATAGTTTTTGATAACAGGCTTCTTTCTCTAGGTGTGAGGATTGTGAAATTTTCAGTGGCAATACATGTAGCCATAACTCATTTATTTTCATTGTTCTATAGCATTCATATGTATGAAGAGACCATAACTTAGTGTACATTCTATTACTGAGGAAAATTTTGTTGTTCCCAGTTTTCTTACTTCTATGAAAAGTATTTCTGTGTACATTATTTATGGGTCTCCTGGTCCCAATATGGAAGAGTTTCTAGGCTTTATTCCTAGACCTAGAGTTATAGGTCATAGCATATGTGCATCACCGGCTTTATTAGATATTGTTAGGCAATTTTCCAAAGTGTTTGTACCAATATGCATTCCTTCTAGCAATGTGTGAGAATCCCCTTTGCTACACACTTCACTCATTGTGCACATTATTTATTCATGCAATCCCCATGATTAAACTATTACTTTCTCTCATATAATTATATTTTCAATTCTAAATTTCCTAGACTACAGTGCTTCTACTGACCCTCTGTTCTGAATTGAAAGCTACTCTGTCTCCCAAGGTAGCTTTCTCAGAAGGCAATTCCCACCTATTATTTGCTGAGTAATAGGTACTACTCTATCTAGTGAGGGAACACATGACAGCAGCAGCGTTTCTTGACCTCATCACTATTGACATTTTGGACTAGAGAATTCTTTATTGGGAGATTATGTCCTGTACACATTGGGATTTTTAGCAGCAACTCTGGCCTCTAGTCAGTAGGTACTATGAGAACATCCCTCCTCAGTTGTGAATACCAAAAATCTCCCTAGGTATTTCCAAATGTCACCCCTGGGGGCAAAATAGCCTTCAGTTAAGAGTCACATTGTTACAGTATCACCCCATGTCCTGACTGGAGAATTGAGGCTGACAGTTGTAGCCAGTTATTTGAGAGACATTACAGCCTCTAAACACAAATGAGCAAAGTTTTTCCTGGATGTAAATGAGGTTCTGAAAAGGGCTGTGAACTTAGAACATGTTTCAGACAAATGAAGAGTGAGGTAATTTCAGGATGTATTAGTTTCTGTTATCATTTTTGTTGGTTTGATTGCTTTGATGAAGTGCACAAGTATTTTACTTGTAAGCAATTTCTGTCAGGGAAAGGAGACAGCCAGTTAAAGATGGTGGACCCCAAATTCCCCCTAACAAAGTAGTTACACACAAAAGCAAAAGTGTGCTTGAAATGGACTCACACTTCTGGGAACATACAGTAAACATACATCCTTCTATTCTTCTTGTTAAGTACAACTAAAAACCCTAGACATTATATTTAAACAAGAAGACTCTGAAAGGTGGAGAGAAAATGGGTCCAGAGATCTCAGGACCCAATACAGGACCCAGTTGTGAGTTCTGTGTGTTTTCTTTTAGCCTCTTATAATCTCAGACTTGGAGCTGAAGGAGCCAACAACCTGGAAACACCAAGATGTGCAAAGAAAAAACATACACACACACAAAAATGCCTACTTTCCCTAGCCAAAGGACCAGGAAAGGGACAGCTAACAAAGACAGAAAACTTGCAGACAATAACCACTCTACTTTAGCCAAGCAACCCAGAAAAATCCATGCCTTCCCCCACTCAGGCAGCAAAGACCAAGTAAGAAGCCTAGACTTCTATCCTTATGAAACTGTAAAGAAAAGCATTAACATCACCCTGCCGCAGTGGTGTCAGAGAAGACCAAGTAGGGAGGCAAGACCATCTACCCTACTGGCTGGTTATGAGGCCCTGCCCACGGTGTCAGTACAGAAGACATGGCAAACCTGGACTCTCACTTTCACCTGCAGTGGTGAAACTCCTGTCTGCTGGGGAGTTGTCAGAGAAAGCCTAAGGAGAGTCAGAACTATAATCACTGCCAGTGGTAACTAGGCTACCCTACCACAGTGTCAGTGGAGGTGACATGGGGAGTGGAAACCCCCCCCCCATCCAGCAGTAACAAGGAGTACACCCTACCTTGTGTGTCAGCAAGTGGGAAACCTGACGCCTGCTAGAGCAGTGTCAGAAAAAGAGAGTTAAAATAGAATGATTGAATAAGATCCAGAGGCTCATAACATAATACAAAACTGTCCAGGTGTCAATTATAAATTTCTATTATAGCAAGAGCCAGGAAGGTCTCAAACTGAATGAAAAAGGACAACCAAGAGCAGCCAACACTGAGATGGCAGAGATGTTAGAATTATCTTACAAGAATTTTAAAGCCACCATGATAAAAAGCTTCAGTGATCAATTACAAAAAACTCTTGAAACAAATGAAAATAAAGAATGTCTCAGCAAAGAAATTAAGCTATAATGAATGTTAAAATAAAATAAAGTGGAGACCTGGCTTAAAACAGGTTATTTCTTGTAAATGCTTCTGATAATCATAAAAAAAACTCATCATCATCCTAAAAATAGTATAAGATAACCACTTTTAACCAATCCCTTGCTGTCTGAAAACCCCCATTGTAATAACCAATATTGTAAACGTTAAACAACTTCCTCACTTTCACTTTATAAGCCATTCTGTAACATCATGCCTCTGAGCTTCCTATCAGTTTCAGGTTTGAAAGTTCCCGGTTTGTGTACTGTTCCTCCATGCACAATAAACTCTTACTAAGTAATAGTTTACCCATCTGGTTTTAATTATTACTATTTCTGGGTTTTTTTACAAGAATTATATGGAGATTTTAAAACCTAAAAATACAATAACCAAAATTAAAAGCTCAGTGAATGAATTCAACTCAGACGATAGGTGACAGGAAGGAATCAGTGAACTGGGAGATAGAACAACAGAAATTATACAATCTGAACAATGGGGGAAAATAGACTCAAAAAAATAAGCAGAGCCTCAGGGACAGGTGGTACTATGACACAAGGTCTAACATTTATGTCATTGGATTTCTAGAAGAAGAAGAGAAAGAAGCCAGGTCTGAAAAAGTACTCAAAGAAACCATGAATGAATTGTCCCAAATTTGGCAAGAGATATTAGCTCCCAGATTCAAAAAGCTGATCAAAATCTAAACAAGATAAACTCAAAGAAATCTGTTCCATGACACTTTGTAATAATAAAAAAAAAATCTTGAAAACAGACAGAGAAAAATGTCAATTTACCTTTAGGAGGGGAAAAAAAAAAACAGATTAAGAGTGGTTTCTCATCAGAAACCATGGAAGACAGAAGAAAGTGAAAAATATTTTTCAGGTGTTGGAAACAAAGAACTAGCAACCCCAAATCCTATATCCAGTGAAAATATCCTTCAGGAATGGGGGAAATTAAGACAGTCTCAAGTGAAGAAAATGATGAGAATTCATCACCAGATGACTTAACCTATAAGAGTGGCTAATGAAAAGTATCTAAACAAAAAGGAAATGACAAAAGAAGGAACTTGGGAACATTAGGAAGGAAGAAAAAAGAGGGTATGCAAAAAAAAATAGGTGAATACAGTAGACTTTTCTTCTCCTCTTGAGTTTTCTAAACTATGTTTGATGGTAGAAACAAAAATTATGACACTACTTGCAAAGCTTTAAGTGTTTGAGAAAAAATATTTAAGACAATTGTATTATAATGGGAGAATGATAAAATGACATAAAGAAGGTAAGTGTACTATTCTTGAACTGATAAAATGACCACACTTATAAACTGTGATAAGATATATAGATATAACTTAGAACAGCTACTTACAAAGTTAAACAGACATACTAAAGATATCTAAAACACTATAGATGAATCAAATTGGAATTCTGAAAAAATGTTCATGTAACCCACAGGAAGTCAGGAAAAAACAGAAAAATGAAAAACAGAGAACAGAAAACAAAAAATAAAATGGCAGACTTAAGCCCTAGCATACTGATAACTATATTAAAAAGAAATGGTCTAAGCACACCAATTACAAGACAGAAACTTGGCAGAGTGAATTAAAAAAACATGACCAAACTATATGCTGTCTACAGGAAACTTGTTTCAAATATAAAGAGGCAGGTTGAATGTAAAAGGATGGAGAAAGATATATCATGAAAACATTAATTAAAGATATCAGAGATGACTGCATTAATATCAGATCAAATAGACTTAAGAGCAAAAAGCTACCAAGGAGAGAGGGGGCACTATATAATGAAAAAAGGGCCAGTCCACTAGCAAGACTTATCAATCTTATATATATATGCAGGCACCAACAGAGCTGTAAAATATGTGAAGCAAAAACTGAGAAAACTGAAAAGAGAAACAGACAAATCCACAATTAGAGTTGTAGACTTCAACACCCTTCTCTCAATAATAGGTAAAACAACTAGACAGAAATTCAGCAATATATAGAACATACTGGATACAGAATAGAGAAAAACTAAAAACTGCTATTAATAAACAGAATCTAATGAATATTTATAGAACATCCCACTCATCAATAACACAATATGCATTCTTAGTAGTACCCATGGAACATATACATTTATAAAATATTCTGGACCATAAATCAAACCTCAACCTTTTAAGAAAATTGAAATTATACAGAGTGTGTTCTTTAACCATAGCAGAATAAAACTAAAAATCAATAAATCAGTAAAGATAACAGGAGAATCTCCCAAGATTTGGAAACTAAGTAACACCTCTAAATGACACAGTGTCAAAGAAGAGGTCTCAAGGGAAATTTTAAAAATACATTGAACTGACTGAAAATGAAAATGTGACATCAAGATTTGCAGGGCACAGCTAAAGCTAGTCTGAGAGTAAATACATGTATTTGAAAAGAAGAAAATTCTCAAGTAAATATTTTAAGGTCCCATCTCAAGATATTAGGAAAAGAAGAGCAAAATAAATCCAAAGCAAGGAGAGGAAGGAAACAATAAAGATAAGAATACAATAGAATAAAATTAAAACAAAAGAGAAAAATCAATGTAACAAAGAACTGTTTCTTTGAAAAGATAATAAAATTGACAACCCACTTACAAGAATACTAAATAGACGATAGATACATACATACATAGACAGATAGATAAGACACAGAATATCACTATCTGGAATAAAACAGGGTTTCACTACAAACTGTGCTGACATCAGAAGGATAATAAGAAAAAATCATGAACAACTAGACAAACATAAATTTCACATCTTAGACAAAATTCCTCAATGTACTACCATGACTCATGGAATATGAAATAGATAATTTGAATGTCTGTATAACTATTAAGGAAATCGTTTTCATAATTTAAAAACTTCCAACAAAGAAATCTCCAGATTCAGATAGTTTTACTGGAGAAGTCTACCAAGCTTTTAAGAAACATTAAGACCAATTCCACACAGTCTCTTCCAAAAAAATAGGAGAAGACACTTTCCAACTCATTTTCCAACTCAGAAACTACTATAACATGACACCAAAACCAGACCACAGAAGTACCAAAAAAAGAATAAAAATGAGAAACCAATACCCCTCATGAATATAGGTACAAAAATCTTTAACAAAATATTGGTAAATAGAATACATCAATATATTAAAATAGAACTTATACCATTTATACCAAGTAGAATTTATACCATGAATACAATGATGGATCAGTATTTGATAATAAAGCAATGTAATCCATTAAATTAATGTCTAAAGGAGAAAAACCACATGATCATTGATTGATGCAAAAAAAAATTATTTGCCAAAATTCAACACCCATCTGTGATTAAAAAAAAAAAAAACTTGCAGAAAATTAAAAGAATAGAAGGGAACTTCCTCAAATTGATAAAGAATGTTGATGAGAAATTGATGACACATTATACTTGATGGTTAAGACTGAATTCTTTCCCCCAACATCAGGAACAAGGTAAGGAAGTCCACTCTCACCACTATTATTTAATGAAGTGTTGGAAGTTGTAGTCAGTGCAACAAGGCAAGAAAAGGAAATAAGTGGCAAGTTGATCAGAAAGGAAAAAACAGAACTGTTCCTATTGCAGAGGCCACCACTGTCTACACAGAAAATTCCAAGGAATTTTAAGAAAACTCCTGGAACTAAATGAGCTCAACTAGTTCCCAGAATACAAGGTAGACATTAAAAAAAAAATTATAATTCTCTACATAAGCAATTAGACACCAAAATTAGAAATACAATACCATTTATATGCACTCAAAAAAATGAAATTCTTAGGTGTAAATCTCAAAATATGTACCAGACTGTGTGCTCAAAACTACACAAGGCTGATAGAAAAAAATCAAAGATCTAAGTGAAATGGAAACAAATACAATGTTCATGGATTGGAAATTTAACATAGTAATGATATCAATTCTTCTCAAATTGATACACAGGTTTAACACAATTCCTGTCAAAATGCCAGCAATTCTTTTTTGTACATATAGGCAAAATTCTAAAATTTATATGGAAAGACAAAGAAACTAGAATAGCTAAAGCAATTTTGAATAAAGTAGGAGACTTTTATCCTTAATAAATATATTTTCAGTATTTACTGTGTGCCTGGCACTGTTCTAGGTACTCGGAACATAGCCTTAAACAATATTTGGAAAAACATGTGGAGCTTACACTTACTGAGAGAGATAATTAATAAAACATAAACATGTAAAATATAGTGTTAAGTCAGGCGGGGTGAAGTTCTACAAATAAAAATAAAGCAAATAAGGGTGATGGGGAGTGGGGAAGGGTGTCTATAGGAAAGGTCTCACTGAGAAAGAGTCATTACAACAAAGACCTAAAGATCATGAGGGAGCCAGCTGCATAGATGTTTGGGGGAAATGTGGCTCAGGCAGGGGTAGCTTCCAGGGCAAGGGATTTGAGGCTGAGTGTGCTGGGCATAGGACCATGGGGAGGCGACCACTGTGGGTGGAGTGGCATGAGTGAGGAAGAGATTAGACGCCAGATCATGTTCAGAGAGCCTGTCATGTCTTGAAGGTGACTGTGAGAATTTTGGATTTTACTCTGAGTGAAATGGTAAGTCATTTGGAGGTTTCATGATGAAGAATTTTTCAATCTGAGATCCACCTTTGCTAACTCTGCTAACAAATGTGAAGCAAATATATGTATTGATGAAAAGCTAACAAAATAATAAAGCTAAACATATCATCATATCAAATAATCTCTTATAAGGGATAATTGCGTTCTTTTTTTTAAAAAAAGGTTATTTGAGGTTAGAAGGCAAGGCAACGAGGACAAATGCAGTAACATTCCAATTTCTCTTCTTACAGAATAAACCCCATTATAAAGAGATTATAAAAATCTTAGCCTTTTTTAACTGTATCTTTTCCTACTTCAGATTCTAAGACAGATGCTATTTTTTTCTTTGTCAATGATAAGAACCTAAAGCTCATTAAGATAGTATTGATTACCTCCACCTCTAAGAATGAATGGTTTTAAGAGTTGCATGGCAAACAAAGGGTTGCAACTGGAGAAGATGCTAAATTAAATGAATTTCAATTAAAAGGTAATGTGTTAAAGTTTGCAAATTACTTAAAATTTATAAAGAGGTACATTACATTTTAGCATAGACAAGTAAAAATTGCAAAATATTTAATAACAGTTTATTACTGAACTTGTGTAATTGTGGAAACCTGACTTGTTACTTTATGATAATAATACATAATAATTTTATGATTTTAACTTAGTTGTGGAAATATCTGAAAGAAAGCATGATGGTTTGAAATGACCTTGTGTAGTATCTATCATGACCCCATGCTGTCATAGATTTTGATGAAACTTCTTCACAGAAACAGGAAGCTAGAACTGAAAATATAAGCATCCTATCTCAGCTGTAAACTTCATTCTGACCCTGCTCTTGGGATTGTGCTTCTGTGGTGTTGAAAATCATGAGGTGTTTCAATTAGTGGTATTTACTTGTGGTTTCTAATATATTTTTTTAATTTTGTGGTCAAGCTTTCACTAAAGGGCATTCACAAATAATAGTTACTAAATTTGGATTAAAAAGAATGCAATTATATCATCTTTTATAAGAGATTATTGAAGATATGGTAATATGTTTAGCATTATTGTTTTGTTAGCTTGTCATCAATATGTATATTTGCTTCACATGTGTTACAGCAGAGATAGCAAAAATGGATCTCAGATTGAACAATTCCAGCCCATCTGGGAGGCCTGGTGCATTAGGATTCCATCATAAATCTCAGCTTGTTTTTCAAATTTTCATTGTGTGTTATTCCTCTTTTCTGAAGAATCTTTTTCTATTAACATCCATCCTTATAGTTCACATGCTATTCTTAAATTACTCAAATTAAGAAGAGTCTTAAAATACAGATACTTAAACCCTCTGGGATTAGATTGTTTTAGCCTTTCATTTAAGTGTTACCTTTTCAATTTCCCTCTTTAAAATTCCACATGTATAACTTTCATTGTCTAATTTTCTCACAACTCACAACCTTCTAGAGGTTTTTACAACCAAACAATCTCAGATACTTGTCAATGTCTTCCTTGTCTGAGTACCAAACTTTAAGGATGAATATATATAAAGTTCATGTTACTCTATGTTCTGATAAAGGTATAATATATCAAGATATTTTAAATCATGAAACCATTATATGTAACAATAATGAAGAAAAATAAAATATAATAAATGTTTAACTTTGGTACTTTTTACTAGGCCCGAAAGTCCTTTCCTGACTTATGAAAATAGAACATATTTTCCATAATTTATACACTCATAAAACTAATAAAACTATTAAATATATATAAAACTATTAAACCTATGTATGATATAAAAGAATAAATTGATTCAAACAAAAACTGCAATTGTGCAATTTAACTTGATTGTTAAAGCTCATTACTGTCACATTTTTATTTGTATTTGCAAGAATAACTACAAGTTAATGAGCTTGAAGCCTTTTCAAAAGTCTTGGTCTTTTCAAAGCCTTGTCAGGACTTCCCTGGTGGTCCAGTGGTTAAGACTTAGCTTTCCAATGCAGTGGGTGCAGTTTCCATCCCTGGTCAGGGAGTTAAGATTCCACATGCCTCAGGGCCAAGAGACTAAAACATAAAACAGAAGCAATATTGTAACAAATTCAATAAAGACTTTAAAAATGGTCCACATCAAAAAAAATCTTTCAAAAAAAAAGCCTTGTCATTAGAAATTGACCCCCCCAAAAAAAAAAGACTAAAACAATATTAATAATGCTTTTTTCTCTTTATCAGTGGTATACTAAATCAAGGTTTTATTGAATTTTATCTCCTGAAAATTGACAAATTGTTAAGTGGTTATACAAAGTTTTCATTTTCAGAAAAAAGAACTGAGAAATGAATTTGAATCTCTCTTCACCATCAACTAGTGATTGAGTTGTTTTAATCTTAACAAATGTAATTGCAGTGCTGTCATCGAATTACCTTTTCAAGAAAGTTTGCAGAGCATGTATTGCCTAACCACAACAATATTTCCTATTCTTAATTAAATAGTTTGCTTTATTTTTTCTGTTGTTATTTGTAGGAATACAGAGAGAGACTCCAAAATGTTAAGTGTTATTTCTCAGGTCATTGGAGATAAATGTGAATAAATTCATATGCAATAAATTTAGAAGTAATAGATATTAGAATCTTCTTCAAAGGAAATTCAAAATATATTATCTGTCATATATAGTTTTCTTTCAAGGTTCTCAACTATCATATTTCTTAAAGAATAAATCTCTTCATTAAATCTATTGATTTAATTTTGATGTCAAAATTTGTTTTTGCATTTTCTCTTATTTAATGAACAGGAAATATAATAGTAAATTCATTTTTGAACTTTTGTAATTTATTTTGTTATTTAACAAACTTTTTCTGAGAATGTCAAACACAATATGGTCATTAAGAAACAAATTTACTTACAGGTTTTCACATCTTAACACAATTAAATGAATCAGTATTCCTGATTACATCTCCAATAGTGCTATCAAATGATTTTCTTTGTCATGGAATTATATGATCACGGAATTCTAGAAAACCTCAAAGAACAGAGCTCAACTCTACCCACAACCTCAGTATAGCCTGCCAACATCAGTGATCTGTGGTCACTGATCTCTTTGGAAAAATCTCCAATGATAGGGCATCGTTTAATATCAGAAGCAAAATAACAGATAGTGCTTATGGCCGGATAGAGATTTTCACATAGTTTCAAACAGAAATATTCTGCTAAGTGTTTTTTGCCCTAAAATAAATACAATTCTAATCCTTTATAAATTATCCTTGAGCTTTCTGTCACTTTCCCTTTCCCTCCTGTCACTCTGCAAATGTTCATTACCACTGGTAAATTTAAACAGATACGGCCAGTTATGTCTTTCCTTTCCTCACAGGCACCGGAACGCTAATTTTTGCCATCAAGAATGAAAGAGGCAAAGGGGAATGAAATGCATTCTTGAGCACTCATGTACAGAAAGAAAATAGAAAACACCCTGTATTTAAACATTGCCTAAAATCCCACGTAGTTACAACGTACCCCTCACTGTCAATACTTCAGTTTATCACTATGTGCAGAACATGCTGTGATACCACCTCGACTGGCAGGCAGACCACTAACTGCAGTGTTTTAGTGCCGTCTGGTGTTGGTGCCTAGAAACGCAGCTGGCATAATTTACACCATTTTTAACATTGCTACATGTACTGATCTTTCTCATATTTGCAAGGAATTTTCTACTGTAATTGACAAATACACCTCAATGTAAAAGCATGTTTATCAATTGTTGAAAGAAAATAAAATCTCAACAATAGCCTTTTAAATTCTGCGTTATTTTATTTCTATTAAATGTCCTTATTATTTCTCTGGAGAAAAGATTTTGAACAGTATATAGCATACTCTCTCTAAAAATACACTAGTTAAGTAAATATAGAGAAAACCTCAATTTACCTGATTTTCTTTTACATTTCAGATTTTCTAAGAAAAATATTAACCATAAATAATAAAGAGATGAAGGTGGCCAGAACTACATCACTTTAAAAAATTTTTTTTCCACGGAGTAACTCCTATTTCACAGATAATAAAAAGGACTCTCAGAAGATCAGCTTTGAAAATTAAATACTAAAATAAAAATAACTTGAAAGTAGTTTGACTTGTCTTTTTGCAGAATCCTGAATGAATATTTTTATGCTATGAAAAGAGAGATTAGGAGAAATGACCAAAATCAGCTTAATACCGGAACTAAACAGACTAAGCTTACATAAAAGAGCAAAGTCAACATCTCCTAGTACAGTGAGGGTACGTTTAGCAAATAAGTCTTTCCATTTGCTAAGTAGAAGTCTTATAAACTCCCAAAAGAGAGTCACTTATCCATACTTCTCCTGTATCATTAGGACCATCCATTCCCCTGTAAAAATTTAATGTCCTACACAGAAAGAAAGATACAAACGACAAGGAAACCAACTTCTCCTGAAAGATATTTTGAAACATTTAAAACTCTCCATAATATAAAAATTATCCAAGCCAACATGCTTCAGAAAGAAAATAATTCAAGGCAGCACTACAGTCTATAATCCAGCTGTTAACAAATTTGAGAAACATGAAAAAGTTTAATATCCCTAGACATTATATTCTCTTTCCCAAGTACAATAATTTGTCTTTACCATGTAAAATAGGCATAATAACGATAGTATAGCCATTATCGTGTTAGGGAGATCACTTCTTAGCTTTCTCTAATGAGCTGTTTGGATTTAAATTGAACTTTGTTTTCTATTTAAAGTCTAGAAAATAATACATCTTGAATTGGATTCTAAAATATGAAATTTGTTTAGTTCTTAATCAAGTAAAACTCAAAGTAATCATTACCAAATCCTTAGTTAAAATAACGTAGGACATCATTATTCTTAAGATGTAAATATTTTCTTAAAGTAATTAAGCTTTAAATTAGGTTCCAATTCAAGATGGCATCTAGATATACAGGAATGCTTGTAAATAATCATGGCAGAAGGGAGCATGGCCCTTGGATTCAAGTGTAGGATACTGTCCTGTGCTCTGGGGTACTGAAATGGTGCAAACTGAAGTCCACAGGCAGGACTATTGAGGGACCACAATGACTTGCTCCATCAGCACAGTCATCTTTGGTTACCCCACATCAAGAGGCACATGTTAGCACCTGTTCGCCTCCTCCTGCTTGTGGATAGCATCGTTAGAGGCTGCCATCCCTTCCAAAGGTGTGTCTTCCTGTCCCAATAAACTGGCTTGTAACCAAAGTTAACCAAATTGGTGCTTTTTCCTGGACTTTGCACCTTTAGTAAGTGACCTGGCTTCACTCATTATAACAAGGATATCAGTAGTGGAGATGGCGCTAGAGCAAGATGGCTTCTGCCCAGAGGGTTGTTCTCCTCCCTGCCCATTCTCAAGCCTAGTGGCCCAGCCTCTGGCTATTTCCTTCAAGTAAATTCTCTCTTTTTTTAAGTTAACCAAAAATCGGTTTGGAGTTTGCAACCAAAAAATTTATAACAAACTAAACAATGAAGAAAATGGTCATCAGGACCAGAGACCTCAACTAAATCTACATGGTCACGGATAAGAGGTTGCTTTTAGCCTCACGTGTGGCTGAACCTGTAACTATCAGCATCCCTGACATCAAGGAACTGCTTTTCAATAAGGAAGCAAGGGAGTCTTGGGAACCATGCTGGGGTAGCTTGACTAAGCAATTTTTAAAATTTGTTGCATATTTATTACAAGTTAGGAAGCTTAATTTGAAAGCCAACAGTATAATAAAAAGATCTTTTATCTCTGGTCATGGCAGAACAGGTTTCAAAAAAACCTGTTCTTTTAAATATATTCTTTAAAATATGTTCTTTTAAATATATTCAGTTAATACAGTCTATATATATACATATATATACAAATATATATTAAGTATATATATATATATATTTGGCCATATCTTTTTACATTTATAAATATAAGATTTATACAGTTCTCCATCAAAAAAAATAGAACCTCTTAGAAATACCTACAAGTATATTTAGAGTGCTCTGATAAAGATGGACCTGATTTAAGGGTCCATTTATTGATGTAGCAATATATATATAAATCTATAAAGCTTTTCTTTGTCCACAAAATATCTTAAAACATTAGCAAGACATTCGTCATGAAACTGAGCTTTACTAAATCATCATATTTTAGAAAGGAGTTTGATAGATGTATTCCCCAAAATACTTCTTTGTCAAAGAGATCTGTCGAAACCCACAATCATGCCTGCAGTTAAAGAGAGGCAACATCCAGGGCTCTCATCCACAGCTGATCGCAATGCTGTGCAAGGCATTCTCTTTCTAACTTTTTTTACCTCTTTCTAAGCCTCAGAAAATAAAGCAAGATAGTCAGCTGGACACGGCACTGGGCTGTATGCAGCCGCATATTTCCTACAGCAGTACGATTGGCACAGTAACAAAAACAAGACAGCAGAACCCAGATAGCTGTTCATGATTCTAAAGACTTTTTCCTCAGGAATCTTATTTGTCCATCAAAGTAAATCCCTATTGCTCTGAAATCAAGGAGTGGTGGGAAAAGGCACTGAGGGGATACTGACCTTCCTCTACTGTGAGCAAAACTGCATTATTCCCAAACTTGAGAAAAAGAATTCATACCTGCTAGAATTATTGAATATTTCACTTTTGCCTCCTGCCAAAAAAAAAGTACTTGAGTAATGCTCTGTCCTTTATTATTATCTTAATATTTTACTCTCCTAGTTTTTTGTGTCTGTGATAGTTTTTGACATTTGTGCTATTGAATTTAAAACAAATATGTACATTTGGGATTAATTTGTTTTAGTTCATAGTACTTTTTTGTTTGAAACATGGGCAAAAATTACCTAGAAATTTCAAAAAAAAAAGTAAGTGAATTCTATAATAATAAAGGCCAAGTGTATATGCCTAACCAGTTATAGTTTCTATTTATAAAATCATTAAAACATGTTCTAAATATATCTAGATAAATCCAGCACTTTAAAGTAGCTGGGAAGAATATTAATTTTTGCTTGCATTTTTGTTAATATCTTTATTCCATAAATTTCTATTACTAAAATCAACACTAAAAGAATGAAAGTCAAATGTTCATATATTTTTCTGCTACATATTTGGCTTTGGAATCCCAAAACTCAAATAAAATCACATTTATTGAATTATTTTCCCTCCAATTTATGATCATTCACATATTAACAGCACTGAAAATTACTTTTATATAAGTTCTAAAAATTCATTCTCTAAATAACCTAGAGTGTAAATAAAATGTCACAGAAAATCTTTACACACTGGGAAACTGGGTCAAAACCTTAGAAGCAATTGGCATGTGGAATTCTCTCAACAAAGCATGGAAAATAGATTTTAATAAACATTTAATTAGATAAAATATTTGCATTAATTGTATTAGTATTTATTATCTGGAAAAGCAGGGTTTTGGTTACAGATTTTTATTTTTTAATGTATTTTAAAATTTTTCATCTTTTTTAAAACTAATTTATTCTTTAAATTGATTTGAAATCTTATGTACAAATGATTGTGCTTTCAATACTGGTTTTCTGTATATTTGTATAATGATCTCCCTTACTGCTTAGTAATTTTGATTTGTCTCATGTTTAAGTACATCTTCTGCTAGTATTTTGTAGTAACTCCTTTCATTTAAACAACAATAGCTGATATTCAAGAACTAATAAAATATGTATGATGAGCATATCCTCACAAAAAGATTTGAAGATGAATAAAATTAGTTTGGTTATATATATATATATAAACTTCTTAAGCCAGCTGGAGTTTACTTTTGTGGGGAGAATCTGAGACAAGGTAATTTGTATTATTTTTAAAATAAACGGTTTTGGCTTCTTCTCTTTTTTTTCCTGCTCCAATGCCTTTCTGATTGATTTGAGGTTCTCAAACTTTCTTGGTTCATGGCACCCTTAAATAACTTAATGTTATTAATAACATTAATAAGTTATTAAGTAACTAAACAACTTAATGTTACTTAATAACCCCCTTAAATAATTTCCTGTGGATCATAGCACACCTTCTCAAACCTTGGAATCAGATTGCACACCTGCAGCCTCATTTCTTGTTCCACATTGACTTTCGCATGGCATGTGTTTTCATCAAAGCACCCACCAAAAAATCCAGTTTCACCTAGATATGACATCATAAAAAGGATATGTTGTGTAATCTAATAATGAAATTATGAACTTCCTTAAGCTAGTAATATACACAGCATCTGAAAGACATCTAGTCTGCCTGTGTTTCCCCCCAAAATGTAAAATATCCTGTTGTGAGCTTATGGTCATGCCCCAATGCATCTCAGCAAAAAGTTTGTGAACTCTGAGTTTAAAGGATTCTTTCTTTAATCTTGAAATTGTCCAATATTATGATACTAAATGAAAATGTTGGTCTCTTGTAATTAATTATTTTTTTAATGAGGAGCAATTTTTTTTTAATCAGTAAATGTTACAGTTTAGATGTACCCCCCAAATATTTTTAAATTCCTTCCTGGCTTGCAGACAACTGCCTTCTCACTGTGTCTTCATGTGGCCTTTCCTCTGTGCACATACAGTCCTGCTATCTTTTCCTCTTCTTATAAGGACACCAGTCCTATTGGATCAGGGCCCCATGCTTATGACCTCACTTATCCTTAATTACCTCCTTAAAGTTCCCATCTCCAAATACAGTCACGTTGGAGGTTAGGGCTTCAACATAATAATTTTGAAAGGACATAATTTAGTTCATAACAAGGTGCATATGTAAACCCTGTGACTATGCTAGATTAAATAGAAATATTTTTTCACCTCACTGAAGTTTTCTCTTTTTAAATTTATATATGCTTCTTAGCTCTGTCTTCATCTGTTGTTTCATCATCCTGTCTTTTATTCCTTATTTCATACAGTTTATGTTTTTCTGGAACAGGGGAAAAAGGCACCTTTTAAATTGTACCACTAATATTTTTTCATAAAAATATCCTTTTTCTGCTATGATCTTTATCTCCTATTTTACAGAATCTCTCCATCAGACCTTCTTGGTTGGTTTTACTGCTGCCTTTTTTCCAGTTTATTGGCTTATCTTTTATTACATGGAAAACTACTAAGTATCCATTTCTACTGTTCATTCACAAAATAAAAGTTCTATGAATTATCCCTGGTTCCTTCACTGTACATCTCGTTGCTTTTAGAGCCCTCCTCTCATCCCCTAGGCTGGAAGTCTGGGTGAGGCACACTGACTCTAATGAAAACTTTCAGCACTTTACAGTCTTTCATTGAGTGTGAAACCACAGGACTGACAAGGGATCTGACGATTTCTAGTATTTGATCATCTGATTATGATCATTGGAGTTTTTTCCTGAAGTCAGAAATAGTTCAGTCATTTTTCTTTTCAATAAAGTATATAAGGAGAAGAAAAAAAACAGATGGCACTTCCTCCATGAACTTTCCTGGCCTATCCCCTTTTATCTACTGATTTTATATCTGATGTAAAGTACTTTTTTCGAACCATTTCTGTCAACACCTACATTGTGTCAGTGGAAAGTGAGGTTTCAGAATCTATTCATCAAACAGGCATTAAAGGAAGAACATGGGCAATAAATATTTATAGCTGCATAGGTATAGCCTTGACTCTAGCTTCTCTGTAAGAGAAATGTGGTTTTCTCCTGTGGTATATAGACGCACAGTGTCTGTAATATAGGTAAATAATGGTCATAGATGGTTAGATAATCGAGGAATCTGCTAGTGCCTTCAAATCTGCAGAATTCAAGGCTGATTGGATAAATATACTCTCAATCTAACATGAGAAAGATGAACATTCAACTGGTTCTAGGTCAAGATAAACGGATAAGACCTATAAGTGTTCCCAGCCTTCTTTTCCCCTAACTTCAAAAAAGAATTCTCTGTCCCATTTTGGTCCTTTTCTACCCTCTCTGTTCTATGGAGGAGCTTTCTTATTTGTCCAGGTATTTTTGTTTCTGTTGGGAGAACTGGAGGGAAGCAAGAGGGTCTGAGGAAACTAGAAGATGCACAAAGGTGACACCTGCAGAAAAATTTTGCTCTGGGGTATGCTTGACATCAGAGCAGCTTTGATAAATGAGAAAAGAAACAAAGCAGATTTCAAGTATTGTTGGGACTGATTGTTCCCTTTGTGCATCATTTTGGAATTACTCTTTCTTTCCAGGACATTTTTCGTCCAATAGTGGGGTTGAGTCTCCCAAGTCAATGTTTTAAAGTGTTATATTTGATGGTGGTAATGTGAGTAAAATTGGAGTTTCGGAGCCAAGGTGTACCAGCTGAATTTCAGACTTAAATCGTTACCTTCAATCTGAGCCACATGTGTATTCTTGTTATCTGCCTAGATTCCAAAGAGAGGGGGAGAGAGAAAATCTTGACTCAGCATGAGTAGAGGTGGTTTTTGGACCACCACCAGAAAGCAAAAGGGATCTTATGGAGACCACACTGAGATTGGAATTTCAATCTGGGGAGAATGCATAGTTTGGTACTGGATGTTCCAGGCAGAAAACCAGATTTGTACAATGTTATGCGAATTGACTAAATTGAGAAAATGTTTGAAACTTCCTAGTGAATATAACCAGGAACTGAACTCTTAAGTGCACACCAAATTTCTTACAAAGATGCTAGACTTACTGGGACTGGTACAAATTTTCTGCCTGGCTCCACGCAGTATATCCTTGTGGAAGTGGCCTTGACTAGGGCCTCCCAGTCTGGACTCCCCCGATATAAGCTACTTACAACTAGAGAATTGAAACTTTCTTGGGAAATAATTGGCAGAGTTTAAAAAGAAGGACTTTGAGTTCTTCAAGGTAAATCCTATCACAGAGACAGTAAAGAGATGAAAAAATCTCATAGAAAAAAGTTTACAAAGTTTTGCAATAAAAAAAGGTTCTTTTTGCAAGCCGTATAGTTGGCTGTTTCTGCTAAGATCTGCCCTAGGAAAAGCGAGCTGGGACAGGGACAATACTGCCATGGAGACGCTAAACTCAGAAGTGAATGCCAGTGACTCAGGGGACAATGTTCTGGCTTCATCTTCCACTGGGAAAAACCACTACGTGCTGTCTGCCGTGTATGTATTAGGATAAGGTTTGATTACACATAATAAAAATTTTTTAAGAATATAATATTGGCTTACGCAAGATACAGTTTCATTTTTAACTGATGTAAAAAGGTCTAAAATTAGGCAGTACTAGTGTTGGCTGTTCTACAATGACTTTAGAAATATTGCCTCAGGCTTTTCATTGTTCAAAGCAACAGAATGAAGGAAAGAGGGGCAATGCTATCTCTGTGATACTTTTACTTATCTCTCATTTACCGAGAACTTAGTTAAAAGGTTATTATCCAGCTGTAAGGAAAAGCAAACAAAATATATTATTCGCTGGTACATTTTCACACCATTATTGAAGTTATGTTAGCAAAGAAGAGGTAAGAAAAAATTGGGGGGGAGGTAAAAAAATACTAGTGGTTTCTTCTTCAGGGCTGTAAAAATAGTATTGCAGGCTCAGAAGAATATAAGCTTGGAGATAAATCAGACATTCATGTGCAATTCTGGTCTTTATTCACGTGCTGAGGAGAAAAGGAAGGCAACTCCAATCATTAAATACAAGAAGAATCAGCTAGGAGTCCCCTCAAGTCTCAGCCCCTTCAGCTAACCAAGGATAACAAATGGTATACATCATTCCATGTTCAAATGCACACACATACACATACACATAAGTGTAAAGATTTAAACAATAATTCAGGGAATTCCCTGGTGGCGTAGTGTTTAAGAAACCGCCTGTCAATGCAGGGGACATGGGTTCGAGCCCTGGTCCAGGAAGATCCTACATGCCGCAGAGCAACTAAGCCTGTGCACCACAACTACTGAGCCCACGAGCCACAACTACTGAAGCCCGCACGCCTAGAGCCTCTGCTCTGCAACTAGAGAAGCCACCGCAATGAGAAGCCCAGTGCACCCCAACAAAGAGTAGCCCTTGCTCGCCATAAATAGAGACAGTCTGTGCACAGCAATGAAGACCCAACACAGCCAAAAACAAATAAAATAAAATAAGTTTATTTTAAAAAATTTTAAAATAAACAATAATTTAGTTTCTTTAATGATATAAAACAATTCAGCTTTCTTTTTCCTCCTGATTCAGTTTTGGTAGTAATTTTTCCAAATATATGTCCACCTACCCTAAGTTTTCAGATTTCAGCAATAAAGTTATTATGACATTCTATGTTATCTTTTAATATGTACTGCATCTAAACTATGGCCCCTTTATCATTCTTTTAAAAAATATTTCTTACTTTTCTCTTGTTATCTTGATCAATCTTCCCAAAAGTTTGTCAAATTTATTTTTCTTTAAGATTCTTTTGCCTTTTTTGAGTCTCTCCATTATAACTTTATCAACATTATTCCTTTTGCATTTCATCTGTTCTTAAGAAGACTTTTCTAAAATAAATATTTAAGACTATAAATTTCCCTGTAAATATTGCTTTAGCTGCATCCATAAGCTTTGATACATAATATTTTGCTATCATTTAGTTCAAATATTTTCTAAATTTTGAAATTATTTTTGATCCATGATTGGTTTTATTTTTTCAACTTCCAAATGCCAGGTGGCTACAAGTAATTTTTGTTAATGATTTACCACTGAACTTCAGGCCTTGTAGACCTCTCCAAGAATGTCTCTGTCCTGCAGAGTTCCCTGATATGAAGTGCTTGTGGCTTGCCCCCATGTTCAAGGCTCTGGCAATCCATCCCACATCATCTTAGGGCTAGGAGTCCTCTTATCAGGCTGCCTTTTTGCAGAGTCTCAAAGATCATTACCTTCCATGCCACCCACCTGCCCTCTTGGCTAAAGCAACCTGCTTCACCAGAGTAAGGAGGGAGGACAGCAGCAGAGCAGGCCGCCCCTCTCCCATCATTTTGCATGCCATGCGTGTTTGAGCTCTAAACATGCTTATGTTGTGGCTGAAGAAAGCAGTAAATAGGATAACTTTAGAACTGTAATATTATAAGAATTAAGTAATTATTAAACTAGGGGGAAAAACTCATCCTAAAATGACAGGAAAACCCATGAGACCTCCCGCCCTAGCTTTTAACCGTGATCTAGAAAAGAAACAACTCACAAATCAGATTTGAAAAAGGAGAAAAATAAAGCTGATATCTGTGTAAACTCTGGAAAACCCAGGAACACAATTACATAACAAGATATAGAATGAGATTTTTCTTGTTCTTAGAATTTTGGCTAAAACCTCAAAGCAGAGGACAACAGATAAGAACTGTGCATTCTAAAGAAAACAGCCAAGAAGCTGCCAGACCTCGCTCTCTAGGGACTGCCCGGAGATGGCAAATGGTTGTCACCCTGTCCGGCCCATATCAACAAAAGATTGGGGTTTATTTAGAAGAATGAATCCTCAGCGATAGTAGTTTGCGGGCCTCTGCATGAAGATAAGAGGATAAATATTGCCCACTCTTCCCAGTGAGTTGTGAGAGAGTGACATGCCACGAGATGCACTCACAGAGACTAAAGTTTTCTGCAAGAATGCTGGATTGGCACCTCGCTCCCTGGCTTTGATGCTTGCTGAGTTCCTGAAAAGTTTAATCTCATGCCAGTGCACCAAAATCAAATTGGTAAAAGTCCTTAAGGAAGCTCAACTTACATGCCTTGGATTTTGGGAACTGATGTTAACCAAGAAAGAAAGGAAAACTCAGAAGCATCACACTGACGAGAAAGCAGAAGGGAAGAGAAAGACTGGAAGAACAAACCAGCTTCCTGCCCATCCTTCTCCCACGCAGGCCCGCAAATGATAAGTGGGGCGTGAGCTGGAGAGAAAGGGGAAGTTTTACACTGGATGTGAGATTGAACTTTTACATTCAGACTTGATTGGAATCCTTAATACCTGAAAGTGGATGGATCTGCCTGAGTTATTAAAGGATGAGGAAGGAAGATGTAATAGAACATGTTTGCTTGAAGGCCAAGAGAGAAACGCATTTCCTATTTGTATTTCTTTGAGTTTAGTCCATTCAGTAAACTGTAAAACATAAAAATTTAGATAGATGATAGATAGATACATATAGACGTACATACATAGATATAAAATTTAAAATAAAGCATGAATAATCATGTTAATAAGTATTTGTTCCTATATTAATAAAATTTAACTTATATATCTCTGGTTTTCCTATATATTAGAGATTGCTTCTCTAATAGATATTTCCATATCTATTAATATGAAATTTTTAATTGATTTTCTGATATTGTACCCACTTATCAGTTCTATAATAGACATATTCTTATTATAATATTCTTTTAATATTTTGATGCATTGTTTGCAAATACTTAGGGTTTTTACATTAATATTTATAAGAAAACTGGACTATAGTTTTGTTTGTGTTACCTTTTTGTTATGCTTTGGTATCAATGTTTTCTAATTTTAAAGAAAGATTTTTAAATGTTCATTATTTTTTCCATTTCCAGAATAATTTTAAAAGTATCGCAATCATCAGCTTTGCTGCTCCTTTGTAAAAATAATTTTTCTATAATAATTTTCTTTGTACTTTCTGTAACTTCTGCGGCCAGTTTGGTCATTTGTATTGCAAAAATGCAATGCTAAATCCACATAGTTTAACATACTTCTTACTAACAGATAAACAGTCAAGTTTAAAAGATAAACATTTGAACATCAAAATTATCAATGTCTCAAAGTTTACAACATAAAGCCTACAGATGCCTAGATTATGACAGCACTGGTGGGTGAAAAGACACTTGCTCTCTCTCCTTATCCTCTTACCTGTATCTCAACATCCCCAGGAAAAGCAGAAAAGGGTGGTGCCTGCCTATGGCCTGAAAGAAGGAAATATCAGACAAATGATCCACCTAGCGCTTTTATATAAACTTGCAAGAATATCCCAGGAAAGAGTGACCTGAGAGGTCACCAACCCCTAAATACACAATTCTACAAACTCTACAAGACTGTACCGTTTTGCCCTGACACCCCAGTTTTCCTAGTGCAAAAAGTAGAATGATCGAGCTGAGGTTGAGGAGATGAAAATAAACCTGGAACAAGGAAGCAGAAAGCCTCCACTGCAGACACATCATCTTGATGAAGGCAATGTCTCACCTCTGACTGGCAACTCATGAGTGCCTCCTCAGGGGCTGGGATCTGGCGACCACCGCATCTTATGATCACATCGCCAAGCAGCACTGTTCTGTGAGATCCCTTTCAGGATAACCTCCCGATATCTCCTTTTCACAGGGGCCGCATCTGGTCGCCAGATGCCCATATCTCTGCACTGTTATCTACAGAAATCAAATGGCTCTGGACACAGACCTCTTTACTTCACTATCAAGCAAAGGCAGCTCTGGCCACAGTCTCTCATTTTTACTTTTCTCCTAACAAGATTCAGTTTCAAGTCCCTAAGCTGCCTCTTCTCCAGAGAGAATAAACATCTAAGGTTGTCTATAAAGCAAAAACGATTTCGAAAATAACATTTTTGCAACTTGGAATGTGTTCTTGGAACTAGAGAAGAAAATAGGAAAAAAAATCTAAAAACAGAATAATAAGGCAAGACCCACTGTAGCATTTATTAAAATATAAAGCTACGATAACAAAATTCCTCATCTTACCTGTCAATGGTGTCAAGAGAAGGTCTCGGGCAATGGCTGTGAGCATCACCAAGTGTGAGTGGGAACCCACAGGAGAGGGCGCAGGTGTCTAGAATCTCTCCCATGGAGACTCACGCTGGGGCCTGGAACGGGTAGCTTTATCATGGTCAAGTTCTCCAGTGGTGGGACTCTGTCACCCCGCTGCTATCCATTGTTAAGGATCAACACAGAAGCCATCTGCCCGCTGGAGCTTCACAACAACACTGGAAGCACCTGAAGAATGCATGGGAGGTTGATCCCACGTTGACCCTTCTCACTAAGGAGGAAAAGAGGCCATGGGTCCTCACTAGGGTGTTATGAGGCCATGTGGAGAAAGCTACCAGGGACAATAGGGGATAGCCCTCTCTGAAACAATGGGCAGGAGAGAAAGGTCATGGAAAGATCCAAATAGTATAGAAAGTCAGTCCACGATAAAGACAGAATCTCAAATGATGGAGGAAAGACCAATTACTCAAAAAACAGTATTGAGACAATGAGATGACAAGCTGGAAATAAATTCCATATGTGTCAATGATTTAAATAATTTTAGATGAGAAATCCGTGGCAAAATAATTTTTATATATAAACATAATATATACATATATGTGCATTACATTTTTCAAATACAAATAGAAACATACCATGCACACTGCCCTGCATTCCACTTATTTTCACTTAATTATACTCACACACATGCACATACCTACATATATACACAGACACACACATGAACACACATACATACACACATGCATACATATATACACACACATGCATACATATATACACACATACATATATGCACATAAATACATAAAATATCTCTCTGGGAAAATAATCAATTGATAACTGTGACTGCTTAGGGGGATGAGTAATGATTGCTTCTGAAAGAGGGAAACGAGATATTTTGTGCCTTTTAAAATTGTTTACCATTTACTTATTGGGCTGGACAAAAAGTGCCTTCAGTTTTTGAGTAAAAATAAAAGACACATTTTTCATTTTCCCCAAGAACTTTATCGAACAATGTATTCACCCTTTCATTCCACTACCTTCTGCCAATTTTCAGGCAACTTCATAATTCCATCTTCCCAAAACTTTTTATCTTTTTGCGCAAAGAACTGTTCCAGGTGCCTTTTACAGGCTTCCAGGAATTGACATTTTCTCCATTAAGAGAATTTTGTAAAGGCCGAAATAAATGGAAATCTGAAAGTGCAATGTCTGGTGAATGTGGCAGATGAATCAGAACTTGCCAGCCAAGCTGTAACAGTTTTTGTCTGGCCATCAAAGAAACATGTGGTCTTGCGTTATCCTGATGGAAGATTGTGCGTTTTCTGTTGACTAATTCTGGACGCTTTTTGTCAAGTGCTGCTTTCAGTTGGTCTAACTGGGAGCAGTACTTGTTGGAATTAATTGTTTGGTTTTCCGGAATGAGCTCATAATAGAGAACTCCCTTCCAATCCCACCATATACACAACATCACCTTCTTTGGATGAAGACCGGCCTTTGGTGTGGTTGGTGGTGGTTTATTTCACTTGCCCCACAATCTCTTCCATTCCACATTGTTGTACAGTATCTACTTTTCATCGCCCATCACAATTTTTTTAAAAATGAAACGTTTTCATTACGGTTAAGTAGAGAATCGAATGCGGAAATATGGTCAAGAAGGTTTTTTTCACTTACTTATGTGGAACCCAAACATCAAAGAGATTAACATAACCAAGCTGGTGCAAATGATTTTCAACACTTCATTTGGATATTTTGAGTATGTCAGCTATCTCCCACGTGGTATAACATTGATTGTTCTCAATGTCTCAATTTGATTGCTATCAACTTCAACTGGTCTACATGACCGTGGAGCATCTTCCAGCAGGAAATCTCCAGCACACAACTTTGCAAATCACTTTTGACACGTTCGATCGGTCACAGCACCTTCTCCATACAGAGCACAAATCTTTTTTTGCATTTCAGATGCATTTTTACCTTTCTTGAAATAAAAAAACATAATATGCCAAAAACGTTGCCTTATTTTCCATCTTCAACATTAAAATGGCTACACAAAAATTCACCAATTTTGATAAGTCTTTTTTTTAATGCACGTTCATATGACAGCTGTCGTATGCAATCTAACAAAATTGTTTCAAATGAAGTTAAAGACAGTTAAGTGCTACTAGAGCCATCTTACGGGGTAAGAAAAAACGAATGAACTTTTGGCCAACCCAGTATATTGCTCATTATGAAAGAATAAGTAAATTCTTAAGGAAGTGAAAAAATCAAGCTAAGTGATTTTTAAAGAAGTATGTGCTATGGACTGAATTAGCCCCAAAATTCATATGTTGGAGTCTTAAGTCGTAGTACTTCAGAATGTGACTATATTTGGAGTTAAGTTTTAAAGAGATAATTTAGTTAAAATAAGGTCATTAGTTTGAACCCCAGTCCGGTATTACTGATCTTTCTTATACTTCTTATAGGAAAAGGAGATTAGGACAGAGATACGCACAGAGGGAAGACCATGTGAAGACCCAGAGAGAAGATGGCCATCTACAATATATACACAGATATGTAATATGTACATGTGTATATACATGTATGTATATGTGTAGTAACTCAAAATTGAAAGCTGGGTTTAATTGGATTTTGTGGGTTTTCTCTAAAGTAATAATTGGAAATGAACATTTTCTTTACTACAGTTTATGTTAATTCACTTTATTCCTGGAGTTTTTTACTTTTTAAATAAAACTCAAGGTATTGTCATTGTTTTTTCCATGTACAAATGCTGAATTACTCTTCATTACCTGGACAAAACAGATCAAAGAATAATATGACAGCCTCTGCAGGTCTTTCACAAAATTAACTGGTGATCTCATTGTATGTCTTATTGAAAAAACTTTTATTAATCATCTTCAGAATCCATAAATGGAGTAGCAATAACATTCTTTTCACTTCTTTTATTAATCTTAAAGTAGGAATCAACAGCTAATTTTCAAAGCTTGGGCACACGGACATCTGAGGAAGATTCCTCCAAATCTCAGGATGGTTAATAGGGAAAAATCTGGAGTGATTTACTAAATAGAAAAATGTGGATATGAGTTATTTTGAAACCATTTTAGCTCTGTTTTTGTTTTTCACCCCTGGATCATATTCACAATTTGAAAAAAGCAGCACATGATATCAATTTTATAATATACAGTGAAAATGAAACCAGCAGGAATACACCATGGTAAGCCAATGAGCTCAGATTAGGAATATTAGAGTTTTGGATTGCTTAACAGGAAAATAATTTCAAAAGGAATAAAGGCAGGAGCCACACATTCTGCTATTCACCTCTCCCCGTAGAGCTCTACCCTTTTCCAGGCTCAACGTGTTTGCAGAAGCAGCTGCACTCATGACTAAACCCCAGATTCCTTTCTTTATTTACCTCACTCTGAATCTGCAAAATTTTTAAACTTTTTTCCTGGTAATGTTGGACATGATCATTTAATGGATGTCAATTTTAGAAGAAGAAATGTTCCTTCTACTGGTGCTTAGAGCGCCACTCTCTCATCCAGCAGCAGCAGGAAAAAGTGATGTTTTTTTTCTTTTTTTTAGTGTTTAAATTTTTGTGATGTCCAGGTTGACATTGAATTTAAATGATTAGGTAGGCACAATCTGCGATAGACCATCACGTTTCATTCGTAAAGAACAACGGAATAAGAACATGATACCAGAAGAGCAATTACTCATTAACATCTAGCCAGTTTTTAGTGACATGGAGAACAATTCATGATCAGATAGAGATCTAGAGAGAGACTAGGGGCTGAGGACTATGGGACAAGTGGAGTCGACACAATCACCACTCACTGCCTGGATTGCCAACAGATTTGGGCAGATTCTGCAAGAGAGTGAAATTTCAGAAGTTCTTGAAGTGATGGGCTAGAGCCATGTTTTCCTAGAGCATGTGATCTCCCATATTGTCTAGCACCTACCTCTGTCCTACACTGGACTCAAGAGCAAGGCTTAGACTATGTGCTTAGCCTATATCTGTTCTTTTTCTGAGAATTACAGTCTTCTTATATAAGCACAAAAAGAGCTTTATGTAGTTTGCCATCACTCTTTGCTATAACTACCTTGTACTTTGTAAAAATTATTTTGAAAGGAACAAAATTGTTTTTTAGCAGAACAGTCGACCAAACAAGAAAGGCCAAAACTCCAGCAGGCGTGTTGGAGATGGTAGGGGAGGCGGTGAGCTACTGGAATCAGCTGTGAAGACAAGAGGAAAACGAGAAAGTAGAACAGAGGAAAAGATGGTTTTCATAGAATTCTATGTGACGAAGCCCAAGATAAAGCTACCTTCCTATAGAAGTAGGTAAATTCTAGCCATGGGCATACTTTGAAGATTTCATCCCATTCATTCAGAGAGGCACTTAGAGTATTCAGCAATATTGATACATTCATTTTGACTTCTTTTAGTAAAAGACATAACAGAGGCAAAAGAAGGTTAAAAAACAAAATGTCCATTTGACATTTCTGGCTGAGGAAAATGAATTAACATTATTGCTTAATTAAGTTTTTCCGTCCACAGAAAACTTCAACACACCCGTTTATAGCCATCACTTTAAACAAGTTTGCCATCGTCACCCAGGTACCTTTAGAAAGGAAAGGAGGAGTAATAACCTCCTTTTAAGAAGCACCAGATTTGCCAGTTATCTTAGATAATTTGTTTTTACGTTATTTTGCATCATCATAGTTTTTCTTTCCACTCTAACGTTGGCACTGTGGCTTTTCTTTACCTAGCAGTTAAAAGTCCTTCGGTGAAGCCAAATTATAAGCAAAGCAGCTGTTCGGAGCTGAAATCGAGGCAGGAAACTGTGATGTGGTTTCCTTAGCAATGGGAATGATGTGAATGCTTTCAGAAGCTTTCAGAAGTTCCTGGCCTCTCTCATCTCTTCCTTTGCCATCCCTCACAAGCTCATCCACAAATCTATTTTTCCTCTGGCCGTATACACATTTTCACTATTTATCTTCGGACATATTTTAAATTTATTCCTTTTTTTCATGTCTACTGCTTTTTTAAAAATTGTGAGTGTTGTATTTAGCAATGCTACTTAAAAATTGTGAGTGGGCTTCCCTGGTGGCGCAGTGGTTGAGAGTCTGCCTGCCAGTGCAGGGGACACGGGTTCGAGCCCTGGTCTGGGAGGATCCCACATGCCGCGGAGCAACTGGGCCCGTGAGCCACAACTACTGAGCCTGCGCGTCTGGAGCCTGTGCTCCGCAACAAGAGAGGCCGCGATAGTGAGAGGCCCGCGCACTGCGATGAAGAGTGGCCCCACTTGCCGCAACTGGAGAAAGCCCTCGCACAGAAACGAAAGACCCAACACAGCCATAAATAAATAAATAAAATTTAAAAAAAAATTGTGAGTGTTGTATTTAACAATGCTACTTGCCAAGTGTTGTGGGCTGAACAGAAGCCCCAAAGATATCAGCTCCTAACCTCCGGAATCTGTAAATAACGGTGCCATATGGGAAAAGGGACTTTGAAGATGTAATTAAATTCAGGATGTTGAGATACGAAGTTATCCTGGATTATCTGGGTGTGTCCTAAATGCCATCATATGTGTCCTTATAAAAGAGGCATAAAGAGATTACACACACACACACACACACACACACAAAGACCATATGAAGATGGAAACAGATTTGGAGTGATGCAGCCACAAGCTAAGGAGTGCCAGCCACCACTGGAAGCTTGAAGAGACAAGGAAGTGTCCTCCCCTAGAGCCTCTGGAAGGAACATGACCCTGCTGACACCTTGATTTCAGACTCCTGGCTTCCAAATAGAAAGAATAAATTTCTGTTGTTTTAAGACCAAGTTTACGGTAATGTGTTATAAAAGCCACAGGAAATTAATACACCAAGAATAATGAAAAGTAAAAATATTCTTATTTTTCAAACAGATATATAATATACATTTTATCATAGGCTGGAAGTCCAAAGATAAGGACATGAACACACTGTAACTAACTGAAATCTCTTTTGATTAGAAATTATAGACATTGTTAGAAAGGTAGATTGTTAATTCTTAAAACTAGAAGCCATCCCACATCTCTGCTCTAAAAAGGCGGTGACAGTCCCAACATTATCATTAAGATATCCCTCTAGAGTAACTTCTGGAACTATTAACTACTTCCAAAGCAGGAATGGAAGAATACTGACTGTCCTGGTTATCTTTGTAAAATCCCTTCTTTGTCCAAGATGGAGTGAAGCCTCTTTACCGTTCATCTCTGGTTTGCAGACAGGCAATCATGTCCAGGGCAAGCAAATAAGAGAGACAGCCCCATGCCTGCACTTGGTGGAGGACAGGGCTATGTTGTCCAGGGGCCGGCTGGGTTTGTGGCAGAGGGAGCAGCTGTGCAGGAGAGACTCTCCCAGCTGCCGACTGATAACATGCACGGACCACATGCAGGTGTCTCTCTAGGCTTGCGAGTTGTCAAGTGTTTACTAAGTCTATGGGATTTGGGATAAATGAGCCTGTCTGAAGGGAAAGAAAAGAAAATTTGGATTTCCTAGAAATGTACTCTGTGCTGATTTGGATATAGAACATTCTGCAAATAATGTCACAACAGAGCCCCCTTGAGAAAAATGCAAATTAGAGCTTCTTCCCTTAGTGGAATCTTGAAGACTGTACTACTCAAGTGTCATAAAGAGATTCCCCTAGTGCTGACTGGGGTGTCAAACGTATTGGGTTGGCCAAAAAGTTCATTTGGGTTTTTCTGTAAGATGTTATGGAAAAACCCAAATGAACTTTTTGCCCAACCCAGTATTTCCTCCCCCACCAGCTTAAAGACTGGGATAAAGTTGTAGACTTTCTGTGCACAATGCAAAAGTTTGGCTCCTCTAAGACATCATTTGCCTGTATCACTTGTGAGGAGAGACATGAAAATCAAAGGGGACTATAAAAAAGAGAAAAAGCTAGGAGACTTTTGATTTCTCTGAATGAGGTCTTACCATAATCCTATAGGAGTCCAAAACTTGTATCTTCAGATACACAGCAGGAGAAAAGTGAAATAAGTTTATATGGTATTTATATGATGAGCACAGTACTAGGTGTTTTGTATCCATTTCATGTAATCCCTTTAAAAAACCCTATAAAGTATAATTTTCCCACAATCTACCAGATTTATCAATTTCTACAAAAACAGACGAAGATTAAATAACTTTACTCAAAACACTATAGACAGTAAGTGGAGAAATCAAATCTTGAACCCAGTTCTGCATGGCTCCAAAAGCTATGTTCCATCATTACACTTCACTGAGATCCCTAGGGGAACTACATGAACCCTGGAAAGTCCATCAGATAGATGGTTCCTCTATTTCATTGCCATCAATGAGAACAGAGAAGCCAGCAATGGGTATGGTCTTCAAAACAGATGAGATAAACAATCTTTATGAACTGTGAAAGCAGCTTGAATGCTTCAGGAATAGACAGATTTACTCCTACTATTAGCACAAAATAAGCTGAAAATCTCCCAACTCTTTTTCTTCACCCAGCCCCATAAATACATATACCTCCTCTTCTATTAGGAAAGAAATATGTATTCCACATACTTTATTTCATAGCAATAATGTCATCATTGATTAAGGTAATAGGCCTTTCTAATGAAAATCAAGACAGGAAAAAAAATGTATTTACATAATAAGTTCACCTTTATCATTTTTGCCAGAAAGTTATATTAGCAGAAAGAAGATGCGTCCCTCACATAAACCAGATCCAGCAGTCTTTGAAAGAGAATGAATTCTTGTGTTGGCAAAGTGGGTTGCCTTTATGTATTTTAGGAAGAAACATTGGTACAGAATAACTGAAATTGGAAACCAAATAAGAGAGAAAGCCTCTATGGGTTTAGAAAACTTCCTTTTTTCCAAGAATATAGACCTCAAACTACCCCAGGCCCCAGAATAAGCAAAAAGCTAAGCATGAGAAGGCTCCGTTGTTATCTAGCCCATGATGGTAGAGAAAGGAGGGACCTACCAGGTTGATTTCACTTCAAAGAAGATAATTCACATAAGGAATAATAGGACACTGGAGGTCATGCATCTCAGTTTCCGTGGAGCTCAACTCCACCCCACCCAGAGCCAGATGAGTTTCAGTCTGGAGCTTAATTTTCTTTATTTCCTCAGGAAATACCCGTGAAACAGACAAAAATGGGAGAGTCTTCAACCACCCACCCCTTTGGAGGTCAAACTATGGATATTTAATCCTCTTCAATGAGAAGAGCCCTAAAGAATGTCTATGTTGTTAGTTTAAGGACTCCCGAGATGCCTGAGACTAAGTGGAACGCCTATTGACTTTGTTAAGAGAGGACTGAAGGATAACAACACTGCTATTGGTCATCGTCGACTGATTACCTGCATTCATTTCATGCCATTTTCACTGGCAGCCAGCATGTAGTTTGAGAAAGTCTTAGATCCCAGTCCGGGCTTCAAGAATCTGAAGACTGAATACAATGTTTTGTTAAGGGAGTCTAGGATTAAAGGAGGGTCTTTAATTTAGGAGAAACATAACATGCTATGTTTAGCATAACAGCCTATCCTGTTGGGAGTCACCCGGCATAAAGGAAGAACTAATGATGAAGGAGAGAGACAATTGCAGGGGAAAATCTGTATATTCTCTAGAGGGATGACTTTCAGCTTTGGAGAGATGGGCAATCACTGATTGTGACAAGAAGGAAGGCAGGTACAGTGGCAGGTAGTTTGGCTGATTTGATGGAGAAAGAAGGTGGAACATCCCTTCTGGTTGTCTCTGTTTTCTCAGTAAAATATTAGCTGAAAATGAGGAAGTAGATAGTGAAGAGTTAAGGAAAGACGAGTATATGTTGCATAGTTTCTGAGAAAGCTGACTGCATAACAATTAGCCGTATATATGCACCTAAAAACACAGTTAACGCTAATAGAATTTCAATGAGAGTTTGACACACCATAATCATTATTGGGAGATATTGGCACACCACTCTCAAAAACTGATAAAAGTGGTGACAGTAAGGAAGATTTGAGCTACACAACTAATAAGCTTGATCCCACAGATATTAATAAGCTTGATCCCATAGATATAGACAATCTCTTATGCCATCACTCCCCCCAAAAGAAAGTACTTCAAATCATCTACATGCAAGGCTACTAATAATATCTCAATGAGATCCAATAATTATTATCATATAGATTGGTCTCTGAGCCATTCTAAGAAAATTATAAGTCAACAATAAGCCAGGATTGGATGAAGACGGCGGAGTAGAAGGACGTGTGCTCACTCTGTCTTGCAAGAACACCAGAATCACAACTAACTGCTGAACAATCATCGACAGGAAGACACTGGAACTCAACAAAAATGATACCCCACATCCAAACACAAAGGAAGAGCCGCGATGAGAGAGTAGGAGGGGTGCAATCACAATAAAATCAAATCCCATAACCACTGGGCAGTGACTCACAAACTGGAGAACAATTATACCACAGAAGTCCACCCACTGTAGTGAAGGTTCTGAGCCCCACGTCATGCTTCCCAACCTGGGGGTCCGGCAATGAGAGGAGGAATTCTCAGAGAATCAGACTTTGAAGGCTAGTGGGATTTGATTGCAGGACTTCAGTGGGACTGGGTGAAACAGAGACTCCACTCTTGGAGGGCACACACAAGTAGTGTGCACATCAGGACCCAGAGGGAAGGAGCAGTGACCCCATAGGAGACTGAACCAGACCTACCTGCTAGTGTTGGAGGGTCTCCTGCAGAGGTGGGGGGTGGCTGTGGCTCACCATGGGGACAAGGACACTGGCAGCAGAAGTTCTGGGAACTACTCCTTGGCATGAACCCTCCTGGAGTCTGCCATTAGCCCCACAAAAGAGACTGTAGCCTCCAGTGCTGGGTCGCCTAAAACAACCAACAGAGAGGGAATTCAGCCCCACCCATCAGCAGGCAAGTAGATTAAAGTTTTTTTGAGCTCTGCCCATCAAAGCAACACCCAGCTCTACCCACCACCAGTCCCTTCCATCAGGAAGCTTGCACAATCCTCTTAGGTAGCCTCATCCACCAGAGGGCAGACAGCAAAGCAAGAAGAATTACAATCCTGCCACCTGTGGAATGAAAACACATTCACAGAAAGATAGACAAAATGAAAAGACAGAGGACTATGTACCAGATGAAGGAACAAGATAAAACCCCAGACAAACAATTAAGTGAAGTGGAGATAGGCAAACTTCCAGAAAAAGAATTCAAAATAATGATAGTGAAGATGACCCAGGACTTCAGAAAAAGAATGGAGGCAAAGATCGAGAAGATGCAAGAAATGTTCAACAAAGACCTAGAAGAATTAAAGAACAAACACCTAGAAGAATTAAGGAACAAACAAACAGAGATGAACAATACAATAACTGAAAAGAAAAATACACTAGAAGGAATCAATAGCAGAATAACTGAGGCAGAAGAACGGATAAGTGACCTGGAAGACAGAATGGTGGAATTCACTGCCATGGAACAGAATAAAGAAAAAAGAATGAAAAGAAATGAAGACAGCCTAAGAGACTTCTGGGACAACATTAAATGCACCAACATTTTCATTATAGGGGTCCCAGAATGAGAAGAGAGACAGAAAGGACCGGAGAAAATATTTGAAGAGATTATAGTCAAAAACACCCCTAACATGGGAGAGGAAATAGCCACCCAAGTCCAGGAAGTGCAGAGAGTCCCAGGCAGGATAAACCCAAGAAGAAACAGGCCAAGACACATAGTAATCAAATTGACAAAAATTAAAGACAAAGAAAAATTATTAAAAGCAACAAGGGAAAAATGACAAATAACATATAAGGGAACTCCCATAAGGTTAACAGCTGATTTCTCAGCAGAAACTCTACAAGCCAGAAGGGAGTGTCACGATATATTTAAAGTGATGAAAGGGAAGAACCTAAAACCAAGATTATTGTACCCAGCAAGGATTTCATTCAGATTAAACGGAGAAATCAAAAGCTTTACAAACAAGCAAAAGCTAAGAGAATTCAGCACTACCAAACCAGCTCTACAACAAATGCTAAAGGAACTTCTCTAAGTGGGAAACACAAGAGAAGAAAAGGACCGACAAAAACAAACCCAAAACAATTAAGAAAATGGAAATAGGAATATACATATCGATAATCACCTTAAATGTGAATGGATTAAATGCTCCAACCAAAAGACACAGGCTTAGTGAATGGATACAAAAACAAGACCCATATCTATGCTGTCTACAAGAGACCCACTTCAGACCTAGGGACACATACAGACTGAAAGTGAGGGGATGGAAAAAGATTTTCCATGCAAATGGAAATCAAAAGAAAGCTAGAGTAGCAATTCTCATATCAGACAAAATAGACTTTAAAAATAAAGATTATTATAAGAGACAAAGAAGGACACTACATAATGATCAAGGGATCAATCCAAGAAGAAGATATAACAACTGTAAATATTTATGCGCCCAACATAGGAGCACCTCAATACATAAGGCAAATGCTAACAGCCATAAAAGGGGAAATCGACAGTAACACAATAATAGTGGGGGACTTTAACACCTCACTTACACCAATGGACCGATCATCCAGACAGAAAATTAATAAGGAAACACAAGCTTTAAATGACACAATAGACCAGATAGATTTAATTGATATTTATAGGACATTCCATCCAAAAACAGCAGATTACACTTTCTTCTCAAGTGCACACAGAACATTCTCCAGGATAGATCACATCTTGGTTCTTAATTCAAACCTCGCTAAATTTAAGAAAATTAAAATCATATCAAGCATCTTTTCTGACCACAATGCTATGAGATTAGAAGTCAATTACAGGACAAAAAACGTAAAAAACAAAAACACATGGAGGCTAAACAATATGTTACTAAATAACCAAGAGATCACTAAAGAAATCAAAGAGAAAATTAAAAAATACCTAGAGACAAATGACAACGAAAACACCACGATCCAAAACCTACGGGATGCAGCCAAAGCAGTTCTAAGAGGGAAGTTTATAGCAATACAATCCTACCTCAAGAAACAAGAAACATCTCAAATAAACAATCTAATCTTACACCTAAAGGAACTAGAGAAGGAAGAACAAACAAAACCCAAAGTTAGTAGAAGGAAAGAAATCATAAAGATCAGAACAGAAAAAAATGAAATAGAAACAAAGAAAACAATAGCAAAGATCAATAAAACTAAAAGCTGGTTCTTTGAGAAGATAAACAAAATTGATAAACCTTTAGCCAGACTCATCAAGAAAAAGAGGAAGAGGACTCAAATCAATAAAATTAGAAATGAAAAAGGAGAAATTACAATGGACACCACAGAAATACAAAGAATCACAAGAGACTACTACAAGCAACTCTATGCCAATAAAATGGACAACCTGGAAGAAATGGACAAATTCTTAGAAAGGTATAACCTTCCAAGACTGAACCAGGAAGACAGAGAATATAAACAGACCAATCACAAGTAATGAACTTGAAACTGTGATTAAAATCTTCCAAAAAACAAAAGTCCAAGATGAGTTGGCTTCACAGGTGAATTCTATCAAACATTTAGAGAAGAGCTAACACCTATCCCTCCCAAACTCCTCCAAAAAATTGCAGAGGAAGGAACACTCCCAAACTCATTCTACGAGGCTACAATCACCTTGATACCAAAACTAGACAAAGATACTATAAAAAAAGAAAATTACAGACCAATATCACTGATGAATAGAGATGCAAAAATCCTCAACAAAACACTAGCAAACAGAATCCAACAACACATTAAAAGGATCATACACCATGATCAAGTGGGATTTATCCCAGTGATGTAAGGATTCTTCAATATACACAAATCCATCAGTGTGATATACCATATTAAAAAATTGAAGGATAAAAACCATATAATCATCTCAATAGATGCAGAAAAAGCTTTTGACAAAATTCAACACCCATTTATGATCAAAACTCTCCAGAAAGTGGGCATAGAGGGAACGTACCTCAACATAATAAAGGCCATATATGACAAACCCACAGCCAACATCATTCTCAATGGTGAAAACTAAAAGCATTTCCTCTAAGATCAGAAACAAGACAAGGATGTCCACTCTTGCCATTATTATTCAACATAGTTTTAGAAGTCCTAGCCACAGCAATCAGAGAAGAAAAAGAAATAAAAGGAATACAAATTGGAAAAGAAGAAGCAAAACTGTCACTGTTTGCAGATGACATGATACTATACATAGAAAATCCTAAAGATGACACCAGAAAACTACTAGAGTTAATCAATGAATTTGGTAAAGTTGTAGGATATAAAATTAATGCACAGAAATCTCTTACATTCCTATACACTAACAATGAAAGATCACAAAGAGAAATTAAGGAAACAATCCCATTCACCATTGCAACCAAAAGAATAAAATGCCTAGGAATAAACCTACCTAAGGAGGTAAAAGACCTGTACTCAGAAAAGTATAAGACACTGATAAAGAAATTAAAAGTGATACAAACAGTTGGAGAGATATACCATGTTCTTGAATTGGAAGAATCAACATTGTGAAAATGACTATACTACCCAAAGCAATCTACAGATTCAATGCAATCCTTATCAAACTACCAATGGCATTTTTTACAAAACTAGAACAAAAAATCTTAAAATTTGTATGGAGACACAAAAGACCCCGAATAGCCAAAGCAATCTTGAGGAAGAAAAATGGAGCTGGAGGAATCAGGCTCCCTGACATCAGACTATACTACAAAGCTACAGTAATCAAGAAAATACGGTACAGGCACAAAAACAGAAATTTAGGTCAATGGAACAGGATAGAAAGCCCAGAGATAAACCCACGCACCTATCGTCAACTAATCTATGACAAAGGAGGCAAGGATATACAATGGAGAAAAGACAGTCTCTTCAATAAGTGGTGCTGTGAAACTGGACAGATACATGTAAAAGAATGAAATTAGAACACTCCCTAACACCATACATAAAAATAAACTCAAAATGGATTAAAGACCTAAATGTAAAACCAGACACTATAAAGCTCTTAGAGAAAAACACAGGAAGAACACTCTTTGCTATAAATCACAGCACGATCTTTTTTGACCCACCTCTTAGAGTAATGGAAATAAAAACAAAAATAAACAAATGGGACTTAATGAAACTTAAAAGCTTTTTCACAGCAAAGGAAACTATAAACAAAATGAAAAGACAATCCTCAGAATGGGAGAAAATATTTGCAAATGAAGCAACTGACAAAGGATTAATCTCCAAAATATATAAATAACTCATGCAGCTCAATATTAAAAAAACAAACAACCCAATCAAAAAATGCACAGAACACCTAAATACACATTTCTCCAAAGAAAACATACACATGGCCAAGTGGCACATGAAACGCTACTCATCATCACTAATTATTAGAGAAATGCAAATCAAAACTACAATGAGGTATCACCTCACACCAGTTAGAGTGGGCATCATCAGAAAATCTACAAACAACAAATGCTGGAGAGGGTGTGGAGAAAAGGGAACCCTCTTGCACTGTTGGTGGGAATGTAAATTGATACAGCCACTATGGAGAACAGTACGGAGTTTCCTTAAAAAACTAAAAATAGAATTACCATATGACCCAGCATTCCCACTACTGGGCATATACCCAGAGAAAACCATAATTCAAAAAGACACATGCACCCTAATGTTCATTGCAGCACTATTTACAATAGCCAGGACATGGAAGCAACCTAAATGCCCATCAACAGACAAATGGGTAAAGATGTGGTACATATATACAATGGAATATTACTCAGCCATAAAAAGGAATGAAACTGGGTCATTTGTAGAGACATGGCTAGACCTAGAGACTGTCATACAGAGTGAAGTAAGTCAGAAAGAGAAAAACAAATATCGTATATTAACCCATATATGTGGAATCTAAAAAAATGGTACAGATGAACTGGTTTGCAGGTCAGAAATAGAGACACAGATATAGAGAACAAACGTATGGACAGCAAGGGGGAAAAATGGGGGGCAGGGGGTGGGATGAATTGGGAGATTGGGATTGACATATATACACTAATATGTATAAAATAGGTAAGTAATAAGAACATATTGTATAAAAAATAAAATTCAAAAAAAAAAGAAATTAATCTAAAAGAAGGCAAGAAAGGAGAGAAAAGGAGCATGCAGCAGATGTGTTATCTGTGTCACCCCCAAAAGATATGTTGAATTCCTCACTCCTGCCACCTGTGAATATGAAGTTATTTGGAAATAAGGTCTTTGCAGGGATAATTAAGATGGGGTAATGCTGAAGTAGCATGGGTCCTGATCCAATATGACTTGTGTCCTTATAAGAGGAAAAAAGACCCAGACACAGAGATTAACAAGGCTGTGTGACAACAGAGGAAGAGATTGGAGTGATGCAGCCACAAGCCAAGAAATGCCAAGGATCAACAGCCGCCACCAGAAGTTAGGAAGAGTCAAGGAAGGATTCTACCGAAATCTCAGAGGGAGAGTGGTCCTGCCAACACCTTGATCTTGTATTTCTGGCCTCCAGAACTGTGAGGCAATAAATTTTTACTGTTTTAAGTCAGAAAAAAAAAAAAAAAAAAACTGATTTGTTTCCCTGGGATCCTCCAAAGGTGAACAGCAATTTGGTTTTATTTGTTCTTTCATAGACTTTCATATATTTCATATTTTAATACATTGCAGTCATTAATGTTTTTGATGTTCAAATTTTTCCTTCTTCAGACTCTGTAACCCCCTTCTTATGTGTCTTTTGTGTCCTTGACATACTTTCTGGTAATGGAATCTGGTCTAAACTTATCTGATACAATCCCTACCCAGACCTGGAATCAGCCATTTCTCCAAGGAAGCCTGGTTCCTTTTAGTGGGAAATGTTTTTATAAGATTCAATCTGGGACAAGAGTTGCTCATTGCTACTGGGTTGGTCTTGTTTCTTGTCCTTTAAGTGCGTGGAGCCAGTAAATATGTATTATATTTGTTATGAGACTATATATCTTGTCCTTCCATCCTGGGCTGCTCTTCTGTCACCTGTAAGAAATCATTTATATCAGTTTTGTTTCAACCTTCCCATTTTAAAAAATATAATCAATTACAACATGTATATTAGTTTTCTCCCCTTTCCATACATAAAAGGTGGCGTATTCTAAAAAACAAAACAAAACAAAAAAATCAGTAAGCTAGTCCCTTCCCCCCCAAAAAAAACAGAAATTAAAGAAACAAAAAACAAACTTCTAAATAATATGTGAGTTAAGTAGAAAATAATAAACAATACAAAATGTTTAGAATTGAACAATAATGAAAATGATATACATTAAAAAACTAGAGGATGAAGCAAAAAGCAAAACAGCCCCCTTGTAAAACAATTTAAAAATAGAGAGAAATGTAAATAAAAATAAACCCTTAATCCCATCATCCAGAAATAATCAGTTAACACTTGTTATAAAATCTGTGAGACTGTGTATACTAATGCAATGGGATTTCTTCTACCCTCAGAAGCTTGTTTTCTGGTCTCACTGTTCTGGCTTAATAGAGAAAGTGCTTCAGAGTATCCTCCAAAACAAGGATAATTTTTTTCATAAGGAGGATTGTGTGGAGTGAAAGATTTTTCATTTCATTACTTAATCAAATATAATCTTTTCCATTACACTCTTGTGAATTTACTTTTTTTTTCATCTTACTACTGTAAGATTATGCTTACAAAGAATACTCCCTATATTTCCAACATCTTTGAGTCATCTCAAATTTAATATAAGATGTGAGATGTTCTTCTAACTTGACTGACTGGCTTGCCTGTATTTTCAACATCACTAACCAATAATCACATATTAAATGATCAATCTTTCCCCCAAAACCTTAAAGTTGTGTCTTTTCTAATTTATTTATCTGAGTCTAAAATAGCCCTTGCTATATAAGAAAACATCCCCAAACTCAGTGACTTAAAACACTAAGAATTTATTTTTGCTTATATGTCTTCAGGTCACCTAGATGCTTTCTGGTCATGGCTGACTCAATCATGCATCCACAGTTAGCTGCAGAGTCTGCAAGAAACTCTGGGATCTTGTCTGGGCACTCAAATATTTGGGGTCAAGTGGCTCCAGAATGGTCTAGCATGGCTTTGGTTGGGAAGATTGGCCAGACCCAAGTAACAAACCCACCTGTGGTCCAGGCATTAATGCATTATGAAAGTTTATTAACTTACTAAGTGATTTTATGCATCATCCTCTTGATGAACTATTTTGGTTGCCATCCTATAAATTATTGTATCTATATTTTACATATTCCTTTTGGTCTCCTAAGCCATTGGGTATATTTAGGGAGAATAAAATGAATAAATTTTTTTAGAGAAGAACAAACTTACTATATTGAAAATAATATGGAAAATTAAGAATTTAGAATATAATAAACACAGAGGGGATCATCAACATATTTTTTAATCTAACAATTATTAATGTTTTCATTCCTCAGCTAAATCTATTATGCTCCATACCTGTAATGCATTACCTCTATTTTATATTAGGCTAATATTATACTTTATATTACTCTCAAGAATAGTCAGAATACTAGAAAATTTATTTTACTGCATAACCATTTACACTATGAAAACTTCTATGAATGTTTTTATGTTTTCAACAAAATAAAGTTACAAGCTTATACTATAATTTTCTGATTTTCTAAAATTCATTATCATTTAAGCTCAATTATGATAGAAACAAGAAAACTAACAATGCTGCTATTTTATTATGTAAAAATATATAAATATCCTAACTACACAAACTTCAAAACCATAAAGTTTATTAGCTTAATTTATGCCTCTATCTCAACAATCTAATTTTAGCATATTTTTACATGAAAATATGTGATCATTTTTAATTTGACTTTTAAATCAAACATAACAAAGATTGATATAAACTTTGGTTGGTGGGTAATGGCTAATTTTCATTTCTTTTTTTATAATTTTCTCTACTTTTAAAATTCTACACAATGAACATATATTTCAGTAGTATCAAAAAATAATAAAAATTATTTTTAACTCGTATACCTACTAATAATGAACTTGTTCCCTTCCCTTTATATTCAAATTTAAAATGTAGGAATGTTAAGTTAAAGTTTGATTTTTTTAATATTATATAATTATGACTGTGTACATGTTATTTGCTAACACTGAGTTTATCCTAAATGGAATATATAATCTTCTCCATTTTCCTATCCTCAGTTAGAATTTCCTAATGAATATTCATTTTTGAATACTGCAATTGTTTTTAGAATAAATTCACTGTTGTTAAAAATCCCAAGAGAAATTAGCCCCATGGTCACTTAATTAATACTAATTGGTCAGGAGTTTAGAATTAATTGCTAGGACTTTTAATCACTTTTGAATTTTCATATTTTAGGGCTTTTTTCCCCACAATTAACTATCCCAGGTCCTTAAAATGTGTTTTCTTTACCTGAAATATTTTCTTCTGCTCATCCTCTTTGCCTAGTTAATGCCTTCTTATCTTTCAGGGCTCAGCTTAGACATCACAATTCAGGAGATCTTGAACTTCTTGCTAGCTTAGATCCCCCTGATATATGTTGTCATTGAACTCTATAATTTTTCTTCTAGTATATATCAGTATTTGTAATTTTATATCAACTAGAAGTCAATCTTCTTAAGGACAGGGATCTTTATCTTTTTTTTCTTTCACTGCTTTATCACTGGTACCTAGAACAGTGATGGCTACATAGTAAACATTCAATAAATATTTACAGTATTGTTTAGGGTTAGGGTTTAAATATTCAATTAATCCTTCTATCCATCAACCTGTGAGTTCAGTAAGGGCAGGACAGCCTCCGTCTTGTCACTACCATAGTCTCAGTTCCACACATTGTATCTGGCCCAGAGCAGGCATTCACTGCACATTTGCTTAATGAAGGGTGGGAACCATTCGCAGAAGGAATTGAATTTTGAGATGGTGCACTGGAGATTTCCGGAGTACACCCCATGTGGATGGTGGGTACAGAGGACAACGGCTACTCCATGGCCTTCATTGGAGGTTGGATCAAACCCAGTGAAGAAGAGAAATCACATTTCCACTTGACTGGAACTTAAATGCACAAGATTTGGGAAGTTCTTGAAAGACAAAGGTCTGAATATAGAGCAAGTGTACTCTCCACGTCTCTCATTCCAACAGAGAAAAAGAAAAAGAATCAGTGGCTGCAGATGAGGAGACTATTTATTTGCCCTGAAATTTTCAGTGTCTTTGTGTAAATAACGATATAAGGTTCAGCTTACCATATTTTATATAAAAGGTACTAGGAAAATATATAAAATCCCTAGTGCCCTTCTGCATACTTAATTACCTGAAGAAACCCATTTAAAAGTGAATTGATTTTGTTTAAATTGATTTCATGGAATTAGGCTCCCTGTAACACTGTTATATGGCAGAAAACATTTCATTATTATTTGTTACGAAAAACTAAATGATCTCATGGTTTTGTAGCTAGAGACCAACAAAGACTAGAATCTCTTACTGACAGTTCAAATTTCTGCTGAATAGACTCTGCTCAAATTGAATCAAGTATTCACCTTAGTTCAGTCGATCACGGCCGAGGGAGCAGAGTAATATAGCATCACACTGGGCTTCTCAGTGATAAACTTTGACCTTGTGGGTCAGTGAGAGAGGTGAGTCCCCAGAGAGAAGTGAACAGGTAGATACCATCCAAATGCACCAACTTTAACTTACTTTATTTTCTGATGTATTTGTTGGTTCACCACCTTGGGAGTTCCCTGGGCCAAATTCAAAACCAGCTTCCATACTCAGAGAGCTATAATAGGAGACCAAAGAAAGAGGCAGACCACTCCAGATTGGTAGGTGTCAGTTTTAGTAAGCAAGGGAACTTATATCAAGCATATCAAGGCTTGTCTTGAGCAGCCGCAAAATGGGTAGATCTCCACAACCATCCACCAGAATCTTAAAACTTCTACAGAGGCCGTAACAGAACTGAGTCACGTACACAGTCCAGATGGTCTCAACAACACGTTATTCTGTCAACGCTGCATCCTTGAAATGGATCCTCCTGTGGGAACAATGGGCTGAATGTACTTCCCAAGAACCAGGGCCAGGGGAGGAGGGTGTCAGAAGCCTTTGACTGTCGGAATCCAGCTCTCAGGTCAACCAGCGGTCGTGTCCTCTCCATGACCTCCTCCAACAATATTAAGCTTCAACTCTTCAGGAAAAAATATCAAAAGCAATTAAAGACCACCCCCTGATGTTTCCCTAGAAAGCATCAAGCCTTATGGACCGTGCCAAACAACTCAGCAAAAGGATTAGCTGAAAGTGTTTCAATCCATAGAGTAGCATGAGAAGTCCATTCAGTCCCAAAACTTTAACTTAATAAATACTGTAATAAACTACTTAGGCTATTGCACAAAATTCTTAACTAAAGAAAAAAATTTTTAATAATAAAGTTATATAAATATCAGTCACGGTCCATTCAAGAGGGAGAAAACCTATCAGGAATTTGAACAGGGAAGATAGAATTTCTAACTAGTTAAAATGTGGTTACTAAAGTGTGCAGGGGTAGCAGCTGCAGGACGGTTACTCCTTAGGGTTGAGGGGAAAGTGAATAAGGAAGAAACTCAGAAACTTAAAGGGGGCTGCAAGGCTGAGATCTCAGGGTAGATGGTGTCCTTGCTGCTTGCTGCCTGTCACTGTGATGATGCAGAAACTTGACGGAAGCACTCTTTGCAAAACTGTGGAACCACAAAAGTATCTTGTCATTGTGGGGAAAAGTATCTTGTCATTGTGGGGATCATGACACTTGCTGGAAGATGCTACCCCTGAACTGCGAAACAGTTCATGATGATGAAGAAACACGCTAGGAGGTGTCCTCCATAAAGGGCAAAGCACATTCAGCTGTGGTATATGCTCCTGTGTCCATTTCACACCAATCTTCTCAATGTCCCATGGAAAACAGAGCACAGAAACAGAAACATCCCTTCCTACCGTTCCTCCAGTGTCTTCTCAGGAAAACCTAATACCAAGCCAGCTGGCACAGGGTAAATGTAATCTGCAGAGTCTAATTCCATCATCACAAAGCAGGGCAAACAAGGGTGAGTTTGGAGCTGAGAAACAATAAATCAATAACTGGCACAGTCCACCCCTTTAGCCACTCAGTAACCACACACATATTTCTACACACATTTCAGCCTCCATACAACACAACTCTGTTTCTACCTAACAGGATGGAAATTTCCTTCATACTAGTAAAGAAGCTCTCATCCTCTCCCCAAAATGGAAAAATACTGTCTCAACACCCATTGTATCCTTCACTAGCTGTATTAATCATTTCACAAATTCAGTTCTAGTCCTATTGAATATTCTACTACCTAAAGACTAAACTGTAAAGTTAACTTTCTACAAACTTCTTTAAAATGATAACATGAAGAAGGAGGCAGAGAAAGAAAAAAATAGATCATATGTATAAATATGTACACTTAACAAGCAAGGAGAAAATATGCAAAGTTCTTAGAGTCTTTCTTTTTATTTTTACTTTTTCAGAAAAGGAAAGTTTATTACCATAGCAATAGTAGTAGCCAGATATCAACATTTTGGTGTCAGTTTCTTGAGCCCCATTCTGTAAGGAAACTTCTCTATGCCAGGGCCCTGACAACCTTGCATATGTCCAAAGGCCACCTTGGTGGACCCATGCTTTGGTGGAAGGTCCTGTGATCCTCCAGAACACAGGAGGATGGGCAATCTTTCCTTCTGTAATTGGCCCCAATGCAGCAGCTGACAGCTGTGACATCCTTAGTTTCATTACACCTTCCATCTTTCTTTTGCCTTTCATTAGTCCTAAGCTGCTCTAGGTTCATTACCTGGAAGAGTAATCAAAACTCTAATTCCTGAAGCGTCTGAGTCCTCAGCCATCCTTTCCTGTTTTGTTTGCTGTTCCTTTCCATTCACTTTATTAATGGGAAGGAAATAAGGGGAACTCCAAAAAAATCACTTGATTTCTAGATATCATCCTCCTTGACTCTACTGTATTAGTAATAACCTAATTTGCTCTTGGTAATTGGAATCAGTCACTCTGGCTATTAGAGTACCCCTCCCCATTTTTGCCTGTTGCTTCAGTGACATGAGGAGCCCATCATGGTGGAAATTTCATCTTCCAATTCAATTGAACCATCTTTGTGTCACCTAGGGGAATATTGTCATATATGTGTGTGTGTATATATATATACATGTATATATATAATTATAAAACATATAAGATTACACATCTTCAATATATATGCTATAGACTGAATATTTGTCCCCCCCCCGCAAAATTCATATGTTGAAACCTAATCTTTAACGTGATGATATTAAGAGGTGGAGCCTTTGGGAGGTAATTAGGTCATGAGAGTCGAGCCCTCACGAATGGGATTAGCACCCTTATATAAAAGACACCCCAGAGAGCTCTCTTGTCTCTTCTTCCATGTGAGGACATAACAAGAAGACAGCCGTCTATGAACCAGGAAGTGAGCTCTCACCAGACACCAAATCTGCCGGTGCCTTGATCTTGGATTTCCCAGCCTCCAGAAATAAATGTTTGTTGTTTAAGCTACACAGTCTATGGTATTTTTATCTTAGCTTGAACAGACTAAGATAATATGTAATTCATATATTGTTCAATGCAATATGCATGTTCATATACTGTTCAGTGTAATACATATATGGCATGGTATGTTGTATGTATCATATATGTAGCCACTTCACTTCTTAATGATCATACCCATGTTTTCTGACTATGGGGGAGAAAGCATAACATAATGCTCTGATTCAAAACATATACCGTATCCTGAAAGAGGAAAGCTCTTTCTTGCAAGGTGTAGTCTTCCAAGTAACACTGTAACTGAGACCTCAATAGCCCTTCCATCTTTCAAGCAGACCAGCTACTTCTAGGTGATAAAGTATGCCATCAGACCAGTTCATTCCTTTTGCATGAGCCAAGCGTTGCACTTCCTTTGCTGCAAGATTAGTTCCTTGGTGAGAAGCAATACAGTCCAGGATATCATGACTGCTGATAAGGCATTTTGCCAGTACATGGGTGGTGGCAGAAGCATCAAAGTCAGGGAAGGCAAATTCATATCCAGAAAATATTTTTTCAGTGAAGATGGCTCTCTGTCTCATCATGATGGAAATAGTTCGATGTAATCAATCAGCCCAGTGTCACTGGCTGGTCCCCTCAAGCATTCCCACCGCATTAGGGACTCAGAGTTGTTCTCTGTTGTTGGGAGAATGACACTCAGCATTTAGTGGCCAGCTTATCCTTTTTTAAGGGGAAGCCCAAGTTGTTGAGCTCATGGAAACTGTCCATCCCTGCCATCCTGGTTACTTTGTTCGTGGGCCATTGAACAAGCACTGAGGGGGTTGGGGAAAAGTTGACTGACATCCACCTGTCATTTTAGCCATCTGATTATTGAGGTTATTAAGAAGGGCAGCTTTTTCCAAAATTCTCTGCAAAATTCAGGAATTCTACTTTACCTTACCTCTAGAATGCTGCATTCAGCAGTACTTTTGGCCCATCTTTGTGCACTTCTATCATTTCAAGTGTTTCTATTTTCCATGTGCAGATCTGTTTGCTATGCATGAATGGAGAAGAATTTTAAACACCTGTTTGTAGGAAGAATGATTTTATTGTTGATGTCCAACTTATAATTAGATTTCTCCATCGTGAAAAAAAGTAATGCCATGACACATTCTTTGTTACGTCATTAGGCATTTCCTGAGCCTCTGTTAAGTCAGTGTTTCTTTTTAATTATATCTAAAGTCATGTGGATTATACATTACACCACTATTTTCACCTTTATCCCAATACCACTTTCTCCTTAGCTTTCAAGATTTATAATCTAATGAGGTTTTCCAGTCACATATAAAAACATGAAAACATATTCCCCCAAATTTTAAAACTTGTGTCAGCAATAAACTCTTCTATTAATCAAGACCCTTCCCAACCCTGAGGCTGACCCAGACTTAGGGTAAAATTTCTAGTAATTCTCAAGTTTTTCATTTGAGTAGAAATTACCCAAAGATCTTGTTAAAATGAAGACTCTGACTTGGCAGATCTGGGTTGGGACTTAAGACTCTGTATTTCTAGTAAGTTCCAAGGTGGTGTTGATGGGGTGCCAATCTGTGCAACCATATTCTGAAAACAAAGGAGTTAATACACAAAGCCTGTGCTGTGCTGGAGCCTATTTTTAGCTCATGGGAGCCTATTTATACATTTCAGGAATTTTGCAAGCCAGTTGTTAACATAGCCATTATTAAAAGTTATATTATGTAAAGCTTCAATTAAATAAATTGTATTAAACAAAGAAAATATGTATCTAAAACTCAATACTCCCTAATTCATTTCCCACATTTTATTTTTATCCATGCTCTTGAGGTTATTCACATCTATCATGTCTGTATGATGAAAATACTTATAATGGGGTCCTCCTACACATCTTTTTCCAACTCTCCCTTCAGTAACATCACATTGGTCTCTCGAAATGGCTATGGTGGTAGTATTTAAAACACAGAAATTGGCAAACACTACAAATCAGTTCCCCCGCTTTTTCCAAACATTTACCGGCACACAACTAGTCCCTTAATCTAAGTGAGATTTTGGTCCCTCATCTAAGATTACCCAAAGGGTAGACCAGGTAGATTCAATGCTCGGTGACTGCATTCAAACCCCAGACTTGCAAGAGAGAGAAATAGATGTCACTTGAATTCTCCCATATCTGACAAGAACTGGACTCTTAGGACTAAAACGCATATTCACTCTGAAGAGAGCAAAAGGATACATTTAGGGGTCAAATGAAATTCGTGACAACAAACACGTGTTCAACCAAACACGTGTTCAACCCAATCACTTAGAGCAGCGCAAGACTCATAATAAATACTTTGATGAGAATATTGTTTCTACCTTTACACATTAAAGCGAACCTTTATATTTGTTATTTATGATAATGTCTTTGTCACATTGTAAATCAAAGGGTTCTTGAAATATTTCTCAGAAATATTTGGCTCTTTTGCTATGCAAAGAAAATGTTTTTAGTTTAATGGCACTTTCTGAAGTGAAATTTTTGTAATTACATGGATTAGAATGTATCCAGGTTTTAGGAATCTATATTAATATTTGAAAAGCTTTGGAAAAAACTAAAGTCCCCTCTGGAATGTGACTTTCCACACCTGATGGCTTTATTTACACTTTGGTTGGTACATATACTCATCTATTCACCTTCACAGGGAGTTTTCCAACTTCTAATTTTGTCTTACAATACTTTTAGCCTTGATGTATGCAGGAACACCTGGGTAAAAACTGACATCTGATAGTAAGTTATAAGTATATAAAATTTATTCTTTAATCTGTAAACAATTCACCCATTTAAGCTCAGTGTAAATATTTCCCCACTCCATTAATCTCCACTGACCTAAAAATGTAGAAATATTCTCTCCCACCTCACTCTGAATTCCTAGAGTATTTCCTACTTGGAGAAGAAAATCAACTAGAGCACCATTCAGATAAGACTTTATTTGAAAATGCCTGGCATGAGGAGGAGGAGTAAAGAAGCATCTGAATTGGAGAAGGGGTGGACTGTTTTATGGGGCTTCATCAGGAGGAAGGATATCGGTCAAAGTTCAGCTAGTTCTGGAAACAGGAAGAGAGGGATGTTTCATGTGGATTAGCAGCCATTGTTTGGCAGCCAGGATCTTATCTAGAGAATGAAGAGGAACAGTTCAGGATTCTGTCCCGTGCAAGGGTGGGTGAAACAGCTGCCAGGGCAAGTGCATACAAAGGCCACAGTGGAAAACTTTCGGCTCTCAAGTCCTTCGGTTTCCCTCACACCCACCTATCATTCGACACTCTTTAATACCTTATAGTTAGGGTGATGATGAAAATGATCTCCTTCACTAGGAGAATGAAAAAGAAATGCTACCAATAATTACTCCAGGAAAACAGGCATGAATCATATGGTCATTATACACTCAGTTAATTTTATCATATTTTTTTTTTCTGTTTGCTCTGTCAGATTTTAAACCTCCATGTATCACAATACAAAGAGGCCTTTTAAAAAAAATCACTGGATTGGCTATAGTAAAATGACAGAAGTAAGCCTCCTCATACAAAGGATTCACTCATTTTAGCTGCAAGGTCCCTTCAGATAGTTTTTTTTTTTTTTTTTTTAACATCTTTATTGGAGTATAATTGCTTTACAATGGTGTGTTAGTTTCTGCTTTATAACAAAGTGAATCAGTTATACATATACATATGTTCCCATATCTCTTCCCTCTTGTGTCTCCCTCCCTCCCACCCTCCCTATCCCACACCTCTAGGTGGTCACAAAGCACAGAGCTGATCTCCCTGTGCTATGCGGGTGCTTCCCACTAGCTATCTATTTTACGTTTGGTAGTGTATATATGTCCATGCCACTCTCTCTCTTTGTCACATCTTACCCTTCCCCCTCCCCATATCCTCAAGTCCATTCTCTAGTAGGTCTGTGTCTTTCAGGTAGTTTTAATCCAGTTCGTGTTTATTACATTCTTCACTAGGCACGCCTGCTCTTTGTGTCCCTACGTCTCAAGGGTATCACCCTGCTATTCAACTAGTTTCTATGATACACACGGGCCCATTATTTTCCTGCTTTTAGAATTCCAAAGGGAGAAAAAATTAACATTACTTCCCTAGGGAAAGGAGAAATGCAACATATATGAAAATTAGTAAAATGGACTGACTCTAGATATTATAATTTGTGGAAACTCATTACAGTTTCTATCAGAACAGTCCTAAATTCAAGAGTGGTGGCTTTCAAAATACGTAACCACAGTATTTTTAAAGTGTTATAAATTTTTTCCAAATCCTGTATTTATTACAAACGTGTATATAAAAAGAAGGTTTTCTATAGGTTATTTAGAAATATATCAATGGCTATGAAACATAAAAGAGGATAAAACAAGATCAGATCAAATTTCTTAAACACCTGAACATTCAAGCTGTCGAATTAAAAAGATACTAACTAAAGAACTCACTTTCGAAGTGTTTTATGTTATTGGATAATTTTATAAACCATTTACTCCTTCTAAAAGTTTCCATCTCTGTAATTGAACTAGAATCAATTCATTCAACTCAACAAATGTTTAACAAGCATTAACAATATGTGAAAACACGTAACTAGCTAAGCATTTTGTTTCTCTAATATTAAGAAAATTGGATACCTACAATTGAGGTGCTTATAGTCCAAGAGATAGAAACAAATAAAATATATATATTTCTTTTGTGGTGACACAGTAGAACTATATCTAATTCTCCTTGGGGAATGAGAAATAACTTTGAATTAGAAAAATATTCAAATGATTCAAGCTAAGGAAAAAATCCTAAATTGCTTTCCTTTCAGTATTGGGCATTTTTTTTTTTTTTTTTTAATAAATTTATTTATTTATTTATTTATTTTTGGCTGTGTTGGGTCTTCGTTTCTGTGCGAGGGCTGTCTCCAGTTGCGGCGAGCGGGGGCCACTCTTCATCGTGGTACGCGGGCCTCTCACTATCGCGGCCTCTCTTGTTGCGGAGCACAGGCTCCAGACGCGCAGGCTCAGTAGTTGTGGCTCACGGGCCTAGTTGCTCCGCGGCATGTGGGATCTTCCCAGACCAGGGCTCGAACCCGTGTCCCCTGCATTGACAGGCAGATTTTCAACCACTGCGCCACCAGGGAAGCCCCAGTATTGGGCATTTTTAAAACACATTTTATTATAAAGTTGATTTATTATTATAGTTAATTTTGGAAATATATAAAACAATAAAATGAAAGTCACTCATAATTTTACCATCTCAAAGTATCATTGCTATTTTTTATATTTCTTTTTATTCATTTTTCTTCTCATAAATATACTTTAAAAATAGAATTTGAGTAATGAAAATTGATTAACCTGCTCTTTTTCATTTAATATTATATTATGGGGATTTTCTATCATTACATATATTTCAGAAACATAAATTTTAATGGCTGCAAAGTATTCCACTTTCAAATTTGTCTTTAGTAAATACAATAAAAAAACCTTTTTTTCTAGCATAAATACATCTGTGCTGAACTCTTTTATAACATATTGTTGTGTGAATAAATTCTAGAATAAATTCCCAGAAGTGAAATTACTGAATCAAAGGAAATGAATATTTTAATGCCTTTGGTAGGTTACCAAATCGCCTTCAAGAAAAATTGCTACTTTATATGCCTGTCAACAATGTATGAGAATTTTCAATTACCTGCACACTCAAAGATGCTATTATTATTTTAAAAACAAAATGACACAAAAAAAAGAGAGACCACTTTTTTTCAGTTTAGCAGGTGAAACACATTGTCATTTTATTTTGCATTTCTTTGATCTCTAATGGGTTAAGCCTTTGCATGTTTATTTGTTACTTTCATTTCCCTTATTTCCGCTTCATTTTGTGATTTACTTACTTTTCTCTTGAGTTGTAAAATTATTTTTATTATTTTTAAGTCTTTTAATATTAAAAACTTTAATTGTTTGTCATAAACATTGCAAATATTTACCCAGATTTGCTAATACCTTTTAATTGTATTGTTGGTTTGTCTTTTTTTTTTTTGGACATGAAGAAGGTTGAAATTTTGAAACTTAAAGATCAACCTGTTTTTCCCTTTATGTTTTTGTCTTTCTGACAAGCTTAGAAAGCCCTTGGCTCACTGTAAGATTACATAATAATTGACTACAATTTTATTTTGGTACTTTACACTTTTATTTTTACATCAAATTCTTTAATTTTTCTTTGCCCCACTTAATGTTCTCCAGCCATTTTACCTAGAATTCTATTGATACATATCTGATGCTAATATTATAAACCTTCCATTTTTGCCGATAAAATTACCTGTTCTTTTATTTGAAACCCTTTTGCACTTTTTTATATGACACTCTTTTAATTAATTTGATTTTTTTTACCTCACCCAAGGGCTCCATTCTTAAATTAAAACAGCCCTTCTGAATTACATTTGTTATATGCTTTTCAGATTTTTTCTTTATTTTTGTGTTTTTAAAAATTGCCACGAAATATCTAGAGTGGGTGTCATTTTAATGATGTTGCTTATAATGACAGAATCCTCTCAGACAGCAAAAACTTTTTTTCCTTTTTTTCTCAGCTCCGTTATAGCGCCTGTGTTTGGTCTAGCTTCTGTTATCTTGATTTATGTTCTTGCTATTTTCTTTACCATGTGGCCTTTTTTTGAAAGTTTTATTTTATTTATATAATCTACAGTGTTAGAAGACATATATTCTATTGTACTAGTGCTAACCTTTAAATTTTTCAGTTTTCCTCATTCACACAATGGTCTTTATTAACATAATTTAAGATAATATATAGCAACTGCTATTATATGATTTTTAATATTACATATTTTAAATGCCTTTATTTTTGCGTAGAAATGTTTTTACTTTATTCCATTTCCACATTCTTCATCATGCCACTTAATATGACAATTTATTTATTTTTTATCTTAGCCTGTCATCAGCCTTTGATTTTTTTTTCACCTCTTTCAACTGATGTGTTATCAAGTGATTTTTCTTTCACCTCTTTCAACTGATGTGTTATCAAGTGATTTTTCTTTCGCGAATATTATATAGGTGTCATTTTTTTATAAACCATTTCTATATTTGAATATATTTTTTATCTCCCTTCACAAGCAAAGATAAATCACCTGATTATGTAATTATTAGATCAAATTAAAATTTTGCAAAATGTGCTATCTTTGGCACATAGCGTTGCATCAGACATTTTAGTAGATTTTTTTTTTTTCTGCATGGATATTTATAAAGGATCTGTGGTACTGGAGAGCATAGCCCGTTTGGTTTTTTATTTTGTTTTCTTTTTGCAGAACCAGGATATGTCGAAGTACGAATCTGCTCTCATTGCTGTTGCATGTAGGAGTATGTCTGTTTGTTCCTGATCTAGCTCAAGCATCTAGATCAGTGTATAGCAGACAGTAGGTGCTGAATAAATATTTATTAAATCCATTAATACATTGAATATCTTCAAACAATAACAGTTATTCACAACTCAACCTCCCTGTATAGTTTGTGGCCTACCTATAATTTTTTAAATATTTGATTTGATAGCATTTACTGAAGGGTCACAAGTAAAATCAGTGTTTTGGGCACACCAATTGATTATCAGTGTCCTAGGACAATGAATAATGGACCTGGTATTTACAATGGTGCCACCTCCCTTATCCAGAAGCGCCTGTGTCTGCTACCTTATACCTAGGAAAGGATCGAGTACTAAGTATCCAGAAGGCATCAAGCTGCAGTCTCCTGTATAAATTCCTACTCTTAATGAACCTTCTTTGCTGGTTTACTGGCTTTTTCCACAAAGCTCTCCATTCTGGCTCCCATTGTATAGTCCCTGTCAGCCAAATTCCCCAGGGTGTGATTCTGCTCTATCTCCCTTATGACTGTTCAGACTTCTCAGATATGAGACACAGAGGTCAAGGGCATGAGACCTGGAGCCAAGTAGCCTGAGTCTGAGTCCTCACCTGCCACTTCCTGCTGCACTTCATTTGCCTTCCTTGAAATTTAATCTTCTGTAAAATAGATCAAATGACAGTGTATATCTTAGAGAATTTTTGAGACTTGAAATAACAAACGCATGCAAACTATTTAATAGAGTATTTTCAAGTAGTAAGCACTCAAAATGTTATGTATATTCGTTGTTGCTGCTGTTAACTGGCCCTGGCATCCGAGACCAAGGATGAATTTTTTTCAAAGACCCTCGCAGAAACCATTTGTTTCACTCTGTTCCCTTTAAATTGGCATCAGCTACACAAGATTTTATTTTCTCTATTTCCTTGGAAATCATAACTTGGCTGCAGAAAGAAAACATATTTGTAGATAAACCTAATTTTTATCTAATCCTGCTCTCCACCGAGGCTTCTTGCTCCCTGTTCTTTGGAGCTCCTAATATGGCATGGCTGTGGGTGCCAGCGTGACCCCAGTTCTCCAGAGGAGAAATGTTTGGCTACCTGGCACTTAACCTCCCCAAGAGAAAGTTTATTCTGCCCTATGGGCTGTCCTATCTCTAGGATGTCAACTGTGTATATGAATCTGGACTTTGACTTGATGGATTTTTATCATTTTGCCCCTAATATATCTGCTTGTGAGGTTATAGAGTCATATAAAAATTATCTGAATCGAATAAATTTTGTCCCGCTTTGACACAAATCATGATTATATATGGGAATAATATGAAGTCATGCAAACTAGTTTTATCAATGTATCCCAATATTTGACAGCTTAATTTGATAAAATTTAATGATCCCCTATTATGTGCCAGTCTTGAACAAAACATACATGGTTCCTGCCTCAGCATTCTACAGTATAATAAGGCAAACAGATCTCAAACAATTAATCTCCAACATTGAAAAAACTATGAATGCAATAGCCGGAGATATAACACAGTAAATTATTAGTTTCATTGTATCAAAACAAAGTTGCTTTACCAAGCATAGACATTGCTACATCCTAAGGATCCTTAGCTGTTTTAATAAGCATTTTCATGAAATCTGTTAAATGACTTCTTTATAATCAAAGAAATGTGTGAAAACACAAAGCTGTAACTTTTCTTCAGAATTCCTGATGAGAAATTCTTGTACGCAGTCGATATTTTATGAATCCATTTTGACATGAATGCATGTATCTATACCTATCTTTTACTTACAAAGAAACTTCATGAACAGTGGCTCAGCTCTGCAGCTCAGCAAGAAGCCCATTTCTTTGTAGCCTCAAAATTTACTAGAAAAATTTCACATTTTACCTAGATTTATGGAGTGTTTGATCCAGAAACAATTCAGTATGTTTAAGAGTCTCCTTCCAGTACCTTTGGCTTTTTGCCCAGTTTCAATCAAAGCAACATTTTTATTATAAAGTGGTTTCTTTTTGTCCCTTTGATGTAGCTTTAGCTTGTTAAATGCATGCTCAGTTCATTCCTTTCCATCAAACATCTTCTCAGGTTGATTTCTAAAGGGAGACAGTATTTTTAAACTCTACACCAGCTCTTCCACTTGCTTTGTATCAAATCTCATAATTGCAAACAGACATTAAAGTAACTAACCATCAGGAGGGAAAAGGGTACGGCAAGTGTTGATCAAAATCCAACATGTTGATTCGGGAATCTGACCAGAGTGAACCAGTTACCACATTTCTATTTTCTCAGCTGGAAATTAAATCAAATGTATGTGCTTCATCAAAATCCTTGGTACCATTAAGGCTTCAGAAAATTAACTGTAGCTTCTTTTTGCAAAATTTGGAGAACTCATATCATTTGTACTTGAATATTGCTGAGAATATTATTTTACAGGGGTAATTTTCAACTGATGGTTAAGACTGTCCATACTCTCATTTATTCACTTTATTAATGCCAATATTTGTATTTGAGAAATCTCATCAATTACTTAACTATAACTGGCATGGAAGAACACATAAGTCATGGCAAAATCTGTTGACTTACTTGATATGCTTCGGTTCTAGCTAGATGTTGAGAAAGACTCTTGAACAGAAACTAAATCTAAAATTTCCCCACGGGATCCCCAGGATCCTCACAGTAAGCAAGCAGGTTAACACTTGCTCAATAAATACTTGTGGAATCAACAAATGGATGATTAAGTTAACAAATTAACTCTCAAAGAATGATATTGTTTTTGACCCAAACCTCCACATTACTGGAAACATGAAATCTGCAGTTTGATTATTCAATAATTGCCCACATTTCTGAGCCTCCATCTTTTTTGCACCTAAGAGTCCTTCCTAATTTCCATTTTTTAGAAATCTTTGATCTCATGCTTATTTTAGAATTTTGGCTGCTGAAGCCTGGCTCCCTGGCTCCCTCCTCCTCACCATGTAAACTGAAAGGGTAGTCTTGGCTCTAGTCTCAATTCATGGTCACGTGACTCCCGTCTGAGGCTTGTTGACGTCTCAAAACCTGCCAACAGGGAAACAGAAGAAGCCGAGTCTTAAAGATTTCCGGTGAAATATTTTCTTTGAGGTTTTCTCTGAGGTTTTAAAATTTTTCTTTGAGGTCTTCTCAATTATTCTTTTCCCTCCAGAGACAAAAACTATCAAACAAACAAAAACAACCTTGATTTGCCCCATGGGGAAGATCAGAATTTACTCTAAATGTCTCTCTTACTCTGATCTTCCAGGAAACTTTCAGGGATTCACTTGACAGAGAAAACTGATGCCTCAATTACATCAGCTTAGGATCTTGCTCTATGTCCTTGATGAATAATATTAAAAATGTAAGTAGCTTCATGCATATTTCAAAGCATTATAAATATAGCAACCTAATTCCTTTTCTTTTTAATTTGAGGGGAGTTTATTGTCCAAAGAGGTGTCAAAAACTCATTGTTGGCTTTCTGATTCAAGAATGCAAACTTAGAGCCAGTGTTTATCTCCATCTCTTCCAACATTCCCAGTGAAATGATATTAAATGAATAAACCCATTACATCAGAGAAAATGGTCCATACAAAGATTAAAAAAAAAAAAAAAGTTTAACAAATTTCTGAAAAACAGAAACAGAGTGGAAGCCTGTTAACAGATTAAAAACAGCAGTGCAAAATATGCCGAGGAGGAGGACAAGAAAAAAAGAGAGTTTATCTCTCAAGTCAGACCCCAGAGAGGCTCCAGACTCAGACTGGTAAGGGCAAGATAAAGCAGTATGATATGGAAATACCTTCAAAACTAATGTCTTTTTTTTCAGTTTTATTGAGGTGTAATTGACAAATAAAATCGTAAGACATTTAAAGTGTTTAATGTGATGATTTGAAATATATGCATTGTGAAAGGATTCACCCATCCAGTTAATTAATACTTCTATTATCTTATTTATTTATTTATATTTTGGGGTGAGAACATTTGAGTTCTACTCTCTTAGCCAATTTCAGTTATACAATACAGTGTTATCAACTATTGTCACTATGTTATACATTCGATCCTCAGAACTTATTCATCTTATAACTGAACGTTTGTACCCTTTTACCAACCTCTCCCTATTTCCCTCTCTCCCTGGCATCCTCTCATGGCAACCTCTTTTTTACACTTTGTTTCCAGGAAGAACTTATGTCGTAAGCCTGAAATTTCCTTCATTCTTCACTCGCAAGACAGCCCGGGTTTTCCCCTGGCAAACACCTGAAAACTCCAAATAAATTTACCAAACTACTACGGAACTAAAAGACTGGCTTCTGGAACTCCAGAAGAAAGCCCTTCCCATTCTGGCACGTTGGAGACCCCACTTTAAAAACTAGTTTCTCTCCTTTTCATCCTCAAGCTGATAAGGGCAATGATAAGCCCTTTTCCATAAAGAGAGTTCAGAGTAATATTTCCTGTTCATTGAAAAGACCTAGTGGGAAAATACCCTACAGACACAACAGGAGAGAAAGCCAGACTAGTTTCCTTCAAATTCAGCTAAGTCCTCAATTTTTAAACATGAACAAACAACTTAAGATCACTCGACATAAGAAGAAAAACACAACAGCATTGAAGAAAATCTCCAAAATAACAAACAGAACAGACTCACTAGTACATTTTTAACTTCTTGTAATCAACCTGTATGCACAATTGAAATCCTTCTTGTGGTTGCAAAATATAATATAAATGTTATAACCTTGACAATGTAAAAGTAAAAGTGGAGCATACACGAAGTGGGAGGGACAGGAGAAATAGAGGCAAAAACAAGGGTACAGTCATCAGTAGCATCATCTTTCAAGATGGTAGAGGCTGTCAAGAGATATCACTCAGATTTGATGGGATAAGAAAGAATATATTATTTAAAGGGATAAATGTAGCTAACAGAAGTACTCTATCAAAAATTATGATAAGAGATTGGGAAAAGAGAGTGTAGTGTCTGCTAAATCCTATTCTTTTAAATCTGTAAGTAAGTAGATACATCAATAAATCAAGTGATATAAGAGTAATCACCAGGGCTTCCCTGGTGGTGCAGTGGTTAAGAATCCGCCTGCCAATACAGGGGACACGGGTTCAAGCCCTGGTCCGGGAAGATCCCACACGTCGCGGAGCAGCTAAGCCCGTGTGCCACAACTACGGAGCCTGCGCTCTAGAGTCCACGAGCCACAACTATTGAGCCCACGTGCCACAACTACTGAAGCCCGCGCTCACCTAGAGCCCGTGCTCAGCCACCGCAATGAGAAGCCCTGGCACCACAACGAAGAGTAGCCCCTGCTCACCGCAACTAGAGAAAGCCCGTGCACAGCAACGAAGACCCAACGCAGCCAAAAATAAAAAAATAAAATAAGTTCATTTAAAAAAAACAGTAATTGCCAAAACAAATAAATATAGAAGCTATTTATATTCTTTTCCTCTGGGAAACAGAACTGGGGATGTTGAGGGTGTACAGGGGACTGTTGTTTTTCATTATACGCCTTTCTGTTCTGTTTCATTTTTTATCTTGTATGCAAATGACTTTAATGTAAAAAATTAAAGCTGGAGATTAGTGCAAAAGAGAATTCTTTTCTCTGATGTGTGGCTAGAATTCCAGTGTTTGGATGTCATGTGCCATAACTTACTGAATTCGTTCCTCAATTAGTGCAGGTGTCCCTGGATTGACTAAGTTGTCCTTAGGGACGTGAAAAGCTCAGATCCATCTACCCAGAAATTCCCTGTCAAAATCCCACAGGGATTGTCACAGAGTAGTTAGTATGTGACCCAAAGTGGAGAATCACTGTCTTGGGCATCCAGGCAGCGAGAAAGCCTGGACGCACATCCCACTACCTCTACTCTTGGCTCTGTCTAGTATGCTGTTTTCCCAAATACTCCTGCCTCTGATCTTCCACATTTCTCATTTTTCCTTGACATAAGGCTGACCTCCTTCATTCCTAACTTCACACTCAACTGTGGCTTGTCTCAAGATTCATCTCTGGCTTAAGAGCTCAATTCTAATTCCTACTTATTCCCTAGAATTATGGTTTGGTTTGGCATTTTTGGTCCCAAACTGCTTTGATGACCCCATCAACATCATCAAAGCCTATATCCCACAGCATGAAACTGGCACAGGCCAAATCATTTTTTATAAGACATCATACAATCCTGAAGAAACTGTAATGCTCCCCCGCTGACCCCTGAGGCTCATGAATCAACATAATAACTTTGGTAGTTCAGATTAAGGGACTATCACATATCTAGGAATCTGGGCAATTAAATTCATAGAATTCATCATTCTCTGAAGGGTGTTTCAAGAGTATGCCTCTGTTCATACTACATTCTATAAATAATTTTCTGTAGAAGTTATTGTTAGATACTTAAATTATAGTTCATTTTTATCAGTTAACTAAATTAATACTGTAAAATACTATAATTCACACTTCACTACTTAATCCTAATTGCACACATTGTAATGTAGTTTGAAAATTATTTGTTTTACTTTGAGCTTTGCATAACAGCATGTATTCCAGACGAAAAATGAGAGACCTTATAATAATATCAGGTGGAGCATTTACCAATGAGAGTGCTAAAAAATAAAGTGTCATTATATATCTTAGTATTCAACTGGTAATTACCTTCTAGTGTTCAAAAAATGTTTAAAAACCTTCCTTTGGAATACCAAAGAAACCCATATAACCATTTATTAAATGAATGTATTGATCATTTAAATGGAGACTAACAAAGTCTTAGAGTGAGGATAATATATGTTGAATTCCTTCTGTACTATTCACTAGCTTCAAGAACTTGAACAAGATTCATAATCCTGAACTTTTTTTTTTTAAACATCCAAATGGGAATGTACTAGTCAGGGTTTTTGTTTACAAACAGCAGAGACCAACTCAGACTAATTTAAATAGAAAAGGAATGTATTCAAAGGTTGTTGGATTGCTCAAAGCCTGAAGAGTAGCCTATTAAAATGATCAAAAGTTAAGGAGGTAAAACAATATACAGAAACATTCTGCTTAAGGCATCATTGTGACCTGTACCACAGGCACCTCAGATGCAGTGAATCATTTCAGACAAATCTCCCTCATCTTTGAATCCCTACCCAGGCAGGAATATCTCATCGACCCTGCTTTCCACCTCCCTTGGGAATCCCTGAAAATAAAAACAATAGCTAATATTTTTACAGCACTTACCTCATGACTGGTACTATTCTGAACCCCATGGACATAATAGCACGTTCAATCCCCACAACAATCACATGGGGTTTTTCTTTTAATCAATTAACTAATGAGGCTGTTCATTTTTATCTTCTAACTATTGAGGTATGGGATAATTATTCCTCATTTCACAGGTTACGAAACTGAGGCACAGAGATGCCAAGTAACTTGCCAAAGGTCACACAGCTGGTGAGTGGTAATGCGAGAATTCAAACCCGCTCTTTACAGGAATTTGTGTGTCCTCTCTGGTGATTAACATGCTAACCCCACAGAGTATCAGGATGCCTGGAACATAACGTATGCTCAGTAATTACATGATAATTATGTACTTATGTGATTGCGTGATTATTCCCCTCAATCTTCACGAAGCAGAGATCACTAATAATGAAATACTTTAAAAAGGTTTGCTAAAGTACTTATGTTTTAGGAGGCTGTTTTCCTATACTGAGTCAGTACAGTCTTTGGAGGAAGACACAAATGACAGTACAGAATAATTGTGAAACAGACCAGGATGTTTGCACTGGAGCGTCCCCAGATCCCCCAAGGTCTTGCCAGAGAACAGAAAAAATGGGTTCTTCAGGACACCTATAATCCATTCCTAGCACATCATTATGAGTGATGAGCACTGCCCCATCTGCCATAGAGAATGTTCTCAGACATCAATAATTAATATTTGAGGTTATGTTTTAATGGAATATTCTCTTTTCTCTTTAAAAAAAAAAAATCACCAAAAATTACCAAACTCAAATCTCCTACTTATCTCATTTGCACAGATCTTCAAATTCATGCAAGCAGTGTTTTCTAATTACGTTATGTAACAAACCTAAACTACTAACACAGAGATTAAAAAGTTTAAAAAACAGAGCTGCTTGGTTACTGCTGATGCTTTGGGTACTTATCTCTGTTGCTGGGTGTCTACCTGTGCCTCCTGGGAAATGTCTTTACATATGTGGCGGGGGGGCGGGGCAGGGGGCAGAATTTCACAGAAGGCAGTGTGGGAAATACTGATTTACATAAAAAAGTCTTCTCTCTTCCCTCCTTCCCTCTACATCCCACTCAAAGTAACGTATTTCTACTTCCTCAAATGTGCCATATTTTCCTCACCTCTGGCCTTTGCATATGGTATTCACACAACCTAAAGTGCCCTCCCTCTTTTTTCCTACCCTTTACCTGGTTAGCAGTCACCTTTCAGCAAGCAGTCACGGCTCGGTCTCCCTAGGACGGCCAGAGGTGTCCTTCCTTGCCAGCTCCCATCATGGCACTTCCTTCCCTAGCATATTTGTCTATTTGCTCTGGGGCCACCCTGTAAGCAAAGCAAAAGTAGAGCCGGGGTCTTGTTCACAGCTGCCTGTACCCCTAGCACCAAGTCTTATATTCAGCACCAAACACTTATGGTTTTTCTTCCTTCCTAAATGGTTCATTGCTAATTTCGTATCAATTTATGTCACCTGGTATTCCAGGAATTAACCATGTTCCTTTTTTCTGAGGGACAATTTCCTTTTGCATTAACACCGTCGGTGGAGAATAAGGAAGTGCGCTGACACTGCGTGGCTTGTTCTTTCTTCACATCTTTGCTCAGAGCTCACCTTCCGGGTGAGAAATTCTATAAACACCATATATAAAATTGCACCGCCCACAAGAACATCCCTTACTTTTCTCCATAGTACTTATTACCGCCTGAAACATCTTGTCTTATTTATTTATGTATTTATTATCCATTTATGCTCACTGGAATACAAATCCCACAAGGGCAGTATTTTTGTCTGTTTCGTTCACCACTGTCTCAGAACTTAGAGCTATGCCTGCCCCATAGTAGATGCTCAGTAAACATTTGGTCACTCTCTGAGAACTGAGCAAGCAGGTCCTAGAGATTAACTCCATGGTATTGAGCACACAGTCGGCAGCTGTAAATGGGCATCTGTGTAGATTTCCATGGGATAAACTGATTCTACACAGCGGAGCACCGAAGTGAGAATACAGACTTTTAAGTCACATGAAATTGTTTCTGCGTCCCAGTTCTACACACATCCATTGTGCAATTTTAAAAAGGATCACTGAACCCCTTGAGTCTCAGATTCTTCACGTGAAATGGAATAATGATAATAATAGTAATAGTAATAATATCTACCTTCCAAGGTGGCTGTCAAGAGCAGAGACAGTGCAGGTGAAGCATCTAGCACAGAGGCCAGTATATACTTAGTGCTCACTAAATGGTAGCTATTGCAATTATTGTTATCACTGTTATTATTATTTTGGGGGTTGGAGTGAATGAGAATAACTTCTTGACATTGATATCTATTTGGAAACTCATTCTAAACCACCTGGAAACAGAAGAATTTTTCCCCCCTTATTTTGTGTGAGTTGGGAAAATGTATTCTCTAGAAGAATTTTTGATGTTTTGTGACCCAACAAAAATGTTGAAGGCATGGAGCCAGAAGCACTCTATTTCTATCCTAGGTTCTCTAATCTGAGCAGTGAGGGCAGGAGTGGAGGATCCTTGACAGTTCACAGCTTTCTTTGGTTGCCTGGGTAACCAAAACCACCTAGAAAACTCACACATGAGAACCTGACCACACTGAGACTCTGGCACCATCCTGCCCACTCCTCCCTGCTGGATATTTAAGGGATCTTTAAGACAGCTAAGGCTTTACTCCGCTGAATAAAGTGTAAGCCAGGAAAATTGTCACAAGTTTTAAGAGGATAACTGCTTTTAGTGAAACTATTGCATGCCAAAATCAAATCATTTTTATAACAGAGTAAAATATTACAAAGACCAAAAAGAAAGCCCAATGGCTTAAAAAAATAAATCTCTTCCATTAGTTTGGATATTTCTGACCAAACATTTAGTTCATCTCTTTTAGACACTTCTCTTCATGAAAAACTGTGTGAAGACCACTGGGGCAAGCAACAATTTTCTAATCTTGAGTGCTTTTGAATGCTAAGGGAGAGGAAAGACAGATCTCTCTAATGTGAAGTCGGCTGGGTCCTAAGAGTCTGAAAATCCCTTAAACATGCAAATCAGAGCACAAGTGAGCTCCTCAGCTACACGCACTGCTTTATTAGAGCCTCAAGCGATTCGGGCCCAGGGCTGATTAGATTAAAGTAAGATCTTTCCTTCCCAAAGTAAGAGAGGATTATTAATAATGCATCAGAAAACGTTCTCTGGACAGTCCGTGTTTTCAAGATAAAGTTCTCATTACTTGCCTGTACCTGGAGCACACTGGATTTACATTTTAGCACCTGAGCAACTTCAGGCTTCATGGCAACAAGCATAGCCATGTGTGAGAGAAATTCATCCTCTACTAGAACATAATTGCCAAGAGGGTGAAACTTGCATTTAGTAGGAGAGAAGATATGAATAAACAATATTAATTTTGTGCACTGCTGTCATGGTCATTCATGGTTGCACCTTTTCTTATACTCTTAATAGGTGCTTTCATGATTCTACTCTGATCAAAAATAATTATTTTAGGAAGAAAATGTGTATTAGCAATGGCAACAAAATTTCAATCCTCAGAACATTCTTTGTTCTGGACGGTCTTTATCAAAATCCCTGAATCTTCTGCTACGAGTTCGCCAGCAGTGTTCCCAATTTTGTTTGAAATCTCACCTGATGCAGCCACAACCTCTGCCTCCCTTCCCACCCTCTCTGCCCTGTGATTTCTCCCTTCTGGAGTGACCACCGGGCCTTAATATTGCCATCCACGCCCCAAGCTGGACACAATGCTGCTCCTACCAGGGCCTCTGTCCTGAGCAGGTATGAATGTCTCTCCCGCAGTGTATGCAGCTTAGCATCCTAGAAAAGCTAGATTTATGATCCAGCCATATTTTCCAAGACAATTCGTTGTATTCCCCCCTCCCTTTCTACTCTCTGAATACTGCATCCAAAAGGAAATAACCTAGTTGAAATTGTTTGTTGTCAAATGAAGTTATGCATCTTTTGGTTCTACAAGAACCAAGTGGGCCTACCAACAGGTTACATGAGTTTATAGGATATACCATATCCCATTTAATATAGAGATAGAGATAGAGGAGAGGGAGAGAGAGTGATAGTGTATGTGACTATGACATAATGACAGCAATTTACAAACTTCATCAAAAATCATTCTAATTTCTGTGTGTTTCCGTAGATGTCTACATTCCCATACTTCCTCTGTGTATGTGATGTGTATATGTGTATATGTCCATACATTTGTATACATGGGTACCGTGCTGTGCTCTTCTTACCGCAAATTCTCTCTCTGGCAGCACCATCCATACTCATGCCCTCCATTACCACCTATAAACGGTGACTCACAGGTGTATATCTCCATCCCAGATATCTCCTAGGCCTGTCTATTTGATATCTTCTCAAGCTGAACACATAATTTTATCATCTTTCTTCCGCTTCCCTTGGGGAAAGCTGGGACGAAGGGGAACCTTGGTCCTCTTCAAGTGTTTCTCTCACCCCACCACTCACTGAGCAGTATAAAACATAAATCTGCGTCGCCTTCTTCCCTGTCTTCTCCTTCATCCTCAGTACCTAATCTATCACCAAGTACTGTGTTATTTTATCATGCCTTTTTCTGGTCTAGCCATCATCTCCATTTCCTTTAACACCATTATAGCCCAAGCCACACAGGAGTCCAAATGAGATGGTTCCCATTGTAATAGATCAAAGCAGGAGCTAAAATTGGGAACATAAAGTAAAGATTACCACACATTCTAAAGATACCAGAAGACGTGAGGTCCAGATACCTCCTCGGGGTTTATTAAGAAGAATTCAGACCTACAGCCATGATCTTAACTGTCTCCCTCCAGTCTACAAAAGCTGACGGCTTTGAGGAGGGAGAGGGTTCAAGGAGGATAGTACTGAAGAGAAGTCATGATAGAGGAGAATTCTGCAGTTTTGTGAACCACTGATCACCCCACCAACACCATCACCACCCCCAGAAAGTCAGGTGAACAGATCAGAGGATGGCTTCTCCCTGGCTTCTCTTTTGCTGGTAGACTTGTTTATAGGCTACCTGTGACCATTTGAGTGAAGAGAAAAAAGAATCGGAAAGGGATGTCATTTCAACGATGCAGCCACACTTGTTTTGAATTCCCACATTTATTAGACTAAGGATGAGTAAGTGAACCAGCATCCAGTAAACACCACGGAAGTTACTTGGGTGTGAGTCATCTAGCCAGCACCTTACGCAGGAGGACTGGCTGCTGGGCAAGGAAAAGCCAGCAGCACAAAGATGTGAGTGGGACATGAGAGGTGGGAGAAAGAAGAGTGAAGCAGCTAGGTAGCGAGGAGATTCTCAACATACCAAAGGAAGAAGGGTTAACAGAAAGGGGAGACGGTGCGAAAGCACAGGAAGCCCCCCATCGTTACTGAAAGTTCTTCAGGCCAAAGCTTGGGTGATGCTGAGAGCAAGGGGGGGGAGGAGAGTCTGAAAGTGACAAGAGATTGAGGTTTTTTTTTTTTTTTTTTATAAATTTATTTATTTTATTTTTATTCATTTTATCTTTGGTTGCGTTGTGTCTTCGCTGTGCGCGGGCTTTCTCTAGTTGCGGTGAGCGGGGGCTACCCTTCGTTGCGGTGCATGGGCTTCTCACTGCAGTGGCTTTTCTTGTTGTGGAGCACAGGCTCTAGGCGCGCGGGCTTCAGTAGTTGTGGCACATGGGCTCAGTAATTGTGGCTCACGGGCTCTAGAGCGCAGGCTCAGTAGTTGTGGCACATGGGCTTAGTTGCTCCGCGGCATGTGGGATCTTCCTGGGCCAGGGATCGAACCCGTGTCTCCTGCATTGGCAGGCGGATTCCTAACCACTGTGCCACCAGGGAAGCCCGAGATTGAGGTTTTAAATGGGCCCAGCGTGAACTGGACCAAATGACTGAAAAGTGTCCAAAAGGTTTGCATCTGTTCAGATGTCACGAAGGGATGGAAAAACAAGATCTGACAGGGTTTAGTTGAAGAAAGTAAGAGGAGAAAGCAAAACTGTTATATTTCATATTTATGCTTAATGGAGCATAGACCTTTTAATAAACTAGATGTGAAAGCTACCGACATCATTCAATTAGACCACTATATTAAATTACTGACAGGCCTACCTGCATCCACTCTGGTCTCCATCAAATGTGATCTTGCAAAAAAATAAAAGTGTATCTAACCACGTCACCCTCCCATGTCTAATTAAAACCTTTCCATTTTAATACCCATTATTTTGAAGACCAAGACGAAATGGTTTAGCTTGAACTATGAAGACCTGCAATATCCGGATCCCATCTAACATGCCTTATTCCAGGCTCTCTTCTGTAGCTATTTATTCCTGCCTTCCTTCAATGCCTCCTACTTGCCATGCTCCCCATGCCACGGGGCCTTTGCACATGTACTTCTCCCTGAATTTGTCCAAATTTTGCCTAGTTAACTGCTAGTCTTCCTTCAGATTTCATCATTTTCTCAAAGCATTTTTTCCCGTCCCTGCTAACTATGTTACTTCTCATAATTAAAACTGTCCTAGGATTGTGGATAACTTTTTCTGGTATTTGTCAGAGGTGCACTTTTATAATAGTTTGTACTTTTTAAAGTTATGTCTCTCTCTGTGCTCTTCATCCTCCTTAACCCCCAACATTATGCTGTGATGGCAAAGACCATGTCTGTTCATACTCATTTTGTATCCCCACTGTCTAACACAGTGTTGGACACATAGTGTAAAGTAAGTCAAAGTTTAATGAAGGAATAAATTATAAAATTTATGTATTATAATCATAAAAAATAATAGCTACTAAATTAAAATCCTGGAGTTCAGCAGCAGCTTTTCTCTTGGTTAATCTGGATTCTTTTATTGAATGTGCCAGTGATTTTCAATATATTTGTTAATTGGTCCAAAGCCATAATAATAACTTTAAAAGTTGATACTGATATCCCAGATGCAAATAAGATCTCAAGTTTCGAGCCTATGATCCATGTGTCTCAGGTCACAGCAATGCTGCTCCCTGAGCATCCTCAGGTTAGACCCAGGAAGCACTTGGATAAATCCACTGGTGAATGAAAAGTAAAGGACAGAAAACGAAAATATGCAGACCCACTGACTGGATCTACCTCCCAAAACTAAATGGAAGGGAAATTATACCAACAAAAGCACTACGACAGTGAGTATACAGTAAGGCCCCACTAAATGCTAGAGAATTACTATAATTATTATAGATATATAACACTTTGTTTGCCAAGAAAGTATGATCATGCACAAAAGTTAATTGCAATATTTTTCATGTTTAATTTTTTTAAGTATAGTACTGTTTTTACAATTCTGACCAAACTATTTTTTCTATACTTTTAATAGCAGACTTGTCAAAAGTTCCAAATTTTCTTACATTTTTATTTCTATTTTTCTTACATTTTTAAGGAATTCATGGTACACTGTTTGATTAGAATTCAGAGACAGTATTAAACTGACTTAATTCATTTTCTATTTCAATCTGAACAGAGTTGAATCTTACAGACACACAGCAGCCAACCTTCCCAGCACCAGGCATCACATGGAAAACTACTCAGATTTCGCTAAATTATTGGTTAATAGAAACTGTCATGGCTCAGTAGTACTTTGTGTTTCTGATACTGAAGCAATGTTAGTCCTAGAGAAGGTTATTCTGAGTGTGAAATTGGCTGCTCACCTCTGGGAATACTATTTGACAAATAACCTAATGTTTTTAGGGTTATTCTTAGAGTGATTAAATAATTTCCAAATGCCTGCTCCAGCCTGGAGAATTTTGTTCTTTCTAGAAAAAACTTCACCAATTTTCTAACCCCAGTATGTCATCTTTAATCTGCAAAGTAGATCATAAACTAAAACATTAAAGTAAAAAGCAAACCTTATATGTCCATCAAAGATTCAGCCTGTGCCAGAGAGTGACAAGCTTTAAAAAGGAAAGAAAGAAAAAAGCCAGAACTCTTTGGAATATAAGTGCTCTAATGCTTCACTAGAAACTCTTTGATTTAAACATGTGGTCTGACCGCTGTAGGCCCAGGAGTACCATATAATTAAAAACATATTTAAGGCAAGAGTTTCTAAAAGATATATTTATGTAATCCTCTATCTTACTTAATTTGAAAAGAATGTAGGTAATCTTATTTTATTTATTTCTTTTACTGAAGTATAGTTGATATACAATATTATATCAACTTCAGGTGTAACCACCATCACGAAAACTATGGCTTAGCTCTGGCAGTGATAGTTTTTCATTAACTTTTGTTGAGACTAGCAAGGTTAATAAATTAGAATTTCATTGAAATGAAAATGGCTCACTGCTTCTCAGTTCTTTTCTTGAATTTCTGGGTAAGCAGTAATCCAAAATGACTATTCCATGCTATTATTCACGATTCTCCTATTTTATGAAGTTCTCAGTATCATTTGTGTGTTTCTGTGGTTCCTGCTGTATAAAGCTATTAGATGTCAATGCAAGTGAAAAAACATGATAAAAATGGCATGTTTTCTTTCTACAAGTGAAGTCTGCAAATGAATCCAAATAATATGAGGAGGGCTGGGATGGAGGGGGGTGGGTAGAGAAGTGGCTGAGACCCCTGCCCTTTGTATGAGAATATGATGTTCATGACTCATTGTCAGGAAACCATGCTCTTTAAATTTCAATAACGGTGATGGGTTTGTCCTGAGTCATCCACACTCTTGCCCAGATGTTTCTGTGACTCAGCGCTTAATTTCTAACAAGTGCCTTCCAGCAAAGCAAATAGCACAAGATATTTATATTAATTTATAATGTTGATAACAATCAACAATATATCAAATTACTATAATTTCTAAACCATCTCCTAGAAATATGTGCAGATTTGCTCCACAAAATGATTGCAGCCATCAATATTTTTGAGCACTAGTGATTAAACACTCTCCCTCTCTGACTTCATCTCAGCAGGGACTCTTAAGTCACCAAGAGCTAAAAGGACAATTTCATAATACCAGTCACTGGAGTCATTTTACCATCATTCCTAATCCATTTAGAATCTCACAGATTTTTTTCCCCCTTCATTTCACAAGACAGGAAGCAAAAAGGATTTTGCACCCTGGCTGCACACTTAGAGAGAGTGTTGATGTAAGCTAAAGCCTTCTTTACACATTAGGTTGCATGGTTTCCCGTTAAAGGCAACGTGTTCAAGGTTTGGGTCACGATCATGAGTACTTTTTCACTTTTTAGCAGTACGTTCTAACCAATGAAGCCACGAGATGGTGCATTAATTTGAAAAATAATCCCAAAATTACAATCCGTATCTACAAAAGTCATAAATTCTTTTATGAATACAAACTTTATAAATAAAACACTGCCTGAAAACAGACTAGTATTGTTTCCTTAGGTTGATGTGCAAAGGAATACAAACCAAGGCAACAGAGTCTTTTGGCAGGGGGGTGGGGACTGAGGCTTTAGGACGGAGAACACAGTCAGTGCTGTATAATTATGGACACTGAAATATTAGACAAGCCTAGACCACATGATTTTTGAAGGACTTTTACAACCAAAAAAGGGCTGCCTCTTTTCTGAAGTATACCCTGGGGAAACCCTAGCCACAGTCAATCTCTCTACAGATTTCACAGTTAGTGAAGAGAACTGCTGAAACTCCGGAAGGAGAAATAAAAAACAGCAGACATGGAAAACCAAGTGGGTCATTTCAGAAATCATTATGTTGCAAGAAAACTGGTATAAATTTTAGGAACCCTGTTGAAGACCCTGCTCTAGAAGGCATACGGGCATATGCAAACTGACTTATTTTATTAATATTGAGTCTCTGAAGTCATCACATGAGATTCTCCTAAAATTCAAGAACTTCCTCTTTTTGTCCTGCTCTCTTGACATTGATTGTCCAATAAGCAGAGATGGTATAAGATAAAAATCAAGATATGTTTAGCATAGTTGATCCTAGTAGTGGCTTTGTAGTAACCTGCATGTCTACCTGATTTTTCAATATAATACCTTAAAATGAGTAAATTTAATTTGGGAAAGAAAGTGGCTTTATTTAGAATGGTAGACACATCATGGATAGGTAACTCCTATCCCTCCATTATTTTCCCATTACATTAAACAGAATACACCATTATAGAGATTCATAAAAATAATTTTAAACGGAGGGCATTATCACATCTGCATTTTGAAAAATCCTTTGGGGGAGGCAATACTGAATGCGGCTTCAAGAGTGAAGAGCACAAAATCAATTAAAAGCCTATTTCAGTGAACTCAGACAAGTAGGAGGCAAAGACTGGAGGCCCAGCTGTTTCATTTGTGCCCTAACCCACCACCACTCCTTACCCTTCCACCACGCTAGACCCTAGCAGCGAGCACTTTTTATCAGGGCCATGAGAATATCCTGACTTCAGCAGTGGGTGGAAAAGAAGCTCTCAAGAAGAGAAGATTTAAAGAAGAGAACTTAGAAAGCCATAGTAGAGACAAGCATTGATGTGGGCTGAAAGAATCATTGCAAATCAAGGCAAATTTGAATAACTGATGTACCATTCACTACAAAGCTAGGTATAAGATGATTCTGCACACAGGCATGGGATGGGAAAGCTGGGTGCCACACTTTTACTTGACTCCATTATTTATTTACATTCCCAGAGTGCCAGACCCACTCATACTCAAAGGGAAATTCAGAAACACAATAGCAAAGATAATTGATTTATGTGTTATCATCCATTTAGGATTATCTGTCCTATTACCTGCTCCAACTATGCAGATAATTTGAAATAGACTAAACTGTCCTTTCAACTCTTTCCAGTTTTTATATTTTGTAAATTTTCAAGTACTCACAAAGTATCAAATGTTTAGGATTTCATTACTACATAAGTATTCTTTACTTTTAAAGTTACTAAAACTAGACTTTGTTGATGTAAGTTCTCACCATGATTTCTTCCTGATGTTGTAAGAATAATTTGGAAAGGGCAGGGATCCAGAACACTAAGAGCACAGCTTTAGGGATACATACTTTCATTTCATGTGAGACTATATTCAGATAGAATCCAGTTAAATATCTCAAAGAAATTTTTATGCTACATGTGAGAATAGCATAGGAAAACATTATCGTATATAAAGAAGAATAGTATCTTCACAGAATTAAACCTCAAATGGGGTCAACCCTTATTTTTTATCATTACTCTCATACTGTTTCCTTCTTTGAGAATGAACAAAAACAATATTCTGATTTAAACATAAATGTAGCTAATTTATTTTAAATACTGTTATTTGGTAAAACATATATATAACATAATATTTGCCATTATAACCATTTTTTTTTTAATTTTTATTTATTTATTTATTTATTTTTGGCTATGTTGGGTCTTCGTTTCTGTGCGAGGGCTTTCTCCAGTTGCGGCGAGTGGGGGCCACTCTTCATCACGGTGCGTGGGCCTCTCACTATTGTGGCCTCTCTTGTTGCGGAGCACAGGCTCCAGACGCACAGGCTCAGTAGTTGTGGCTCACAGGCCTAGTCGCTCCGCGGCATGTGGGATCTTCCCAGACCAGGGCTCGAACCCGTGTCCCCTGCATTAGCAGGCAGACTCTCAACCACTGTGCCACCAGGGAAGCCCTAACCATTTTTAAATATACAATTAAGTGGCATTAAGTACATTCATAGTGTTGTACAACAATCACCACTCTCAAGTTCCAAAACTTTTCCATCATACCAAATAGTACTCATTAGACAATAACTCCCCATTCCTCCCTCTTCCATCCCATGGTAACCTCTAATCTACTTTCTGTCTCTATCAAGTTGCCTAATCTAACTATTTCTTATGAATGGAATCATACAACATGTTGTCATTTTGCGTCTGGTTAGTTTCACTTAGCATAATATTTCCAAGGTTCATCCCTGTTGTAGCATGTATCAAGATTTCACTCATTTTTATGGCTGAATAATATTCCATTATATGTATGTATCATATTTTGTTTATCCATTCATCTTTCGATGAACATTTGGCTTGTTTCCACCTTTGGGCTGCTGTGAACAATGCTGCAAAGAATATTGCCATTCAAGTATCTGAGTCCCCGTTTTCAAATTTTTGAAAGTGGAGTGGAATTGCTGGGTCATTTGATGTCTATGTTTAACTTTCTGAGAAACCACCAAATTTTTCCACAGTGGCTGCATCACTTTACATTCCCACCAACAATGTATGAGGGTTCTAATTTCGTGATAGTCTCACCAACACTTGGTATTTTCTCTTTTTTATTATTATTATTATAGTCATCCTACTAAGTGTGAAGTGATATTCTCATTATGATTTTGATTTGTATTTCCCTTATGACTAATGCCAATTTATTTTTAAAAGCCCCATTTAGTAAAATAATTAATATTTATGTTTCTAAATGTTCATTCTGGTATTTTATTTTACAAGGTGGTCTTTAAAACTTTGTATCATTTGATCAATATTTTAAAATATGTTGTAAAAAAGAGAATAAACTTACTGACTTTTTTTTCTATTTGTAATGTAATCTAGTATCAAATTCAGCAATGTTTTGATGGAAAAATATGGTTTTAATTTTTTAAGTACAAACATTCAGGGAGCATTTCAAACAAAACTGATAGCAGCAGAGAACACATTCAATGTCCAGATATTTTTAAACCCTTTAATAAACACTTCTTATTCATTTAATTTAAATAATCTATAACACTGTTCTAATTCTATGAGAGACTCTAAAATATTATGTAAAGGACTTTTTCCTTGTATTACCTTTTTATCAAAGTACATGCCCACTTATTTAAAGATGTGGCTTTGTTTAAAATAACTTCAGAATGTTACCTGATCCACATGACTTTTTAAGATATAAATAAAAATATTTGCCTGTCTTCTTAATCCTCTTTCTAATTCATTCTTGTTTTCATATTCTTATTTTGTTTCTCAAAGTGTAAAAGTTGAAATTTATTTTCTAAGTGCAGTTGGATATGACAACATAAGAATTATCATATGGTGATTCTAAAAATAATATAGGTAATTAACCTATAATTTAGGTATCCAGTGGTTTTGAAGCATTAAATTATGTACTCTGTGTAGACTTGCAGATTTTTCCTAATATTAAGTTCTTTCCAAATAATTTTTTTTTATTTCACAATTTATCTGCCATAAAAGTATATATTAATTAGGCATTTCCTTTTCTAATTTCCTAACTCGCATTAGGGTAGAGAGAAAAATGAGTAATGGATCAATGTACCTACTATGACTAAATTATATTCAATAGTCTAATGACTATTAAACAAATATTTCTCATTTCTAAATAGCATTCCATTAAAAGTTCTAAAATAAGGAGTAATAGAAGCTTTTCTATTTTCTCTTTTTTAAATGAGAGTCATTTAGGAAAAGGATTGCCAATTTATCTTCTAAGTTTTTTCTCTTATCTGTTTCCAACAAGCCATGCTCACCAACAAATGTCTCCCACTCAAAAGCATTGAAATAGACATGCTGAAAATGTGAGAAGGATACATATCTGTGATATGAAAACAGGAGTGGGTTGCTTCACTTCCATCTCCTTCTGTAGGATTAAGCTGATACTAATCCTGAAAAATACGCAGAGAAAATCTCCTCTCCCAAAACATACGCTCACACACAAGTCATTCTAGTAATAGGGGGAGGGATTCTTGAACAGCTCTAACTCTGAAAAAGGGGAGAGCAATTTTCAGTTAATAGTTTTTAATTAATAGCTAAGTTATATTAATTGTTATCTCAATATCAGTATTTAATTTAAAATTAATTAATAGCTAAGATGATAGTTTAAAACATAAATGATTATTGATAGGTTGGGAACATTCATTGTCCAGAAAACCCTAATAATGCCCTTTCTTAACAATTTTTTAAATAATAGTAGAAGTAATTGACAGAACATTTACCAAAAAGACAGAAAATAGGCAGAAATAGCTGGTCAAGAAAACTGACAAGCATTGTACTCTTGTCTCAGCTAGACTTACTGCTACCAAGGAAGAGAAAATATATCTGGACAGTATGTAAACTTTTGAGTTCATGGATAGCATATGTAGTCTTATTAACAACAATAAAAAATAAGCAACAAAAATGTAATCTTAGAGTAATGTTTGTCTTTGATCTTAAAAGAAATGTTTAAGTCATGTCTGAATCTGAGGGACTGAACCCACGAAACGGAATGATGGAACACAATACTGCCCTACAAGCTCCCCTTAGGGTTCTTTTAAGGTCTAAGCGCATGATATGCCAAGTAGAGTGCCCCCAACCGTGCCCAAGAGAAGTGTAACACCTGACTGACCCCCAACACTCAAGTAGGGGTGTTCTCAGAAAGCTCCGTCTCATTTCTTTCTCTTAAGCATGACCACAAGCCCTATGGAGCAAAAGGAGGAAACTCCCAAACAAGAGCTCTTCACTAATTCACTGCCTCTTAGTTGCAAAGAAAACATCTAAGTGATAAAAGGGTCCTGCTCTCAGCTAAGTATGGGGGGTATCCGAGAAATCCTGAGGAATATGTGGGCACACACACACACACACACATACACACATCCTTCAAAAGCTTATCTGAGAGAAAGTGGCTGCAATAAGGGGTCAGCTCACTAGTAAATATTCAAACTGTTCTCTAACAAAGAGCAGTGCTTGAATTTTTTGATCAATTATAGTACATCACCTGGAGTTTCTCATTTACCATAAATAAAGAAAATCAAAATAATGGTGTTTCTAAGCATCAATCATACACAAATACTTCTATCTTCTCTTGATAAATTGACATAGATATCTTGAACAAGAATGTACCTAAATGTATTTTGGGTTTTTAAGGTACAGCAAGGAGGGATATGTCTATTACCTAGGAAATCCTGCTGGGTCCTCCCCAGTGCATCCACATGCAGTGGTACAAGAGAAAGAAATAATTCAGAACCCTACTACAGGCAGGATCATCAAGAGTTCAAACCTCTCAGGAATAAATTTCAAGTCACCTGTCAGCTAAAGAAACTGTCCAGTGAAGGTAATGGCTAAAAGCAAAGGAAATATGAACTGAATAGTTAAGAAAATATTATATATCAAATATGACCTTGTGAACAGCTTTATAAATGAAGACCATAGTGTTGACCCTTATTTTTTCTTTGTTCTGGTATGTTCTTATTTGCATATGATTTTTTTTCTTTTCCACTCTCACTTTTACCTATGATACTATACAGGTTGTGCAGGTAATGATACCTCAGTGCAGAGATTACAGGATATCAAGATGCTGCTGAGTTATGAACTAAAAGAGGAATGAACATAAAGCAGAAATTAATGCAGGAACTGATGAGACTTTGTGCCATCACTTTCAGAGAGAAGATTTGTTTTTGTTAGTACAGAAATGAGTACATTATGTAAGACAGTAGCAATTTGGAGTTACTATGAGGTTATTTGCAACTTTAAATATTAGAAGATGGGTAGAGGTTGAATGCTGAAAACCAAAGGGATGTACCGGGCAAAGAATGATGCTCACTTAACACCCATTCCAGTCTCCCTTGAACTTGTCTTCCTGTATTGCAGTGATTGGAAGTAGAATTTGTATATTAACATACCAAAGGAGAAAAGAACATTATTTCAATAGATGCAAAAATAACGTTCTGTAAAAATCAACTTGTATTCACGATTGTTTCAAAGCTCTTAGCCAACAAGAAATAGAAGTTTACTTCCCTAACCTGATAAAAGAAATTGCCAACCACTGCAGGAAAAATCACCTCATGTTGAAATATAGGTGCATTCCTACTATCACTTATGATATTCCAAACTAACACAATATAACAGGAAAAAGAAATGAGATGTAACTACAAAATAAAACAGAAAGGTGTGTCATTATTTGCAGGTGATAAGTTCAGCTTCAAAAAAAATAGTAATGAAAACAATTATAATACTAACATTTATTAAGCCCTTTATATACCAGGTACTTTTCTAAGCTGTTTGTTTACATAAAGTATCTTAATAAAGAGATTACTAAAAAAAACTACATTCTTTACCAAAAAAAATAGATTTTTTTGGATAAAATATTGTAATTTTTTAAAGTCCAGCAAGCAGTTGGATACATGAATAACATACACAATGTACTAATGGTCCTGTAAATATTGAACTCTAAAAAGAAAACATGGAATTTAAAAGTCTAGTCTCAGATATAAATGTATAAGTAGCCTAAGAACAACCAAATAAATAACACCTACATGGAGAAAACTGGAAAATATTATTAAAAGACATAAAAATATAGATACGCAAATGTCCTAGAAGAGAGGATTCAATATGATGTATATTTCATTTCTCTACAAATTTATCTATAAATCAATGTAATTCAAATCAACATACTAATAGGACTTTTGCTAAAAATTGACAAGCTGATTTCAAAATGCACATGAAAAAGTAAATGTATGAAAAGCAAGAAATCAAAAAATAAACAGCAAAATGAGAAATCAGGACTTATTTTGAAACTATGGAAACTAAACATTTTATTCCACAGGGATAGACAAATATATCAATGGAAATAATTGGAAACAAACAAACAAACAAAGCTGCACATAAATGAAAACTTGATATATGGCAGAGGTGGCATCACAAATTAGGTCAGATGGAAAAATAAAACAATCTATGACCCCAAGTGAATTTAAATAAGCAAGTATAAAAACAAACTAAATAATTTAGAGCCTTTGAAGGAAATATAGCAGAATATCTTTATGACATCAAGAGAAGAAGAAATTTCTTAAGACGTAAGAAGTGCAAATCACAAAGAAAAATACACTACAAAAGTAATATATCCCATATGACAAAAGTAACCCTAAACAAGATCAAAAAACAAACAATAGACTGAGGGGATGTTTGAAATATATATATAACATGCAATAAATTATTTATCAGATAATATAAAGAGTTTCTACGCATAAAAATTGAAAAAGTAATAAAGTGTTCAAACAAGATTTCACTAAAAAGAAACTAAAATGGGCAGCAGGTGAATTTTCCAGCTTGTGTGTATTTAAGGTGGGTCCATGTAACAGATGGATGTGGGCAGAAGTGATGAGTGCCACATGTGCTTCTGGGAAAAGAAGAAAATGAAATGGAGGAGGAGAAGGAGGAAGAATAAGAGGAAGAAGACAAGATGGAAGAAGAGAAAAAGGAGAAGCAGAAAGAATAGAAAGAAGAAGAGGAGGAGGAGGAGGGGAGAAGGAGGAAGAGGAAAAGCAGAAGCAGCTGTCTCACCCGCTCTGTGAACCTCCAGCTAACTTTCCCCTCCTACGACAAGAGTTAAGTTGGCAGGGCTACAAGAAGAAGGAAGGCCACTTGCTATTATCTTATTTATTTTTCAAGAAATTGAGAGTTCAGTGTTCATTACTGCAGCATAGCCTAATCTTAACCTATTATGACTCTCAACCCAGTTTAGCCACAGTTTCTACATCCCAGTTAACGACAACCCCATCCCTCAAAATGTTCTATCTCCTTTTTTCCTTAATATCCAACATCCAATCCATCAGTGAATCCTGTGGCTCTGCTTTCAGAAAATCTAACTTCTATAGTCATTTTCCAAGCGACCATCATTTATCACTAGGGCTACTGCAGTGGTCTAAAACTTACTCTCCCTGCATCCTTATTCTCCTGTAGTCTGATCTCAACACAGCAATTGTGATTCTCTTGATATGTATGCCAGAATTTCTTAACATGATTATGTCAGCAATGCAGTTGTTTTAAATCTCCCAACCAGCTCCTGAAAACCAAACAGAAAAACCAGTATAGCTAAAGAGAAAGTAGGTAACAGATCAGGAGATGGGTATATGCTGGTGGCAAAGCAGCAACAGGATGTGCACAAGATTAGCAGCTGTGTGACAAGGGGGTAAGAAGTGAAAGACAATGAACCATATCTTAAGCCAAAATTACTATATTTTTTAAATGAGGGGGGGAGGGAATCTCTTTAGTATCCAGACAAAAGTAAATCAACTATACTTCAATAAAATTAAAATTAAAAAAAAATCCCTCATAAGTGGACAACTATCAGATTGATATGAGAATTCTCCAAAGCAAAAATTTTATTAGAAAAAGAATGTAGCAACTTTTAAAAAAGATTTTAAAGGAAAGGCAGTGCGAGATACGGATTTTATGTACAGCCAAACTTTTCTTCAAAATAAAAGCCACAGACAGACAGCTGTAAGTTTGGAAGACCTCAAGGAATGTCATTCCCATAATCACTTTGTGACAAATCTACAAAAGAATAAGCTTCAAACATTCATTGTTTGTATAAAGTTTAGCAAATATTTAACTTAATGGAACTAAGATTAAAAGATGGGAATAAGGGTGAAAAAATAATATGTAGCTTTATATGTTCAAAAAAACCAACGTAGGAATAGTGGATAATGAAATAAGCTTGCAGATTACCACATATAAATCAATTATAAGTAAAATAATATTACTTGAAGCTAACAAATAAAGTAGTAGAAGCTTAAGTATATTTAAGACTTGAAGTATACTAAGACTTAACAGTATAGCTTAGATTAATAAATGAGGTAGTAGAAGCTTAAGCAATTTATGATGTAAAGATTAACAGTAAAATAATCCTAGAGATTGAACTTGAAAGGTGAGGACAAAAGATAGGAACTAATTTTAGTCTTGTTTGTGGTAGGAAACCAACAAATATTATTTAAAGAAAAAGATAAGTAAGAGTAATATAAAACATTAGTATAAATAAAACTACTAAATCTAAAAGTCAAAACTTCCTAAATTCAAAAAGAAATATCAACAGAAAAGATCAAAAAAGACACATAATTGAGATAATTTAACTAGAAATATTGAGCTATATAGAAAATATGTTATAAAACAAGACAGAAAACTGAGTCCAAAAATATCAATCACTGAGGGAAGATAAATGAGCTTAAATCACTTATTAAAAAATTCAAATTACTAATACAGGAAAACCCAATTCTTTGTCATACCTAAAACAATGGTTTTTGGTAAAGTTAAAAATTTAAGAAAGAACAAAGGTATGCAAGGCAATACAAAATGATGCAGTGAACAACATTTTGAGGTGGACTGAAGTCAAAAAGTATTAAATGAGTCAAATAAAGGTCATTTTATAGTGCTAAAAGCTACGTTTCAAAAATAGCATAACACTCACTAATATCTATCTACCAAAAAATATTACAGTCAAAATCTTCCAATTTACCCCAGAGGCAACAGCTGTTCTTCTTGAAATTCATATGAATAAAATCACTTGATTCTGGCTTCTTTCACTCAATATGTTTATAGATTTCTTCACGTTGTTGTACGTCTCAATATCTTGTTCATATTTTATTACTGAGTAGTGTTCTAGTCTATGAATATACCATAGTTTATTTACTCTTCTGTTGAAGGATTTTTTTTGCAGTTTGGAACTATTATGAATAATGCTGAATAATTCAACTGTCTTGCGGACATGCGTTTCTTTTCCCTTGGGTAACTATCCAGTATAGAACAGTTGGGTCATAGGGAATAAATACATTTAACTTTATAAAGAACTGTCAGTTTTCCAAACTGGTGGTACCATTTTATACACTAGCAATGTATGAGTCCCTATTACTCAAAATCCTCTTGAAAATATGATAATTTCAGACTTTAAAATTTTGCCTTGTCTAGTAGTTTCATAGTGGTTTACATTGTAGTTTTCAACTGTAAATCATCTCATTGTGGTTTCAATTTTCATTTCCCAGGCAACTAAAGACATTGAGTACATTTTCTGTGCTTATTGACTATTCGTAATATTTCTTGGTGCAGATTCTGTTCAAACAATTTGCTCATTTTAATTGGGTTGTTCTTTATTACAGATTTTTAGGAGTTTTTAATAGATTCTATACAGAAATCTATGTCAGATATGTGTATTGTGAATATTTGCTTCCTATCTATGACTTGAATTTTCATTTTTTGAACTGTGACTTTTGATGAGAAGTTTGATGACATCTAATTTATCTTTTCATACACAGGATTATTAAGAAGTTTTGTAGATTCATAAAATCATAGCAATTGTATAATTTTAGCTTTTGGAGTTATAATCTATTTCAAATATTTTTTTCAAATATGGAGTGAAGTGGAGGTCAAGATTCTTTTTTTTTTTTAATATGAATGTCTGGCACAATATGTTTAAAAACATTCTTTCTCCTTTTGAATTCCATTGGCGACTCTGTTGAAATTTATTTGACTGTAAAAGTGTAGATCATTTCTGGATTCTTCATTTTGTGTCATTGACTATTGATTATTCTTAAGCAAATACCACAATGTCTTCATCTCATCTTTATAGTAAGTTTTAAATCAAGCATTAAAAATGTTCCAACTTTTTCTTCTTTTTCAAGATTGGTTTGTCTAGTCTAGCTCCTTTGTATTTTCATATGAAGTTTATAAAATTGCATTAGAAATACAATTACTTTTCCAAAAATGACTTTGTATCCTCAGACCTTGTCAAATACACTTATTAATTTAAGTAACTTTCTTTTCATTTTCCTTAAAATTTACCATGTACACAGTCCTGTCATCTGCATAGAAACAATATTGTTTCTTTCTTTCCAGTCCTCATGCCTTTATATCTTTTTCATAACTTATTGCTCTAAGTAGGCCCTCCAGTACAATATTGAAAAGAACTGGTAATAGTGAATTTCCTTGCCTTTTCCTGATCTTAGGAGGAAAACACTTAATATTTCACCATTAAGCATAATATTTGCAGTAAGTTTGTCATAGAATCTCCTGTCAAACTGAGAAAATTCTTTATTTTTTTCCTCTTGGCCAGGAGGGTTTTTTTTTTTTTAATGTATTTTTTTAACATCTTTATTGGAGTATAATTGCTTTACAATGGTGTGTTAGTTTCTGCTGTATAACAAAGTGAATCAGCTATACATATACATATATCCCCATATCTCCTCCCTCTTGCGTCTCCCTCCCACCCTCCCTATCCCACTCCTCTCGGTGGTCACAAAGCACAGAGCTGATCTCCCTGTGCTATGTGGCTGCTTCCCACTAGCTATCTATTTTACATTTGGTAGTGTATATATGTCCATGCCACTCTCTCACTTCGCCCCAGCTTACCCTTCCCCCTCCCCGTGTCCTCAAGTCCATTCTGGCTAAGACTTTTTATCATGAACAGGTGTTGCATTTTGTCAAATATTTTGTCTCAATTTATTTAGATGAGTATTTGTTTGTTCTTTTTTATTCTGTTAATATGGTGAATTATATTGATTGATTTTTCTAATGTTAAACCAACTTCACCTTCCTGAGACAACTTTTGTGATGTGTGTATTCCTTTTATTTATTGGTAAATTAGACATATTAATAACTTTGCTGAGGATTTTTTGTTTATATTTAATGAGTGTTATTGGCATGTATTGTATTTTTCTTAAATATAATTGTGGTTTTGTAGCAAAGTAGGTTTACTTTAGCCAAATAAAATCCAGTTGGAAATAAAGGAAAATCTTCCTTTATTTTCTGAAAGCTTTGATACAAGTTTGGAATTGTTTGTTTCTTAAATATTTGTAAAATTCACCAGTGAATCCATCTAGGAAAAGATTTTTATTGTGGGGAAAATTCTAATTATGAATTAAATTTCTTCATGAATTATAGGAAGGTTCTGATTTTAAATTCCTTCTCATGTATGATTAGATATTTTGTGTCTTTCAAGGATTTTGCCCATTTCATCTAAGCTATCAAATTTTATTGGAAAAAAAATCATGTATTATATTCCTTCATTATCCTTTTCATTGCTGTGCATCTGAAATGCTATCTCTGCTTTCCCTCTTAATTTTGGTAATTGTGTTTTCTCTCATTTTTCATTAGTAAGACTTGATAGTAGAGGTTTATCAATATTATTGATGAATTCAAATTACTTGCCCTTGCCTTTGTGGGTCTTCTCTATTATTTGTTTTCTCTTCCTTAGATTTTCTCTCTAGACTTTATTATTTCTTTCCTTTTTACTTCTGGTTTATTTTACTCTTATTTTTCTAGCTTTTTAAGTAGAAGCTTATTTCATTGATTTTACAAATTTTCTTGGTCTGGTAATGTTTCCTGACCATATCTACTGATTCCTTAGAAAAGAGAAGAGAAGTTAGGACTGAAATGCAGAAAGAACACATGCAACTTGGGACATTCTCACAATGCCTAGAACCTTAAGCACTGCAGAAAAGGTAAAAGCATGGCCAACTGACTGCACTACAAGATCAGGGAGATTAACCCTTCAGTGGAAGCCAGGGGATGGGCTAATAGGAGATCATTCCAATGTCATTAAAGTTGGTTACCCTCCTCACACACACTTTAGCTTCCAGACATAGGAAAGAGCTCTCACTATCTGGAAAAAAAATATCCAAAAAAGGTATAACTTAATCTCCACTATTATTTTATATACTTCTGATATGAAATCAAATATCATGAGACATGCAAAGAAGAAAGGAAAAAGAAGCCACAACATCAAAATATTATATCTAGCAGACAAGGACCTTGAAAATACTAATACAGATCAATTGTAATAAAAGATTGAACGAATGGGCAAGCATATATGTAAAAATACAGCTGGCCCTGTCTATCCACAGCTACACATCTACAGTTGATTGACTCCGTGAGTGAACATTTTACAGGCATAACTTGGAGATATTGTGTGTTTGGTTCTAGATTACCACAATAAAGCCAATACAGAAATAAACCAAGTCACATGACTTTTTTGGCTTCCCAGTGCACACAAAAGTTATATTTACATTATATGTCTAAAAAATAATGTAATACTTTAAAAATACTTCATTGTTAAAAATTTTTAACCATCATTTGAGCCTTCAGCAAGTTGTAATCTTTTTGCTGGTGGAGGGTCTTACCTCGATGTTGTTGACTGATCAGGGTTGTGGTTGCTGAAGGTTGGGTGGCTGTGGAAATTTCTTAAAATAAGACAACTATGAAGTCTGCCACATCAATTGATTCTTTCTATCTGGAACAATTTTCTGTAGCACTCAATGCTGTTTGATAGCTTTTTACTTCTTTCAGAACTTCTTTCAAAATTGGAGTCAATCCTCTAACCTTGCCACTACTTTATCAATTAAGTTTATGTCATCTTCTAAAGTCTGTGATGCCATTTCAACAATCTTCACAACATCTTCACCAGGAGTGGTTTCTATCTCAAGAAACCATTTTAATCATCCATAAGAAGAAACTCCTCATCCATTAAAGTTTCACCATGAAATTGCATCAATTCAGTCACATCTTTAGGCTCCACTTCTAATTCTAGTTCTTTGCTATTTCCACCACATCCACAGTTATCTCCTCCACTGAAGTCTTGAACCCTCCAAAGTCACCCAGGAGGGTTGGACTCATCTTCTTCCAAACTACTGTTAATGTTGATATTTTGACCTCTTTCAATGAATCACAAATGTTCTTAATGGTATCTAGAATGGTGAATTCTTTCCAGAAGTTTTCAATTTACTTTGCCCAGATCTATCAGAGGAATCACTATCCTATGGCAGCTATAGCATTACAAAAAGTGTTTCTTAAATAATAAGACTTGAAAGTGGAAATTACTCTGATCCATGGGCTGCAGAATGGATATTGTGTTAGCAGGCATGAAAACAACGTTGATCTCATTGTACATCTCCATCAAAACTCTTGGGTGACCAGGTGCTATGTCAGTGAGCAGTAATACTTTGAAAGTGATCTATTTTTCTGAGCCGTAGTTCTCATCAGTGGAATAAAAATATTCAGTAAACCATGTTGTAAACAGATGTGTTGTCATCCAGGCTTTGTTGTTCCATTTCTAGAGCACAGGCAGAGTAGATTTAGCATAATTTTTAAGGGCCCAAGGATTTTTGGAATGGTAAATGGGCACTGGCTTCAATTTAAAGTCACCAGCTGCATTAGTCCCTAACAAGAGAGTTAGCCTGTCCTTTAAAGCTTTGAAGCCAGGAATTGATTTCTTGCCTCTAGCTATGAAAGTCCTAGGTGGCATCTTCCAATAGAAGGCCATTTCATCCACATTGAAAATCTCTAATTTAGTGTAGCCTCCTTCATTGATTATCTTAGCTGGATCTTCTGGATAACTTGCTGCAGCTTCTCCATCAACACTTGTTGCTTCACTCTGCACTTTTATGTTATGGAGAAGATGGCATCTTTCCTTAAATTTCATGAATCACCTCTGCTAGCTTTACACTTTTCTTCTGCAGCTTCCTCTCCTCTCTCAGCCTTCAGAGAATTGAAGAGAGTTAGGGACTTTCTCTGGGTTCAGCTTTGGCTTAAGGGAATGTGGTGGCTGGTTTAATTTTCTATCCAGACCACTAAAACTTTCTCCATATCAGCAGTAAGCCTGTTTCACTTTTTTATCATTCGCGTGTTCACTGGAGTAGCACTTTTAATTTCCTCCAAGAACTTTTCCTTTGGATTCACATCTTGGCTTTTTGGCCCAGGAGGACTAGCTTTCAGCCTATCTCAGCATTAAAAACGCTTTCCTCACTAAACTTAATTATTTCTAGCTTTTGATTTAAAGTGAGAGGCATGCGACTCTTCCTTTCACTTAAACACTTAGAGGTCATGGTAGGGTTATTAGTTGGCCTAATTTAAATACTGTTCTGTCACAGGGAATAGGGAGGCCTGAGGAGAGGGAGAGAGATGGGGACGGCTGGTCAGTGGGTCAGTCAGAATACACACAACACTTATTAAGTTTGCCAGGTTATATGGGGACAGTTTGTGGTGCCCCAAAACAATTACAATAGGAACATCAAAGATCACTGATCACAGATCACCATAACAAGTATAGTAATAATGAAAATATTTGATATATTGCAAGAATTACCAAAATGTGACACGGAGACATGAAGTGAGCAAATACTGTTGGAAAAATGACACCGATAGACCTGCTTGATGCAGGGTTGCCACAAACCTTCACTTGTAAAAAAATGCAACATCTGTGAAGTGCAATAAATTGAAGCACAATAAAAAGAGGTATGCCTATCTACAAGGAACCTGAGCACCCATGGATTTTGGTATCTATGGGCATCCTGAAATCCATACCCCCATAGATACTGAGGGATGACTATACTAAAATGTCTATTAGCAGTAGAACAGATACATAAATGGTATATTATATTCATTGTATTATGGCATAGTATATTCTTACAGTAGAATACTATACAGTAATGAAAATAAATCTACATCTCATGCATCAACATGGATAAACTCAAAATCTAATATTAAGTGAAAAAAGCAAGTCACAAAAGACTACATACTGTTTAATTCTATTTGTATAAAGTGTGAAAAGAGGCAAAACTATACAAAATATTTTTAGCAGTACATATATGTGGTAAGTAGAATAATGCCCCCTCCAAAGATGTCCTCCAAGGATGTAATCCTCCAAAACTGTTAATATATATCTTACTTGGTAAAAGAGACTTTGAGGATGTGGTTAAGGTAAGGACCTTGAGATGGGGCGATCCTCCCGGTGGGTCCAATCTAATTACATGGATCTTTAAAGGCAGAGAGTCTCTTCCAGCTGTGGTCAGAAGGAGACTAAGTGACAAAGTCACTTAGGGGGAGACTAAGTGTGAACAAGGAAGAAGGGTCAGACAGATGCAGCATTACTAACTTTAAAGATGGAAGAAGACCATGAGCCAAGGAATGTGGAGGTGTAATAGGGGCGGGGACCCTAGGGCAGCGGTTAGAGGTCCCTCTCTGCCAACTGGCAGCCTTGCGGGGGTCCTCACGGCAGAGAGTGTGGTGAGAGGCGGATCGGGGTTCCCCCCAGGGCCCTCCAGGCCCTCTGGCCTCGGGCTGGCGGGTGAGCTGGGGGACTCCGCGGACAGGCGGGAGGCTGTGTCCTGCAGAGCTCCGGAGGCCTGGCCACAGCAATCCACTGGCCGGGCCCAGGCCTTGAAGCAGCAGCGAACCTCTCCCCCACCCACAGCTCTGTGACCTGATGGTAGTGGCCATCTCCATGGGTCTCAGTCCGTGCAACCCAGCCTCCATTTGGGCGACCTGAGAAGCCTGAGGGCCAGCGGGGTCCTGGGCGCCTGGCTCCCTCAGTGATGACGGCTGCGCAGGGTCTGGGGGCCTGGCCCTGAGGGCGCCAGCAACTGAGATCTGCCTCCTCAGCTGGGCCTGGGCCCTGGCAGGAGGATGCAGACTGGGTCTGGATGACCGCTCCCGGGCAGGGTAACCGGGCCGTGCAGGGACCCTCTCCTCTTAGCCAGGGCCTGGACCTTGGAGGGCGACAGTTGAGCCTTGGGACCTTGCCCTTTTCGTCAGAACAGAGAATAACATTTGTTTTGGTGGAGATTTACAGGAACATCATGACTTGACCTTGACCTGACCTCAAGAACAAAGGATCTGACACCAAGAAGTCTGCAACAACTAACCATGCCCCTTCCTCACCTTTCCTGCAAAAGAGCTTTGCTGAAAGCTTTCGGGGAGTTCAGGGTTTCTAAGGCATGAGCCACTGTCTCCTTGCATGGCCCTGCAATAAACCTTTCTCTGCTCCAAACTCCGACGTTTTGGTTTGTTTGGCCTCACTGTGCGCTGGGCCCACGGACGTGCGTTTCGTAACACGTGGTCTCTAGAAACTGCAAAAGGCAAGAAAACGGACTCTCCCCTAGAGCCTCTAGGAAGAAATGCAGCCCTGTCAAAACTTTGATTTTATAGCCAGTGAAATCCATGTCGGAACCCAAACCGACAGAATTGTAAGATAATGTATTCGTATTTTTTAAGCCACAAGTTTGCGGTAATTTACTGTGTCAGCAATAGAAAATGAATACAATATACAGGTACTAGGAATTTCTTTTAATATATAAGAATGTATTAACACAAAATCCAGAATCAGAGAGCATACTCAGGGAGAGCTGAGGTACTGGGAAATATTTTAATTCTCAAAATGATAAATACATGGCAGTTACTTTTATTATTTTTATTATTGTTCATTAAATTCTGCATATATGTTATTATGAATGATATATTTTAAGTATAAAAATATTTTTAAAGGCAAAGCCATAGACTAGGGGTGATGCTATAGGAGGAGCATCACCTTGGTACCCTGATTGGACATCTGCTAAGGTTGTAGATTTGCTCATCAACCCCATGACTAGATGGATGACAGAGAGTACGAGTGACAGGATACCTTTCTGCACTCTCTACCCTTGGGAATAACAAGGTTGTGTGAATTTCTCATGATCGTGTGGACATCGTGAAACTTACCTACGTTGGAGCCAACTTGCTGGCATCCCAGCCAAGAGGACTTCCACTCAGTGAGAAGATTCCAGTCACGAGGGTCTGTGGGGAGACCATCAGTGGCAGGACCTGGTGTGAGCGGGGTTGTGGAAGTGCTGGAAGAGATATAAGGGAACTGTACAGTGGGTGTCCCTGCACGGCCCTCCTAAGAACCCACACATGTGCCCACAGACAGCAGCATCTGGACCTGTGCCATCCAAATGAAAATGCCAGCCCATTCGTGTCTGTCTCCAAAGCACATACACCGACAAGGAGAGCACAGCAGCCAAAACCAGTTAAGTAAAGAGATGTTTGCCCTTTTCTCTACACTTCTCCTCCCTGACTCCTTCCAACCCGGTGGAGCCAGCTCCTAGATAGAGGAGGTTGGGGAGAGAGTGACAGAGCAGACTGTGCCCAGTCTTCATTCCAAGTCGCTGGTGCCAAGAGCCTGTCCTGCATGGGAAGAAAAAGGGTTTTGAAAAAAATAAAAACTTAAACTGGGCTGGGTGAGTTTAATAATGGAAAGTGACCAGGTAATTATGGAATCTGCCCAAGATATCATCAAGGAATGGTAAAAAGGGATTTGACACAGAAAGGTCAAATAAAAAGCTGTCAACCTAGTATTCTACCAAACTGATACTGCTTAAAAAAAAAAAAAAGTAGATAGCGAAGTGTAGTGTTCAAGTTCAAAGCCAGTGGGGATTATAGACCCTGCATCAAGTGCCATAGCTCAGCCACTCTTTAACCCTAGATAATTCACCTAGGCTTCTTTTTTTTTTTTTTTTTTTGCTTATCTGAAAATGTAGACTAAATCCCCAAAAAAGTATATCAGTTCGCTCAATTTCTAAAAAAAAGATAATAGCACCTATTTTATACAGTTTTGAGGGTTACATCAAATTATAGACATAAAGTAAACACCAGGGTGCTTGACACACGGTGGGCACTCATTGAATGTGAACTCAAATGACTGCCTGAGAGTTAGGGAACTCAGAACTCAGGAAGACTTTCTGGAAATGGTGACTTCTGGGCTACAGGATGAATAATAGCCTGCAGAGAGGGGTCCCTGGGGGCTCTGGGGGGTGCTGGTGAACAGGGGGAAGTGAGAACCACATAAGCAAAGAAACAAAGCAGGAAACAGAAGCACTGTGATGTTTGAGGGGTGGGGAAGGGATGGCGTACAAACATTTTCGTGTTCCTGGAGCATAAACTGTCAGTCAAGGAGAAAAGTCTGAAAAAGGGAAGTAAGGACAAGATCATGAAAAGCCTCAAGGGCCCTACTTCATATCCTTCCATGCTCTGCATCCCATAAAAAGGTCCAAACTTTTCAGTTATTATACATACAAGGTCCTTTTGGATCTGGCTTCTGCCCACTTTTCAAAATTCAAAAGCTTATGCCGTGCACAGACAGGTAGATAGATGATTCCAGCACAACCTGAGATTTCTTGAATGCATTGGAGGTGCCCTGTCAGAGCTCTGCTCACATTATTCCTAATGCTTGAAGCAGTCTTATTCCTCTTTCACGTGGTAAATTCCTTCTTTCAAATTTAATGCAGTTGGCACCACCAATGGGAAGACTTGTCATCCTTTTGTTTTAATTCAACAAATATCTACCGGTACTTCTTCATATGTGGCACTGAGCAAGATACTGAGGAAGCAAAGTCCTTGCCCACAAGAAGCGAAAGTCTCATGAGGGAGATGACCAAATACATAGGTAATGACTAAACAATATTATGACTCAGATCAGTACAGGGTGCTCGGAGAGTCCTAGACATCTAACCCAAGCCCCTGAGATCAGAGAATGTTTCCCTCATGCCAAGGATTCTCTTCCTGGTTCCTATCACTCCCACTTAGACTGCTAGGAGAGGTAGGAGGAGGAAGAGAAGAAGGTGAAGGCGTGATAAAATGGATTGTGCTTTAGTATGTGTCAGAAGCTATGATAAAGCACTTTCCATGAATGTCTTATGTAATCCTCACAACAATTCTATAAAACATCTAGTTATTATTCCCATTTCAAAGATGAAAACACTCAAGCTACAGAGGTAAACCAACTTGCCAGTGTCACCCAGCTAGTGAAGGGGAGAGCTGAAACTCTAGCCTCCATCAGATTAATTCCAATTCCCGGCTGTAAAACACTGCACCGTGCTCTTTGTATAGCAGCAAAATGTCTCCGTTTTTAAAAGATGATTGTAGATGGAGGGCAATTATCACAATTCACTATAAATATGGTTTACATGTCTGTCTTCCTCATTAGGCCACATCCTTCTAGACTCTGAGAGATTCTCTAGGACATAGGAAATAGAGCTTATGTATTATTCATCTATTACCTACGGTCTCCAACAGGTAGATGACTCAGCCCTCAGTAAATGTTAATTTAATGCATGAATGCAGATATGAATGAATGAATCCTTAAATGAATGAATTATCTTAAGAGCTGGAAAGAAGTGAACACATGGGAAAAGCCACAGAGCTTTAGGGGATGGTGACAGCAGGGAACAGGCAAGGGTCCAGGCCAGCATGGCAAGTTGCCAGCATCAGAGAGGTCCAATGGTAGGCAACAGGCAGGTGTCCTGGCTGCTAGGCAGATCTCGGTGTCAAGAACTTGGCAATAGGAAATAGACGGACAAGCAGACTGGCAGGTGGTTGGCAGCAAGGACTTTGGAAGCAGGTAGCAGGTAGTGCAGCACTAAAGCAGGACCTCATTCCTTTGAAGAACTTGAGTAATAGAGTGGCACTCCTATTCCAGACAACCAAAGTAGGCATTCAGAGGCAAAAGGAGCAAAAACGAAAGGAGACGAGACGATCTGAAGCCAGGATTCAAGGTCAGAGCTGCACCAAGAGAGGCTATAGATGCAGAGCCAACAGGCTCTGCCTACAGGTCTCTCTGTATTGCCTCTTTCTGGAAACCTCTTGCTCTTTGGACCAAGAGGCCCTGTAAGAACTGTTGGTTAAGCCTGTTTATAGTAATTTATTGGTCTCAGCTGTGGGGATAGGCGGGCTGTGGAAGAAGGACGTCCAGCACATCATTATTAAAGGAAAGTTTCAGTGAGCAGGCCAAAACTAGTGGAGTCATCCTTGATTCCTCAAATTCTTTTATACCACACATCCAAACAGTCAGCAAGTCCTGTAAACTCCACTTTGAAAATGTATCAAGCATCTGACTGCTCCTGAAGACTTCCGCTGGTACGACTCTGGTCCACACCACCATCATCCCTCATGGAGTCAACTGCAATAGTCCCCTAACCCCACTGCTGGCTTCTGCTCTTGCCCTCCTCCCTCAGGCCATAGCCAGAGTGGTCCTATTCTCATTTTGCCCCATTTTCTATTTGGTTGTTGTCTTTTTCTTATTGATAACTAGCAGTTTTTTAGGAAGTTGTGTTATATACACATTGCAAATAATCTTCTCAGAGGCTATGGCTTCCCTCATGGCACTCCTTTATTCAGAACCCTCTGATGGCTCTCCAATTCTCCAAAAGTATAAGCCAACATCCTGAGCTACAAGGCAGTACATGATTACCTTCTCTTTCTCTTTCTAACCTCATCTCATATGACTCCCCCCATGTGTTCATTGCTGTTGTGACTATGACAGACATACTCTCACCTCAGGGCCTTTGCACTGGCTGATACCTCTGCTGGAATGTTCTTTCTCCAGGTATCCACTAACTCAATTTCTTGCTTCCTTCGTATCTTTTCTCAAATATCACCTTCTCAGTGAGGCCTTTTTGCTACCCTATGTACAATTTCAGAATCCTTTCCAACTCACATGCCCACACACAGTCCTCTTTTACTGATTTACTTTTTCCCCATATCACTTATAATTATCTAACTTACTATACATTTTACTTATTTACCTTGATTTGTGTTTGTCTCTATTACTAGAACATAAGCCCCATATGGTTAGGGATTCCTATTTGTTTTGTTCCTTGCTTCGGAACTTGTCAAGGAGCTTTTCAGAGCCTTTAATATGCATTTATCAAATCCCAAGAAAGAAATTTAGAAATCAATTTGCATTATCCCAGCTTATTTATCAAGTGAATTTATTGTTTCCAGAGTACTGACTTTAAAGGGAAAACAACAGTTTGAGAGTTCTTCAAGAACTATTGTCCTGAATATAGACAGTTCCCCCTTTTTCAAATTCCTTTGACTCCTAAATGACTAGAAGAGAGATTTCAAATACTAGACAAATATAACATATCAGATATTGCTAATAATCACCATCATATTTCTTCCTTAATCTTAGATGTGGCCTCAGAATTCTACTCAACACAGTACTAGTAGTAGTTAATCAGAGTTGGTGTGGAGATAAAATGAATTTGCCATATCTGAGATTTTAACTCCTCTCCCACCACAATGTAGCCTCAACTGACATTTAAAACTTTATAACGTTATATAACTAAGCCATACTAATCAAATTTTCCTATACATATCCTGTAATTCTCACTGAACCAACACACAATCTTGATACCATATTATGGTTTCCAACCCAAATGCCCTTCTGCACATCTCAGCATGTACAATTGGTCTCTATTCTTTACTGGTCACTCAGAGGGCCACAGTCACTCATAAGCACCTGAGCATGATCTCTCTGGACTCTATGCTACTCACCACTTCATTTCTTATGTTCTGATTCGTCTACGCAACCTTCACAGAGCCCTGCATAATGCCTTGCATATTGAAGGTGCTTAATATTTTCTAAGTAGCCGTCAACCAAAAGTATAACCAGTAACTTTCTATTTAAATATGTTATATGCTCAATCTCTCCTTTGAATTCTTATTGCAAATCTGCAAGCCATTCTAAACCAGTCCCATGCAATACAAAGAAAGTTTTACGTGTGCACTTCCATGGGCTGCTTTGATCCTGTGTCATTTCTATGCTGTGCAGTTGAGAGTTCTGACTGTAAAACATACAATTTCCTTTTTCATCATTCTCTGGCCTACCTCCTGGAAAGAAAAGATAAAAGCACATTATCTTAACTGTTCTCATTGATTTCCTCTGGCAACTTCATGTATGTAAAGCCTATCTCACTTGAATTATAAATTCTCAATGAAAGGTACAATATTTTCCACCGCATTTCTATTCCCCAGAATGCCAGTACAGATGCTTTCTAAGAGCTTTGTAAGTGAATGGGTGAATGAATGAATGAATAGATGGAAGAAACTCGAATAGGTAATCATTCAGGATTAGGTAAATGCTACTAATATTCAAATGTGAAGACAGGTGGGACTGTAAAGTATTTTCATATTGTATTTTAACATATTCACACTGTAAAACTAGTTCACAGAAAATCAAGAAATCATGGAGACATTAAGAAGCCTTTTGCAATGTGAGTATAGATTTTTCTGATCTGCAACTTAGGTATATTTCAATATGGAACTCAAAAATTAGTCACCTGGGCCCTTCTGGATACTAGACATCTTTAGCAAACTATCCCTCTCCATACACATGTATACAAAGTTCTGTGTTGACTTTATGCACCTCTGACTTTACACTTGCTCTGCTATGAACCAAAACATAGTAAAGATGGTGAGAAATTAAACCACTGCCTGTCTCCCCTCTTCCTTCCATCCAGCTCTGGAAGTGGGTCTGACAAAGCAGAAGCCTATTCCATAATCCCGCAACCGTCATCTACGTGCCTTTAAAAATCTCAAACTAATACAACATTGACCATTAAGTTCTGGAACTTTTCTCCATCCACAAAGAAGCTGACTGTAATCATTGATCATCATCATATTCTCTAAGTGAGATAAACATTTCACTCTTTTTCCATGGAGGAGCAGAGGACTGCTGTCCAACATTACGTGATAGATCTGTTGTACCAAACAGAACGTGAGTATGCAGAGCCCATCTACTGAGAACTTCTATAAAGTACTTAGTGTGACTCAAAAACAGCTCTATATTGTCAAGCCATTGTGGGAATGGCTTGATGATATAGAGTTTATGGTGTACAAAATTGGGCATAACTGATAAAAATCACACGAAGGTGTTTGTATCTACTTCAGTGGACTCATTCAATTGAAATGTGAAAAATGCCAATTACCCTATAAAATCACTAATGCTATTCTGAAAGAATAATATTGAGCCCTTTAAGTTCAATGATGGTCACTTAAACAATGAAGGAGACATTAATAACTAATGATTTATTTAAAAATAAAGTATATATAAAATGTGTAACTCTAATTATATCTCATTTTATATATTTGGGAGGCAGACTGTCTTGTCTTTCTTTCCTTTCTCTCATCTCCTTCAAATGTTAATGAAGAAATACAAGTATTTTTTTTTTGGTCTCCTCTGATTCTGCACACTTTTTTTTTTTTTTACTTTATCACTTTCTAAAACTTGAAGTATAGTTGATTTACCATGTTGTGTTAGTTTCAGGTGTACAGCAAAGTGACTCAGTTTCCATGTAAATAATTTCCCTGAGAAGAGCCTCTCTCCACAGTTTGAATGAAACTAGCCGAAGAAACAAGAGGAGCCCCACTTACTAAAATTAAAGAAAAAGCATGTGTAAGTGGTCATATTTTAACTATCCTTCCACACGTCACTCTGGAGGAGTCTGTCCAGATGGAGCAGTCAGGGTCTCCTAGATTCAAATGAACTTCTTCCTTTTCCCTCCACTTTTCAAAGGTAAAGCAGTTGTTTTTAAATAAATGAGCATGTGGGAAAAGAGAGAACAAAATGTAAAGCTGTTACATAATTTCCTTCTGAAATAACCTTTGGAGGATACCAAACTAACTGAGGTAGATTCCATGTCTCCTAATGATGACAAATACCCTTAATTATGAGTAAATGTGCTATAAATATTATGATGCTCTGTGTTGTTCCAGTATCTCGTCTGCACATATTTTGTCTTCAAATCTTCTGTCTGCCTCCTATAGCAAAATCTGCTGCTGCATCCGGATTCTCTCTACTTGAAAAACACATTCATAATGTCATGGAAATATTCATGATCAAATGCTGCTTTTCATATTTACCACACAGCTGTTTAGTGATGATAAACCCAGTGAGCTCTGATATTCTGTATAAAGAGAAGAGAAGGCATCCCCACGGCCAAAATAAACTGAAATCCATTTCTGAGTCGCTTATAACCATTTTATATAACATTTACATTTTTTGCAAAAAACTTGAAGACATAATGCCAGGCTGTAGTAGACATTAATAAAGTTTATTGAGTTGAATTATTGACCTATCCATCCTTTGATATCATTGGAACTCCAGATATTTCCTAAGACCCAGATATACACACGGAGGCTGCAAGTGATGAAGGTCATTAAAGCAGTGGCTGGTTCCACCCATCTCTCTAACACTCAGAACATGGCAACGTGTCCAGTTCCTAGAGTGCTATCACTGAAGATTCTGGCTAATACACAAAGGATTACACAACAAGCTACAACTAGGAAAGAAAGTCACCGAGAGGTTACATTTGAATTCAGCAAGTAAATGAAGAGCAGAACAGCCAAGTTGTCATAGGTGCAAACAATTGCCCAAACAGCCATTATTACAACTTAGGGAAGTTCACAGAAGTAAGATGTCTTTCTTATCAGGTATGTTTGTTTTAAAGTTGGCTCTAGGAACACTACTTTGGCATCTAGTTGAGATGTGTATCATTCCATGGAGCCGTCTTTGACAGGATGGGCAGGGGAAACAATATGGTCTATCTGTGCACTTCTGGGAACCAACAGATTCTGACAGGCAGCAGTGAGATCCAAGAAGAAGTGTCAGGAAAAATAAAGAATACTTTTTAAGTGTGTTATTTATTCATTCAGTCATGCATTCATTCACTAAATACTTACTGAATATGCACAATGTGTCAAATCCCATTCTGGGCATTAGAGATAAAACAATGAAAAATGTAGGGAACCCTCTTGAGAGAATCTATCGTAGAGGGGCATGAGGAGATAATAAACAAGTAAACAAATGCAAGCTGATTCAGATAGTGAAAAATGTCTGGAAGAAAATAAAGCAAGGGGATCCAACAGAGAAGAACACTGGAACAGATTACATTGGGTGGTTGGTTAGATAAGGCCTATCTGAGTAGGTGATATCTGAGCAGAGACCTGTGGGATATTTAGGAACCTACTATGGGGGAGGGGGGGCGGGCAGAGGAATCCAGACAAAAAGAACAGCAAGTACTGTAAGTTAGACTTATTCAAGAAACAGGCCGATGTGGCTATAGAACACATAGGCTGGGACAAGATTAAATAGATACTTCTATGCTGTGCTAAGGATTAGGGTTTGTACTTAAAGTGCAATGAAATCTCATTGGAGAGTTTAAAGCTGAAGCATGACGTGATCTGGTTATGTTTTCCAAAGATCACGTAGCTATTGTTCGGAGAATGTGTTGACAGAGGCTTAGACTAAGGTTATACCAATGGGAAGGGAGAAAAGTAGATGAATTGCGGCTACATTTTGGAGACAACATGACATGCTAATTAATTGGATGTACAGGTGAAAGAGACAAAACAAGGATAACTTCTAAATTTTTGTCTGGAGTGACTGGGTGGAAACAGAAGAGAAATGGGTTTGGAGGGGTTAGATATTTGGAGTTCTGCTTTTGAGCTGCCTGTTAAACATAATAATAGTATCTATCTTGTAGAGAAAACAAGAAATCTATGTGAAACATTTACCTCAGAACCTGGCACACAGTAATTGTTCAGTAAAAGCTATTATAATTATCTTCAAGTGAAGATGTAAAAGTAGTTGAGGACATAAAAAAGCTTTGGAAGAGGCCAGGTGGAGATATAAATCTGGGAGTTATACAGAATTCAGTGTTGCTCAAACCATTTTTGATGAAGGGCTTTTTTATTTTCAATGCACCGTGTGTGGACCAATACTTTTGTAAAATCCAACAAAAATGAATTACTTTACAAATAAAATAAAACATACAAAGTCCAGCTAACTAATGTGCTTGGATGCCAAGGCAACGCCAAACTGCTATAAAAGTTTCTAAGTCTTCCTCTCTATTTCTAAACATATCTCTCATTAGAGACCAATAAGGAACAATTTGCAGACCAGCACAAGCCCGGGGAATACACTTTGAAGATCACTAGTACTCAAAGGCAGGGTGTAGCTAGAGAGGAAGGCCCTAGAGCAACCCGAGACACAGTTCAGTCAAGTAGGGGTGGAGGTGGGGAAAGTCTAGGAAGGTGGTCAGTAAAGGAGCCTGAAATAATAACGCTGTTTGAATGCATGAGCACACAAGCAATGGGAAACCATATACATTTACAAGTAATTAGTTTTAAATAGGTATAAGAAAAAAGGCTTAATCATGCCTGCCAGGAACTCACTCCTCTTCCCATAGATGCCACATCTGAAGAGAAAGACACCCGCTTCCCTAATTCACCCTCACAGATACTTCAATCTAATCATCGGAGATGCAATCTAGCGCTGAGGATGCATTAAGTATCCAAAGCTCCTTCACTACCAAGCTGGGCTCCGCTTGGGAGCCGCACGATTATCAGATCTGATCGCTACGGAGCTGTCCGCAAAGGATGCTTCAGGCCCCAAGCATCAACACCTCTGTTAGTAATTCACCACTCTTGCCCTGTCATCAGCATCTCTCACTCAGAACTCTGGCTCCAGGGGTGCTGACGTCTGAGACAGAACATATGCCCCAGACCCGAGAGCATCTGTGATCATTCTTAGGGAAAAGGGTCAGATTCTGGCTGAGGACTTGTAAAGTAAAGAACCCTTGATAAAGTCGAGTCTTTTGGTAAGCACCATTTGCTTAACTTCATGCTTCTTTGGACCCTCGCTCAGGGACTGCTTCCACTGGGACCCCGCTGCTGCACCTGTTTTGTTCCTTAAAGACAGGATTCTGGTTTCAAACATTCGCCTAAAGCGCGGGGTAAAATAACGCGGGCTGCGGGTGAACGTGAAGTTGAATGAGCCTGGGCGCGAGAGCCTCTCTCAGCAAGGGAGGTTCCCAGGTCTCCAAGGCGCCCGCGAAGCCGCGGACCCCCGGCGCCGGAGCCCGGAGCTGCAACCGAGCCCCTCCGCGCCGTGGGCGCCGAGCCGAGGCGAGCGCGCGTGGGCCTGGCGGCCCGGGAGGGGCGCGGGGGGCGGGCCGTGACTCAAGCGGTCGCACGCCCAGGGAAGAAGCGGCACCTCCGGCCGAGCCGGGCGAGGGGCTGCGCCCGCCCGCGGGGCGCATGCGCGCTGCCGAAAGGCTCCCGCTCCCTCCCCGCCCACCTCTCCCTCCTCCCCCTCCCCCCACCCCTCCCTCCTCGCCTCTCTCCCCTTCTCCTCGCCAGCGGGGTGCTGAAGTTGGGCGGATGGCAGCAAACCGGCTCCGCTAGAGGACCGAGCAGCTCAGCCTCGCGCCCCCGGACCCATCGGTGCGCTGCCCACACCTCCAGGCGACTGGGTAAGAGGTTGCCTCTGATACCGAGCGGTGCTAAGTAAATGACATCAAAATGTCTGCTTTGCACCGGTGGATGAATTTTTTAAAGGTGGGCGGGGGGTTGCGGAGGTGAAGGAAAGAGGGGGCGGAGAGTGCAACTGCCTGTGCCCGGGCGGGGCAGTCAGCCTGCGCGTGGGTCTCGGCGCTGCCCGCGGCGCCGCGGGAGGAAGCCGGGGCCGCGCCGCTGGTTTGCGAAGTTGGATCCCGCGTTGCAGCCTCTGCGCGGTCCGCTCGTCGCCCTCCGGCTGCTGCGGACCGGCTGGGCGAGTGTCCTGCCCGCCCAGGGAACCTTCAGTCGGGTCCCCGGCGGAGAGCTGGGCGCCTTGGGGATCCGGCAGCGAGGGCCGGGGACGGCGGGAGACCCCGCGGGGCGCGAGGACCTGCCGATTGGGGTGGCTGTTTGTTAGAAAAGCGAATGTGAAATTAACAGTGTCCAATCGACCGATCACCTCGGGGTGGTATTTTTTCTTTCTTCACCTTCGGGAAAATGCAGGTGGTGAAGGTGTGAGCCAAAGGGGGTGCAAAAATGCATACCTTGAGCATCGGTAAAATATCGGAGGTGTGTGGGTAGGGGGCGGGGGCCTCTTTTGTTCTTTCCCCTCCCTCTGGTCGGAGGGAAGGGAGTTCTAGTGTGCACGGCTTGAGGTAGGTTTCACAGCCTTCGAGGGGGCGAGGAGGTGGAACGCCTGCCAACCCCCTAGCCGCTGCCCGGGTGGGTGTATCCGAGGCTCTCTTGCTAGAGGTGATGATGATTCTTTTCATTATCGATAGCATTACAGTTTAATAGCGGCTTGCCCGCCAGCCTTCCTCTTCCTCTCCCTCTTCTCGTGCTGCGGCAGAGGCTGGGTGCAGACACTCGGCCGTTTCCTCTACTCCCTACCTCCCTGTCTCTGTGAAAAATGTCGGAGGGCTTGAGGATGGCGGAGAGACAGAGCTGGCCTCGGCAGCCGCGGAGGGGAGATGCTCCTCGTGAGCGGGAGGCTGCTGGCAGGGCGTCCCGGGCAGCCCGCGCAGCCTCAGGAGTCGCTGGGCTCCTGGAGACAGAGCAAGGGTCGCCCGGCCAAGAAGATGCCAGCCGTGCGGGGACCCGCCCTGCGCCCTCCGCCTCCATGCGGAGCCCGGGACACCCACTCACCTGGGACAATCTCGGTCGCTCCGGCAAGACTGATCCTGGCTCCTGGCATAGTAGTTTTCCTAACCACTCTGACCCTTCGATAAACGTTTCCTTACTTAAAAGAGTCACTTGAAGGTTTGTCTAGAGAACTTTGCAATCTTCCCACAGTTGTTTCTTTTTCTTTTTAAAAATCGTTTTACAGACAGACTATTTCCATCATGGGGTGGCTATCACAAACAATAGAGAGAAATCTTGTAGTTGGATTCCCATTTAGAATAAGCGTTTCTGAGACTGCCATCTGCATTTCCGGCGTTCATACATACTGGTTTTCCTGGTGATGAACCCTCTGAAAATCATTTAATTGGAGAAATGAGAAACAATTTTCACTCCTGTAATGAAAAATAATGTTTTTCTCTTGGTTTCATAGCTGCTAGACATTATGTGTGTTTAATACTTTTGAAAGCTGTGAAACACTTTGGGTAAATTGTATTTGTTTCTAAAATCCTTTGTGGCAACAATAGCACCTATCTATGAAATATACACTTTGCACTGATATCTAATGAAAAGGTGATTTGTACTCATAAATTCAAATGAATGAGCAGTTTGACCTCCTCCAGTTAAGTTACTATTATTAAGCTGTTTCTTCTGTTAGCAAGAACTAAAACAGTAATTAGCACACTCATGGGAGAGGAGACTTATTCACTATTTTAATAATCTTAAAAACTATATTTAAAGAAATCGTGGTAGGGTAGTTTATTTACAATTTTTAGAAATGAGAAAACAAGTGTTTATTACTACAAAGGATTAGATGGTATCATTTATTAAATAAGATGAATCGCCATGGCAATGACACCTGATCTCAGAGCCGTGGGCACTCATCCTTCCTCCTGAATTTGTAGTCTGAAAGATTAAGAGAACCACCTAATTTACAGAAGAAACAACATACGGTGTCTGTTGTGGCAGATTCTACCCTTTTTGCTCTGGTTCCTCAACTACTCCTTGGTGTTTAGTGGCCATGGAAGAGGATTAACAAGGAGGTTAATTTGCTATTCCTGTCCATTAATAAGGCATCCATTTTCCTGCTCAAATAGATATCTCTCTGCTTTTAGGGATCTTCCTACAGGGTCCTAATTTATATGAACTCATAATGTTGAAAGTCTAAATCATTATCATTTCTATGGACTTCGTATACTTTTTAATAATAATAATTAAAAAAAAAAACAAACCAAAACATTCCTTAACATTTCTTACCACTAGGGCCAGGAGCTTTGAAGAAAAAGAGACATGTACATATCCTCACCCATGTGACCTTATTTTAACAGCCAAATCTAAAACTAAATGGATAAAAATTCTGGTTGACTCACAGACTAAAAAGTAAGAAAGCATTTACCTGTTAATTTGCAGTTGTAGAGATAGTGGCCTTCATATTAGAAGCCCATTTGCTGAAAGGCATGGACTTTTCTGGAAAAGTGAAAGGTGGACATGGATGAGGAAATATGGAGCCAAGATGGATGGGAACCCATCCAACTGCATTTCTGCTGAGAAGCCTTTTTCTGATAGTGTATCTCTGCTTACTTAACAAGGAAAATGTTGCACCACCCAGAAGGGCAAATGCAAGGACCACTGTACACCCAGTGGATGAGAATAATTCTATGTGATGTTAAAAAGCATTTTATTTCATCTGATTACTACAGGTAGAGTATAAGCATGAATTCATTGTAGAGGCTTAAAACTGTATGACATTTCCAGGGGGTGTCCTGGATCCTCGGAAATATTATACGTTGTTATGGAAGGCTTAAAGAAATAAAATTGTCCTTAGATGTAAGTAGCCAGGTCGTTTGATATTAGATTGATAGATACTCTCACCCTCACTATCTCTTCCCATCTCCACTTACCCCCCAGAGACTTCCCTAATATCCAAAGAAATTCCTTTATACTGTTATTCCTGATGTTGTGCCGATACCTAGCACAATATCTGGCAAAAGGCAAGTGTTAAATAAGAACTTATTCAATGAATAAATTTTGCAGAATTGGCATGGTTCACAGAAGACTTCCAAGATTTTTACTTTTTTTTTTTTTTAGAAGAGTGCTCATATTCATTACAAATATACTAGTTTGAGATTCTAAAGATCATGTTCATGGTCCTACATCTTTGGAGGAAACCATTTTTAGAATTGTCACTTTGTGAATATGCATGTTTTTCCTATAATATTTCTATTGCTGATCTGTTTCCAAACAAAGTTTAAATTACCTGTGGGCAGGCATGGACATGATGAACACGAGCTTTGGGTCAAGTTGACCTTAGCTTTTGTCCTGGCTCCTCCATTTAATAGCTCTGTCGCCATGGTCAAGTTACTTACCAGCTCTGAGCCTCAGTTTCTTCAGATATAACAGCAGGGATAAAGACCCACTTCCTAAGATGTTTGCAAGCATAAATGTAGTGCAATGTGTATAAAGTGCTGAACATGTGCCTTGCATGTTTCCCAATATCTAAAGAACCGCTATTGAACATATGGGGAAATTTACCACAGGTTCGTTTCCTATGAATAAATGGGCCATTTTTTAAAGAATTAGAATCATATTGTAGAGCTTCATACTTGCTTTTTTAAACAGCTGACATTACCTTGTTGACGTTTCCCAAGAAATTGGAATTGGTATTTTTAATATAATTTAGTGACTGCAAAATAATTCATCTTATGGCTGTCAATTTATTTGGCTCTTCTTTCTTTTTTGGATGTTGACATTATTTACAATATTTTACTGTTTTAACTGATGTGCATCCTAAGGTGTAGGCTTTGTCTGCATATCTATGGCATTTTTTCCTTTAGGCTTGATACTTAGAACATCTAGTTCTCACCAACAAAGTATCATCTTTTAAAAACTCTTTGCTAAATCTAAATGCCCATGGACAGATGAATGGATAAAGAAGATATGGTACATATGTATAATGGAATATTACACAGCCATAAAAAGAAATGAAATTGGGTCATTTGTAGAGATGTGGATGGACCTAGAGTCTGTCATGCAGCGTGAAGTAAGTCAGAAAGAGAAAAACAAATACTGTATATTAACACATATATGTGGAATGTAGAAAGATGAACCTATTTGCAGGGAAGGAATAGATACGCAGACATAGAGAAGAGACATGTGGACATGGTGGGGGAAGGGGAGTGTGGGATGAATTGGGAGATTAGGTTTGACATAAATACACTACCATGTGTAAAATAGATAGCTATTGGGAACCTGCGGTATTGCACAGGGAGCTCAGCTCCGTGCTCTACGATGACCTAGATGGGTGGGATGGGGGGGAAGGGAGGGAGGTCCAAGAGGGAGAGGATATAGATATACATATAGCTGATTCACTTCATTGTACAGCAGAAACTAACCCAACATTGTAAAGCAATTATACTCCAATAAAAAATAAATAAAAATAAAAAATAAAAAAATTGTACTAACTTGATAGGTGAAAATGATATTTTTCAAACTTTTAATTCTTTGGTTACTAAGAATGCTGATAACTTTTTTGACATGCTTATAGCCATTTTTTCTGTCTCGAAGATCGCTTGTTCAAGTCTTCTGCCCATTTTTCCATTGTATTCTGAATGATTTTATTATTTGAGGGCTAATGTTAATTTTAAAAGACAAGGCAAAAGCAAAGAAAGGAAATGCTTAGTGACAAAGAAGACACGTGGCAAAGACTACAGAGAGGCACGAACATCAGCAAAGGCTGGAGATGGATCAGCCACAGCATTAGGGCTGCTATGTTGTCCATAACACACTGCCACCTGCCACCATGCTGGGGCCTTCCAAAGTGCACAGTTCCTTTTACTAGTTGAGGTCTGTCATTTTTCTGTTTGGGTACTATGCACACACACTCACACCTTACTAACAAGAAGCATGTACATCGCATGACAAGTTCTCAGATTTTCATTGATTGCTTCTGCCAGTTGCCAATGTTCCAGGACAACTTTTGAGTTTTCCTGAGATAAATGAGATTAAAAGGAAATATGGGAGTAGATGGAGGTCCTCTAGAGCATTAATTGAAGTTTCTCATCAGAATGAAATCAATTAAGCTTCATTATAAAGCCATGTCATATTAGAATCCTGTCTTATCTCATTTTTAAACTGGAGGTGAAATTTAAATATTTAAAAGTTGAGACTAATCTAGTACCTGAATGAGCTCTGTATCTGTAGTGTTTCACACGATTCAGTGCTCTGATAAGTTCCCGGTTTTGAATTTTTAAATTCTGTGGTTGTTGACAAATTTGGTTTCAAAAGCTTAAATATTTAGCTTGGAAAATCTATAAAGTCCCTTAGATATTAAACCACCTAGAAAGTGTAAAATTTTATAATTATTGCTGGTTCCAGTTTATCAAATATAGTAAAGCCTCAGTAATTCAGAATCAGCGAACCTGGAATCTATAATGAACAGGAGGCCCCTGTAGGAAGAGAAGTGAGCTCTGGTGGAAAAGAAAAGCTCGTTTCAGATAGCACTGGATTTGAGTTCCTGCTCTACTGTTTTCTAGATGTGCAGGCTTTTGCATTGAATTATATAAAAGCTTTATACTTGAAATTCTAGAATGAGTAATAAACATCTAAAATCTCTCTGAATTCCTTAAACTTTGTATTTGAGATTTTTCAAAAAAAATCTCTGTGTCAATAAATATAACTTTATTATAGACAATGAATGTGGTTCACAAAGCAAATATTTACTTCCTTGGATTAGGTCACAGCCTTTTCACAGTACTTCTGATTGGCTATTGAAATACAAAGGTTTTAATTCAAGAGCCATGGCATTAAAAGAAAACAGACACAACCCAGGGGAAATTATGACATAAATGAAACGAGCAGATAAGTGTTTATTTCATTTCTTTAATTATCTCGGGTCTTCCCAATGGCATCGTGAGTTGAATCCAGTGATAACCTTTTGTGAAAGTTGACAACACTGTCTGTATCTCTAGTATCAATAAACGGTAGGGGCTTGTTTTTTTGGTGTATTATGACAGGCTATCTATTCTAGAGATTTTCAGAGTCCATTTTGGCTCTAGGAAAACTACCCCATGTCTCCACCCTGTTTCCCTCAACTCTTCTACCTTTTTCAGGCTTCAATTAATCAAAATCAACAAATATTTGAAGGTCTGCTATAAGAAAAGTAGCAACCTATGCGATTTAATTTAGAGGGTGTGAAAAAGCATATGGAAAATTGCCCTTGAAAGAAAGAGACTTTAGAAGCAGCTTATGCCATTTGGTAGAAAGAGTGCAAATTTTGGATTTAAATAACCAGAGATTTAGCCTTAACTTTGTTGAGCCTTAGTGTCATTATCTGTAAATTGAAGACTGATTGTACATACCTTAAAAATGTTGAGGGAGTAAGTGAAACTATGTCCATAATTTGTCATGTATTGACAATCACTATGCAACTGTTATATACTGTACTGGAATTAAATAATGAAAAATAAACCCAAGAATAATTAAAATAATAAATAAAATAATTAAAATAAACCCAAGAAACATCCTGTAGATAAGTGCTTGAAGGGATTTTCATTTCTTACCAGTATTTGTCTTAACTAATGGGTCCTTATTAATGTTGAGGCTGCTCTCCATGTGTCTGCTGTGTAATTCTTTCCTGACCAACTTGTTTAACCAACCTGTTAAGTGAACATTCATTCATTCATAAAATTCTTGAGCACCTACTATGTGCCAGGCTCTGCGATATGATTTTGGATGCAAAAAAATGATGAAACATGGCCCCTTTCCACAAGTTCACATAGAAGCTTCTTCGACTTAGTATTATTTTGCTTTCGTCAGGTGAGCACTGGTCATTCTAAGTTTACAAGTCATAACTAGATACGACATGGAAGTAATGAGCAAGGATCTCCTTTGGATTTAGGAATTTTAGGCTCATTGACCTCAAAGTGTAGAAATCTCTGCTCCTTCTACACTTTGAGGTCAGTGAGCCTAAAAGCTGCTAAGCAGAGGCTCAGATAAGGGGAAGGGAGAGCAGGAAGTGGCTCTGCTGGTGGATGATTTACCAACCACCACCATGTCCAAACAACAGAAGACTCGAGGCTCAGCCCTCTTTGTGAACCCTCCCCAACTCCCAATTCTCCCTCATTAAAGTGAACAAATTGTCTGCATATATGTGTACTGTGCCTTTTTCCCCCTCACTTAAAGGCTACCCTGGGTAATCATCATAATATAATTTCAGGTATGTTAAAATGTTGGGGGAGGGGGTGAGCAAAGGGAGGTAGAGAAAGTGATAGCCCCACCCTTCCTAAGGATCTGCATTTCCCTTACTATAAAAATATTATAATTTTTTATCCCGATATTATTGCAGTTCTTTCATTGATAACAATCTTTTTGTAATATAGTAAGTTGGCCAGAAATCCAGAATAATCTTTTCAGATATGAAAAAAAAAACACATTTGATTTTGAAGAAAACCATCTTCAGCACCTACTTGTTGAAATCACTAGAGTGATCTCGAAACCTAGCAACTGGATTTATCCTGATCTAGGATGATTTGATACCATTTATGAAGTCAAGGTAAAGACTTCAAGTCCTTCCTAGCAAAATGTTGTGGACATACAGTTAAATTGCCTGTATATGGTGATGAAAGATATTGACATTATGAATGAATTAACTTGAAAGTAAGCTAAACCCTCATTTCAGCCACCAAATTTAACTCGCTAATCATTAAACCTTTAATTGGGCTGTTAATAAGTAACTATATGTGCTAATTTGGGGTTTCAACCTGTTTCTTTCTCAATTTATTTCACTCACCACCACCATACAGCATTTTGCTGGTGACCTATGAGTTTAGTATGGTCAAGACTCACTAGATAAAAGCACAGGAAAAATGAATATCTTTTTTGAAGGCACTAAGGCATGGTTATGCTAAAAAGCAATATAATAACCAATATAATTTATAAACTGTTATGACTAACTGAATGCTGCATTTTGAATTAGAGTATTAAATACTTTAATGTAAATTAGAGTACTAAATACTCCTGTGTGAATTGAAATATAAAATTTTTCCTTCTGTACTGTTTGGGCGGAGTGTAACATTTCACTTCCCCATTTCTCTCTTACAGTATTACTAGCAGCAGTAGTAGTAGTAGTAGTAGTAGAGATATTTCTACAGAGATAAATGGAAGAGGAAGGGGTATAAATTCTTTTTGTACATCAAACACTTTACAGAAAAATAGGTGTTTATGTTATTTTATATAATTTTTAGGATAGTCACACAATTTTGTGCCTGAAATTTAAAACATATCAAGAACTCAAATGTTAAATCTGTCAGGGAAAAACACGAAAACAAAAAAACCCTGCTGTTTTATTTCATTCTGCTGGTCAAGAATAAACTGGCCTACTGTTCTTATATTAATTCACTTGCTTCTCAGAATAATCCTATGAAGTAGGTTCTATCATGTTGGTCTGTCTCTCTGCATTTTATAAACAAGGAAACTGAAGCAAAGAAAAGTTAAATAACTTGCCCAGAATTAGTCGCTATTAAGTGGCAGCCTGTGTCTTTAACTTCATTTCTGCGGATTCTAAGACTTGATCCTCAAGACCAGGGGTTGGCAAATCACAGCCAATGGGCAAACATCTGGCCCACTGCCTGTTTTTGTTAATAAAGTTTTGTTGGAACACACACACACACACAAGAATAAACTGGCCTGATTGTCATATCTCTGCTAGTTTATGAGTAAATGATGTTGGCAATTCTGATTCAAGCTATTAGAGCCCATGTTTTCTTCATCAGCTCATGCCCAGTAATCTGAATTTTTGCTGTTGAAGAAATATTTCAGACTAAATTACCTTTAGTAAATCCAGTGTTTAATGACCCACCTATATTTATATAAATGATGGATTTAGTTGAAGGATATATTTATGTATAATTTTTAATGCTGAAAACCAAGGGATAGAGAAATCCTTGTATACTAGAATTGTTGCCAGAATTTAATATTTTGAAAAGATGTTTTATGTGTCAATGTTTGAGAATATGGGTGTGTTTTCCCTTTTTGTTTATGGGTTGAGAGCAGGAAATAACTGACCTGATGCCTGTGCAATCATAGCCAAGTGCTGGGGAGGGGATGATACATACTTGAGAATCCAAGGGGAGACACCAATGAGGTAAGAAAGAAAGTCAAGTAAAAAGCAGGAAGGCTGGGCTCAGAAAATGAGACTATTAGCTAAAAACTTATTACGTCTTAAGGTATAATATCATTCAGTACATTATTATATAACTCTGCTGTATTATGTAACCACCTACAGTTTCATAAATTCGTGTGGCCTAATCTTAAGAAGGTAATTTCTCCTGTTAATTCAGTAATTTCATTGACTGAACATCTGAGTAATACAAGTGGTGTTTCATGAGGTAGAATTTCATTAAATAAATGTTAATTCCAGGAAGGAAAAAATGTACAGCACTTTTCTTGACCTGACATAGGTTATATTGAATAGTTACAAAATTCTTGTAGGTGATACCCAAATTCAACCACATTGATAAAAAAATCTGCTCCAAATTTTCTATTTAAATGTAACTACTCCTAAATCCGTCTTATATAAAATTAACTTTATTTTTGTGACCTAAAGGGATCTTTACACTTTGCTTTATAATACCAGCAATGAATAAATGCACATGTGAAGCTTTGTTTTATTGAGCAGTGGGCAGTACAATGACTTAATGTCTAAACTATTTATTAAGACTTCGGGGGAGTGACAAGTGTGCTTGAAGCAGATTATTTTTAAGGACATGTGGATTTATGGCTTAGTAGGAACACTGAAAATACTTATTTAGTGAAGCTGCTTATTACAGCCAAAATCAGCGTTGGCACTGAGTATACTGGCCTCTGACCACTAGCCCCAGGAAAGTCCCAGTCTGGTTAGATCTCAGGAAAAAAGAAGGAGGTCATGTGCTTGAAAGTACAGCTCACAATCTAAAAAATTAAATTATGAACAGGCAGAAATGATGGAAAGAGAGAGTGGTCTTTTGGTGCACCTATAAATATGCCTGTGTGGGTCTGATTTTCCAAGTGTTTGCATTCGATTCACCACTTGCCTTCTTGTTCAGCTACTTATTCCTTTCACCCTTTTTGTTTCCTGCCTCCTTATTCACAATTAATGCAACTAACTAGAGCCTTACTCTGCAACTGGGAATAGTATAATTAAATAAATCATAGCCAAAGCTAAAGGAAACTAAAGACTAGTTGAAGAAAGAAAATATGTATGTAAATTGGGATTACTGTTATATTCTAGGAGCAAAATAAAATACTGTGAGGAATTTTAGATTCATTTTAGATGGCCAGACCAGGATCTGGCAAAAGTTTTTTTGAGGTGGTAATATTTTCTCAAACTATTGAAAGTCGGAAATTTTTTTTTAACATCTTTATTGGAGTATAATTGCTTTACAATGGTGTGTTAGTTTCTGCCGTATAACAAAGTGAATTAGCTATACGTATTGTATACATGTGCCATATCTTCTTTATCCATTCATCTGTTGATGGACACTTAGGTTGTGAAAGATGGAAATTTGACAGGCAAAGAATGGCCTTCCAGGCTCAAAGACAATGTAAAGAAAAAAAAGCACAGGACTAGGAAAAGTTGAAAAATACTTTGTGGCACAGTTTTCCAAAAATATATAGTACATGCAGGAAATCACAGGATAAAGCCAAGAAGGAGACAGATACTGGCAGGTGTTAATATCCAAGTGAAATCTAGCATTGTCCTTGACAGACCCAGAGCGCCATGGGCACCATATGAGTAGGGGATTACAGGGTGAGGACTGTGCATGTCAGGTCTGGGCAGTGGGGAGGAGAAAGGCAGCAGGAAGATGGGTTCAGCTGTCCAGGTGAGAGAAGATGAGGCCTGAACTGGGAAATGGCCAAAGGCCAGCCCAAGGCAGTAGGAAGATGATGTCATGAAATCACGTTACACTCAGAACCTTCAGGATTTGGTCACCAATGAGATTTAGAAGATGTGAAAAAGCCCCTAAAGCTGATTTAGAAGATTTGAGCCTGTGTATCTAGGTAATACAGATGCCATTAAGACCTGGAGAAATCAAACTGACGAAGAGGTTAGGGAGGAAATAAGCTGAGTTCAGCTTGGGGAAGGGTTTGCCACACCCATCAGAGTTCTAGCAGATGTTTCGCAGGCTGTGGATTAAAAGCCCGGTTGATTCAGTAGGAAGCAGCAGGTCTGCTCTTAAGCTATGTCAATAGAGGCACAGAGTGTCTAGAATGAAGTTGATGACACTTCTGCAGTATTCTGCATTTTTCAAACCATAACTAGAATACTGTTGTGAACTTCTTTCCTCTGGACACCGTGTTTAGAGGTTTGCGATACAGATGGTTAAATGAACAAAAGCCAGTAATTCGTGTGAGAAGTGATTATTGGAGGCATTTGTACTTTCTTAACCTGGAATAGAGTGGTCCCCCTAGAGAATATGTGTGTTTCTCCATTTGGAGAAGAGCCATGTGAAATGATTAGACTCATTTTAAATTGCCCCAATGACATAATGGGAATAATAAAACCATATGGCAGATTTGTAAGGAGATAATATGGGCAATGCCCTGGCACACATTTGGCATTTAGTGTACCTTAGCTCCTACTGTTACTCTTAAAAATAGCATTAGAACCAGTGGGCACATGTCACTGAGATAGATTTTGCCATCCTATTAGGAATAACTTTTCAAAAGTCAAAGCTGGCTTGGTAGATGGGCTGCCTTGAAAAGTGGTAAGTTTACTGTCAAATGCTCAGTGGACAAAGAGCTGGCAGAGATGTTACAGAGGAGAGTTAAGGGTTAGGAGGGTAAAAACTGCAAGGCTTCATTCTGACTCCAAGGTGCAAATCGTTCCAGGGAATTTGGAATGCAAACTCAGGGGAGAGGCTAAAGCTAGAAATAAACCTTGAAAATCTTTTACTTAGAGGTGACAGTAGTAAGTGATTGCCAAAGGAAAACGTGTAGAGAGCAGTGAGAGCTTAGAATAGAACCCTGGAGGATATCTACATTGAATGAGCATGTGGGAAAAGAAGGAAACTAAAATACATACATATATACATATATATATACATTCATACATAAGATGGTCAGAATGAAAAAAAAAGTGTTAAAAAGAGAATGAAGACACTGTAGTATACCACGAAACCAAGGAAGTGGAATTGTTTTTAACCAATTTTCTTCATATTTATAGTAATCTTCTAAAAAGATTGGAAAAGGGAGACAGTTTAAAGAAGGAAGAGCAGCTGAGTTATGTCATGTGGCAGAAAGGGTAAGATCAGGACCAAGACGACACGTTAGATTTTGCAATGAGGAAGTTACTTGTGATTGTCTAGAAAGCACTCGTGATTAATGATTTATACACTTTCTATTTCCAAAAGGTTTGAGGCAGCTTAAATAAAAGCGCTTTCACAGAGGGCAATGAAAATTAAACAAAATAAAGATAAGAAGCCACAAAGAGAAATAAATGGGGGGAGGGGGTGAACGGCCACAAGACATGGGTAGGATTGTTATCATAACAGGAGCGCTACATTTCAGCTCTGAGGTTCCAGCAGCCAAAATAAAAGGGTTTACAGGACAGGTTACCTAGAACCCGTTAATGAAAGAAAACAGTTTTTCAGGAGCTTTTTTTTTTTTTTTTATTCCCTCGGCACTAAGTTTTGTGAATTGTATATTGTATGGATTCTTAGATAAGGAACAGTGACATATTAGACAATGGGGTCAACAGTGGTTCTGCTGAATCAGGTGCAGGCTTGCTTTGAATTGCTGTTTCTTTTTTAAGCCCTTGAAGGTCAAGTATATAGTATTAAGATGAAGTCTGTAAAAGCTAGTAAGGCGGGCTTCCCTGGTGGTGCAGTGGTTGAGAATCTGCCTGCCAATGCAGGGGACACGGGTTCGAGCCCTGGTCTGGGAAGATCCCACATGCCGCGGAGCAACTAGGCCCGTGAGCCACAACTACTGAGCCTGCGCGCCTGGAGCTTGTGCTCCGCAACAAGAGAGGCCGCGATAGTGAGAGGCCCGCGCACCGCGATGAAGAGTGGCCCACGCTTGCCGCAACTAGAGACAGCCCTCGCACAGAAGCGAAGACCCAACACAGCCAAAAATAAATATAAAAATAAATAAATTAAAAAAAAAAAAAAAAAAAAGCCAGTAAGGCATTGATAATTTTAGACTAGCCGGGCATCTGGATACTCCTGAGTCTGAAAAATCGCATATAAAATAGCATTAGAGACGAGGGCATCCTAGACAGGAGATACTAGGACAGTTCCAGGAACACGGGGGAGAGAGGGCACTATGTGCCTTGCGACCTCAGGTCCTTTGCACATCCCACCCCCTCTGGCTAAACAACTGTCCTCCTGATCTTTCTCATCACCCACATTTCAGTTCAAATGTCACCTCTTTAAAGAGACCTTTTCTGTACTCTCTGACTAATGTTGGCCCTTCTTTATTCCTTCTTTCATCTGTCACTTTTTCATAATAACCTGCTTTATTTAATTCATAGCACTTACTGCACTGTTAAGTTATTTTATTTATTACCAGTCTCCCTCCTTCAACAGAGAGAATGTAAATTAGTACACCAGACAATGCCAGGAACAGAGTAGGTGCACCATATGTGGAAGGAATGAATGTTCTGTGGATGGGGAGGAACTCAGTTCAGTATCGATGTGATAAACTAAATGGAAGGTAGTTCTGGCAACAGAGTCAATTCTCCCTAAAGTGCTAGCTGAGAGGAGGAGGAGGATTCTGATCATGACAAATTTTGTGCTGGGAATTTTAAGAACACTGGGGCTTGGGAGAAGAGCACAGATTCTCTGTACATTTTCCTTTCCACTCACGAAGCAGGGGTACTGATATGAATGGTATGTTCATGAACATTCATTCATTGATCAGGGTTCTAAGGGGAGGAGCTTAGGGAAGCATACAAAGGGCCCTACATTGTGGCAAATTCCCTTTTCTTCTACTTTTGGATACGACTGTTTAACATTACCCACTTAACTTTTGAAGAACATCTTTCAAAAATATCGTATGCTATTTTAGCATACATCACGTTGCAGGACTCTTTCTAAAAGTAAATAGCTATTAGGTGCCTCTCCTGTTATGATCCCTCCTGGCAACGAACAATAAAACCCCTATTGTGTTAGGGAGTGTCATTGTTGGGGGAGGGGGCACGTGTACGTTGGCAGCCCAAGGAATGCATCAAAATGGCCTCAAGTATAAATCAAGTCGCTGACATACAAATAGAAAAGCAGAGGTGCCCGTTGAGAGAAGCTCCTGCATACTGGAGAGGAAACCGGACCCAACTGATGCAAGACTGAGGCCAGAATAGGAGGTGAGCCTGAGAACACATGGAGCCTAGACTAGTTGCTTGAACGAACTATGGAGAGGAGAGAACTAAATAGAGGCGAGGTCATGGCAGCTTGAGGTGGGCAGCAGAACCCAGGAAAACTTGTTTCCAACATTGATTTTAGGTTTGGAGAGGACTAGGGTTGTTGGCAGTGAGAAGCAAAATCATCAATGGAGAAGGTTTGGGGAGAATGCCATGAAATTTCTTGGAGCACCGATTTTATTCATTCCTGAGAAATGTAAAATGTTTCTATATCAAAATAAAAACAAATATTAGGAAACAGCATATAATATTTATCATTCATTCATTCATTTAATGTTAGACCTAATGCTTGGAAGGAATTTTGATTACTTGAGCCCTATTTGGGGCTTTGCTTCCAGACTCTAAGGTACAAGTCTGGCATTTTAGAGGTAGTGGAATTTCCCCAAAGTTACAGACAGGCAAGGGATTTTAGAGTCATAGAGCATAATAAGCTCAAAAGGCACCTTGAAACTATCTGAGTCCACAAAAATAATGGGTTCTTTTTTTCCGTCATCTCCTCATCTCTAATATTTTAACTCATAGGCGGAAGAAAGATGTCGTGGGACAAATACTACAAATTGGTTTTTTTTTTCTAATGGCTTTACTGGAAGCATCCAAAATGACAAAAAGTGTTTTCAGCTTAGAAGAAGGCAGAATTAAAAAAATAATCTAGTTTTCCTTGCATGCTGAATGAGGAGTTTTGATCATAATATTAACTATATTACTTAGTCATTGACCAAATGTTTGGCTGTTAAAATAAACAAGTAAACAAAGAATTTCCTACTTATAGTTTGTTAAATTGTTCCACAAGGGGATGTTGATCTAACAAGTGTTGCCTTTGTGTAATGAGCAAAAGTAAATTACCATAGTTTTGACCAGGTATGAATGCAAGTTTCAAAATGAAAATGAGTGTCAAAAGAAGTCACAAATTCATTGGGAAAGCAGCTTTTTGAATGCAATATGAAATAAGGTTGATTTTCATGTATGTTCATTCTCTTATTTGAAGGCAGAGTAGTGAACTGTCATTCAAAAGTAAAGAGATAAACAGGAAATTGAAGTTCAGAGAATAGAAATTAAAGGAAGAAATCAGTGTTTAACTGCAGCTCTTTCAAACCACAGAACAGAAACCAAATTCGCCTTCTGTAATGTTTTGTGGTTGGTTGTTTCTAATGTCCCACTCCATTTGGCTTCCATAGGAAAATCTGGGAAGAAAGAACAAGTGATTTTGGAAAAAAGTTGTAAAGTAAAAGGAATTGATGCTGAATGAGAGGCAGAATTTTTACATATGGTTCATCCAGTGAAGTTTCTCTTTTAACAAATGCTTATTGAGCATCTACTATGTGCCAGACTCTGTTCTGGGACATTCAGATTTATTAGAGAACAAAACAGACAAAAATGCCTGCTTCCATGAGGCATATATGTTTGATCTTTGATTTTTTTTAATTGACTGATAGAGGGAATCCTTTGTAAAAGCATTCAGGGTCCTTTGTAAAGCTGGGTTATCAAATATATGTACAGATAATGTATTACTAATAATATATAGTATATGCATATGTTATATATATATATATATATTTTTTTTTCTTTTACTCCTCCATTAATTGCAAATAAATGAGGCTAAATGAGAGAGTACCAAAGGCATGGTGGCTGTATCAGACTGAAATATAATGGGAATTTTCTACATTTAATTCTTTAAGAAACTGACATGACATCAGTCCATTTCAAATCAATATATTGTACTACTCCAAATATATTAATTGCAGTTCAGAAGATACCAGAATGAGAGGTCAGAGGAAGGAGAGTCCACTCTCTTGCCTTCTCTCATTCAAGGAAATATAGAGCTGATAACATCGCAAGCTCTGGGCACCAGGGGGAGAAGTGAGCTCATTTTTCTTAGGCTAGAAATCTGACTTCCCTCCAGGAATTTCCCAGGAGTGAGCTGCCTATTTTATCTTTATCCCTTAGCTGTTTCTTGCATTTGCCTGCCAAACTTGTTTCCTAGTGTTCTGGGCTCTGAGATATATTTCAGAGAATTTAGAGCGTAATTCACTGATGTAGAATTTTGAGGAACATCAGAAAATTTAGATCGCATTTAACAGAGGTAGAAAACCAAAAGGAATATGTTCCTGAAATGTATATTTAGGCAATAAGATAGGAATGCAGTTTTACTGTGTCTGAGCTCTTGGAAAAAATTATATATGGAAGCAGCATAATGTGCAGAGCCAGAATGGGAGTGAAACGAATAAAAATGAATAAAGCTGTAAAAGAGAAGAGGCAGCTTAAAGTTATGAGGAAGGATGTGGTACTTTTTTTTTTTTTTTTTTTTTGGACAGGTGTTTAGCAGATTGCCCTATAACTGACATTACTCAGAGTTTCCAATTATATTATAGGAGAAACAATATTTCCTAAAAGAACTCACATGAAGCAATCTGACCTCCCCTTTTACCTGTGATTTGTTTTGGTTCATAATGACATATGCAGAATCACAGAATGGCTTTGTTTTCAAGGATGGCACTGAAGCAAGAACTGATGAACTATCAAGAGCTGTTAGGGATTTGATCGCTACCAAGGGGAAATGACGGAAAGAAATCTGAATGTATTCCAAGAAAATAAGTACCTAATGCTCTGGTTGGTATTTTATTTGTTTTGCAATGATGGACTTTAGAAATTTACAAGTATTCCACCTCCACTTGCGATAATTTAAGGCTGAACACAAGTGATATTTTTACAGCTGAAACTTTTAAATAATAATTTTTAAAGTTATGTGTTTTGGGATGGCATTAAAATTTAATTCTCATAGTGCCTGATATGATAGAAAATATGGTATAGAGTTTAAGAAGTTTATTTTTACTAGTAATTGTTTTATACAATGTGAAAATTTTATTATAGAATTTATTTAGTTTAACTTAAAAGAACAATTAAAGACTTCATAGTGAGATGAAATCAATTTAAAGTGTTAAACTTGTGTTGGACTTGTTTTTTGACACTTTATATATAACTATAATATTAGATGTTTGCAAAAAACTTGGTGCACCAGTGGTTCTGAGTATATTGCTAAAATGATGTTTAATCTTGAGATGGGATTTAGGAGAACCGAGTTCTGGCTATAGCTGTAAAGCTGCTCAGTGGACTCATGAATCCTGGCATGACAAAGAACTGTAATATTCAGATAAGATCACTGTCAATGTCATCATGATATTTATGGTGGCTCCCACTAGCCATCTGGGATTGCTGATCAACAGTGGACCCTGATGCTTCACGAAGTAGTGAATTCTCTCTCCTAAAGGAAGATTTCAGATGCAGACTCTATATTGTTTGAGGATGAACCTCTCCATTCCCTTTCTTCCACCACTGTCCTACTTGCAAAGACTAATATACATACTTACCTCCAGAAAATGGTTTCTACTATGCCACTTCTGTGCCTTTGCTCAGACATTTTTCACCTAGGATGCTGTACATGTGTCCCTTCACTTTTCGAAATCTGACCATCTTTGGAGGTCTAAGCTCAAGTCCTGAGACCTTCATAGATCCTTGTCTGGCCACCTCCAAGTGGCCTCTCCCTCTACGGAAACTTTCTACATCATAACAATGCCACTTGTATTCTTTTCTTCTCCATGAGCAAACGCTTTCCCTTCCCATATTCTTATCAAAAGGTGGCACCTACACAGTCACCCACGCTGGAACACCAACAGTCAACCTTGACTGCCCCCCCTCACATCCTGCTCATATCTAACCTATCCCTAACCTAGGCTTAGTCTACCTCTTGGGTACTTCTTACCTCTGCCCCATTCTCCATTTCTGCTCTTCCAGTTCACCATCAGCATCTTGCCTGCACTGCTGCAACAACCTCCTTGCCAGCATTCTCACTTCTCTCCACCTGTCCTTCACACTGGTACCAGAATGACCAAACATGTCACTCCTGATGCTGCCTTATACTTAGGAAGCATGCACTGTCTCCCCATCATCCGTGGATAAAATTCAAATACTTTGCATGGCTCTGTCCCTGATTCCTCCCTCCCTGTCTGCCCCCATTGCTCTTTTATTCTCAGGCACCTAATACCCCAGTCACATTGAATGAATGAATGAATCTTTCTTTAAAAGGTAGGCCAAGCTATTGTAAGTCTCCTGGTTTTTGCTCATGTTGTTACCTCTAGATGGAATGTTTTACCTGCCTTTATGTACCTGGAAAATCTCACCTTACATATTGCTTTCAATAGAACTACCTCTGGCTACTGCAGGCATAAATCTGTGCTTACTCCTCCACAAGTGAAAACTTGATACAGACTTTTATGATCTCACAGCCAAGTTATAAGCTTATTGAAAGTAGGGATCAATTTTTTTGAGGGTTGCAGAAGCTTTTCTTAAAAAGCCCCACACAAATAATAGGTCTCTAATAAGTATTTATGTGTTAGCTCTCTGTGAAGCTGGAAGCTGACCTGTCAACACTCTTTGAAATAAGTCATGCTTTATAACCCAGCAACAAAGTAGACACAAAGTAACATCTGTTTGCCAGGTAGCCCAAGATTAAATTGGCCTGATGCAGTAGACATACTTGGGATGCCTAGGAAGGAGTCACTGAAATTGACCAGATTCCAAATTCCATGAGGCTACTCTGCCTCAGGTTATTATCTTGCTTTGAGTGAATCCCCAAATCCTCATGCTGGCCTGCAAGGCCCTGTGCGATCTGTCCACACCTCCCTCTCCAACCTTCTACCCCTACCCCATACCTCTCTGACTCCATCACCTTCCACTCTCCCCGCTTGCTACTTGGCCCAGACATACAGCTTCTTATCTGTTCATGCAGTGGGCCAGAGTATTCCCAACTCAGACCCTTTGTTCCTCCTGCCTGGAATGTTCTTCCCACAGACATCCATGTGGCTCACTCCCTTACCTCCTTTATCTTTCTTTGTTCAAATGTCACCTCTCAGGGACACCTTCCTTGACCACTGTTTAAAATTGCAAGCTGCTCCTCTCTTTCACCTTGTTTCTCTGAATAGTACTCAGAAGTTCTGTGTGATTGTTATGTCTTTTATTCACTACTGTATCCCAGGTACCAAACAGAGCCTGGCTCAAAGTAGCCGTTCAATAAATATTGCTTTAATAAATCAATGAATCCATGTGACATTTGCAACAGTTCTTCCTATATATCCAACAGATATATTTCTCTTTGAATAAACTTTATGTCCATGATCCAATTTCAGGCCTGGTAGTTAGTTAATGTCTGACCTTAGTCAAACATGGTTTGGATTAAGAGTCATTTATCTTGGGTTTCACTCCTGGCTCTGTCACTTTCTAATTATGTGACGTTGAGCAAGTCATTCCATCTTCCTGGGTACGGTTTGTCTCATTTTTAAAACAGGGTTAATAATACCTAATGTATTACTAGGAATAGGACAAACTATAAACTTCCGTAAGCATGTTAGTTGGTAACTATTTTTATTTATTATCTGTGGGAGGAGTTGAAGAGGCAACATGGCATAATGAAGAGTTTGAACATAATAATCAAACAGATATGGATTTGAATTCTGTCTCCAGCAGAATTCAATTAACTGAATTCAATAACTCCAGAATTATTAACTGTATGACTCTGAGAAAATTTGCCTCCTTTTCTATAAATACGGAAGATATTGTATTCATTTCAGAACGGATTGAAATACCAAATGAAGTAACACAGTATACCATGTTTCAACAGTTCTAAGATGCACATGCACATTTTTTCACATTTTAACATTTCAGAAATCAGTATGCACTTTACAACCGATGCTGCCTTCAGTTCAGTGATGTGTGGTATGTACTTCAAAGGTTTCATATGTGAAGCATGATGGTAATTATAGTTCAGAATCTTTCAGGTCACTGACAATTTTAAGATATTTTCCTCTCTTCCTTTATTGGGAAAAGGTGGCCTTCAATGAATAATGATAAAGTGGTCAATTTTGTCTTAAAATATTTAATAGCCATTATTTTGACAGGTTGTCTTTAAACTTTGTTTTTCTGATTTTACCCAAAAGAAAAGAAATTATAAATTAACTTAAAGCATTAACCAAAAAGTAATTTGCTCAGTTTATTTCCTCTTAATAAGAGGAAGGCACTTTGTTTTTCTGTGTCCCTCTCCCTGTGTCTTCGCCTCTAGTTTGGTTTAGCTTTCTCTCCCCTTCGGTTTGGTCATGAAGGGCAAGAATAGAAGAATATCCTGGCAACCCAGCGCCACACTGTAACATAATACGGTTGCTAGGAGAAGAGAGTAGCAGCTGCACTTGAAAAGCACACGTGGCTGTCTCATCCCAGAGGAGCCTGTGGGCTGTGGCCGAAACCCACAGATCGAGGCAGCATTCTCCACCCCGCCTTCTGCAGAAGGGCGTGGAAATACAACTCTTCTATCATGCCCTACATAAATGGCAGGAGTATTTTATACCCCATTTTAAATCAAGTATAAACACGAAGGGAATAAAAAAGTTACTACTAACGATGTCATCATAAAGATATGTAACATTTCAGCCCATTATTCCTTATACACTCTTCTCTTAAACTGAAATGACTAATCCAGTTTTCTAGTCTAGCAGTATGTCATTACTCAATGTTATATCATCCTATATATCTTGTGGCTTGTGTAGTGTCCTGGTTTTCAGTTAACAGGATTAGAAAAGAATGAAGGGTGCTATATGGGTTATTGCAAGAAATTCTGCACACATTAGCCGTATTCTTTGTTCACTGAACTGTATAAATTCTGAGATGGATGTAGTAAATTTCCATAATGACTTTCAATTGAGAAAGCTCATTGCACAATTCATTTTATTCATTCAGCAATTATGGTTGAAATCCTACCAAGTACCAGCCACTAAGTGTCAGGGCTGCGGCTAAAATTAAATATTTTAGGATAGAACGCATAGAACGAGACCCAAACATGATGAAAATAGAATGCCTAATGTTTGCATTGTACTTTTCCTTTACGTGAGGAGGGCACCAAAATGTTTTGGGCTTTGTTAGCCCTCATTAGCATTTGAAAGAAAGTTAATATTCAGAAAAATAAATATTTTGGGAACAATCCATATAAGCCAGCCCTCAGGTGGCAACTGTGATTAGATTCCTTCACATGCACAGAGGGCCTGGAGGGACTCTAAGGGGCACTGCTGTCTGTGACATTGGGTTACAGCCACAGGAGTGAGATGGGCTAAAGAAAGCCAATGAACTATCCCTGAGTCATTTCAAGGAAACTTGGATAGTTGTCCATCGTAATGTTTTCATTATGTGCTTAATGGGTTCTGGACAAAGTCCAAACTCAAGCATACATCTATTAGATTATATATCTACATTTTTTAGACTCAGGAATATCTGATTCTGTTCATCTATCTGCACGGCCTTTGTAATTCAGCTACTTTCATTTTTCCTTTCTCTGAAGAATTTATTAACCAGATCAACATGTAGGAAACCCTTCTAACTCATGAGCCGATGCCAACTGATTCTTTGATTCTTTTTTTCCCTTTGATCCGAACATTAAAAAATGAGAGCATTAGCTTCCATTTGGGTATGCTTCCGTCCAAAATAAAAATGGAAATAGATTACAGAGTGATTGGGATATGACTTCAGCATGGAAACTAAAGACATTTTTTTTCTTTGATTAGGAAAGACTAAAGATTTATATCCAATAAAAAGTTCCAGTACAGTTCATTATTCTACTCCTTCAGAGCCCAAATCACATTTCTAGGAATGTAACAACTCTAGAACTGGTCTTTCTGTGTGTTCACATATGTTTGTACACACACACATTGTATTTGTAATTCTACTTAACTTGAGAGATGTCTGAGTTTTGCCAGTTTTACCCCGAGAGAAAATGATGGAGTGTGTCTCTGGCGTATTGCATTTCCTATCCTCCTTACTGGTGTCCCATCAGACCTTTCACAGCATCATCTCATGTCTACTGTTAGGACTTAATGAAGGACTTAGGTGATAAGTCTTATCACTTCCCGTAATAGAAGGCTGCGAAGGAGCAAAATGTCTTCAAAGTACAAAGACAGGTCACTGCATTGATGGAAAGCCAGACAACGAATTTGATGTTTCACTGGTAGTTACCACTCACAACCACCCAACATAAATAATCACCAAGGGAGGCATATACTATTAACTGCTAAGGTCAATCATACCAGTCCCCATTTCCATTTTATGAAGGGATTCTGCTGTATACAGCAATGACATCTGCCATTACTTTTAAATCAATAGCAGACAATATAGTCACGAATAGAGTAGAATAAGCATGAACTTTGAAATCTATAAGACTAGGTTCAAATATGAATTCCAGTGTTTAGAGCATGGGCAAACTTGCTTAGATTTTTTGAAGCTCAAATTTTCATTTGTAAAGTGGAGAGAATATGTACCTGATAGAATTATAAGGAATAAATTAGGTAAGTTAAAACATTGAGCAATAATGTCCCATATGTATTAGTACTTAAACTGTTGTTTCTAGAGAAACATTGATATGGAGAATTACATTAGAATATAAACAAGAAAGGACAGATAAACTGTGACAAATAGGAGCCTATTATTGCCTCTTACAGAAAAAAATATAAAATGTATACAATGTGGCAGTGTATGACACACAAATAAAAATACTGTCTTTAAATACATAAATTGTCTGATACTACTTTCACATAAAATTTTGATTAATTAGAACACTCAGGAGACGGGAGCCTCTAGGTAAATGATCTGCCAGGTTAATTAAGGCTCAACAAGTTTTCTTTAATTTCATGGGGAAAAGTCCTGTCAAATTGAAAATGTATTCGTTCACTTTTCTGCCCCCTCAAGGAGAATGTCCTGAATGTAGACTTTGAGTTGGGGGCTGGTAGCATCTCGAAAATACCATTATTGAAACTAGTTCTCGTTTAAAGGGTTATAGATTTAAAGAGAAGAAGCTGAAGGTGAGTAGCCAAGTAACATTTGAGGAATTAAGTGCCAAGTGCAATGACAAGTCCTTTCATGAATATTTTCTCCTTGAATCCTCATAGTAATACTCTAAGAGTATTCTTCTCCTTGTGGAGTAATAACTGGACAGATGAGGAAACTGAAGCATAGAGAATTTAGGTAATATGCTTACAGCTATTGAAGTAATGAGTGGTGTAAGCAGAATTTGAATCCAGGACTTCTGGTTCAAAAGCCTAATCTCTTTTTTTTCCACCCAATCCATTCTTTACTTTTCTTTATAAAGCCACTCATAAAATACAAAATCACTTGGATTCCAGCAAGAGAGAAACTTGATGTGGGCAGAATGCATATTTCCTCTAAGGACAGATACAGCTATTCTTTTTTATTTATAAATAAATTTTAGAAGAGTTTTTCTCATAATTATGCTTCTCTAATAATAGGGTAGAACCATAATTCAAGTTAAGTCAGGATTATACTTATTTTAACTTCATCCTTCCCCACAGGTACTTAAAATTTAGTCCAAATCTTCTCCACTAACTGTTTAAAAAAATTAATTAAAAGTTCTGAAAGTACCTAAATGTAAATCAATAAATATTAAATATAAAGACAAAGTCACTTTTCACTAAACTCTGCTAGAAGAGAAGGAGAAGGAAAGGTATAAAAGCCATGGCTTCATTTAAAAAGTGTGTACAAGGGAGAGGGTGGATTAAACTTATTTCAGTTAAATGCCATGTGGATGTGTGTGTGTTCATCTTGATTCTGCAGTCTACTATGTCTAGATCATATAAAATTTATCATCCAACTCAGTTTCACTTTAGAAAGGCTGTCACCTTGAGCTAAGACATGTGAATATGAACAGTTCCACACAAATCAGAATGAATGGGTCCCCTAACAGTGACCCTAAGAATCTTCCACTCTGGTATTTTTAGCCTTTCTTTCTCTCACTCCTTTGGTGCACCTCCTTATAACTCTTCCTAGGAACATTATGCCTAGGTCATCCTTCTTGCTCACCATTGCTCCTTCCAGACCAGTCTCTCCCCGTCCTCCCTAAAAATCTCCAAATTTGAACCTCATGTAATCAGATAATATCACCCTATACCACTCATTATTGCTGTCATCCACCTAATTCCTGTGTCACTCTCCCTCATTTCTCACCAATTTTCACTCTTGGCGTACTGTCACTCTCACAGCCTTACTTCTAATCTTAATAATTTTAGAGATTCATCCTAGAGTTCCTTGCCCTCCTTTTTTCCCGGTGATCCTGTTCTCCATCCTGTGCTAGACACTCACTCCCTTGTCATGCCTCCTTAAACTGACGCATGGCAAATTTCTGCAACTCCCCCGTAATCTCAATATTGGGCATCAACTTCTCTGACCCCCCTGCCTACATTACTCGCTCATTCTTCTCCCAGATTTCAGCAATCCCTTGACCAAAACTTGGTTAATTCACCATCCTTCATCCCCTTGATGTCTCTCACTCCTGGCTGCTGAAGCTTATTAAAAATTCATCTCTGGATCACTATTGTCTAAACCCTACTAAATGCATAATAGTTGTTCGATAAACATCTGTTGAATTAAAGAAGAAGAAATGTGTGTAATGAACATTTAAACCCGCAGATCATTTTCCTTTGCTTTTGCTCTTAAGAAACTTTTGACCATTCTCTCATGCACTTACAATGCATATTTTATCAAAAGCCACAAATTACAGCTGACTTGTTCACTGCTTTTTCCATGATTTGTCAAGGAACAAATAAGTCAAAGTGCCCGTTGAGCTATTACATTTCATTCTTAAGTTACAATCCAACAAGATACTGAGTTGAAACAGCCACAAAACAAACAGATTCTAGATGGTTCTCCTATCACCATTGTTATATCTAAGGAGACTCTCATAAAGGGACAGTCTATACATTTGGCCATGTTTTCAGGTGCTTTCTATCATCTTCCTGAAATCCTTCAAGAAAAGTTAATTTATCTGAACTAAACATGAAAATCAGAGGTTTTCAGTTTTAGTCATTCAGCCTGAAGACAGGAAGGCCAATTTTTTTATTTGTCAAATTTGTATGTCAAAATTTTATAAAGGAAATTTTCCTTATAGAAACAATGTTTTAAGTTTTAGGTGTTAAATGAACTATTATTTACGTGGCAGTGGCCATATAGCTATAGTAACCTGTGACGTGGAAGAGACTAGAGGTCAGTGTCTATCATCTAGTTTGATCCTTCTGTTAAAGAAAAGGAAGGGGAAACCCAATGAGATTAAACGGCCGACTTACTGTGATAAGGAAATGAACCCAGGTTGACAGCCAGGATCTCCTGTTTGCAGCTGCTAAAGCTTATTGAGCGTGTAAGTGGGGAGCAAACACTTTGCCAAGCATTTTACATGCATCACAAAATCCTCACAATAAGGTAGTGAGGTAAGTCTTATTATCGTCAACTCTGTTTTTCAAATGAGGAGACAGCCCAGAGAGGCTAAATAACATTTCGATATTACACAGCAAGTGAGATTCAGCCTCACTGAACTCTTGTTTCCCTAACACTTTATGTCTTTCCTAACCCTGTGCCTTTGCATATGATGTTTCTTCTGCCTGGCAGTCCTGTTGGGTTAGCTCTATTTCCTCCATCCTTATCACCCAACTGAGATGTCTCTACTTTCACAAGCCACTCCAGCCCTCTCCTCTGGGTTCCAGTAACACTTTGTTCACACCTCTATCAAAGCCTTTATTTTGTAGCATTATGAATTATCTATTCATGCGTCTTTCTTCTCACAAGACTATTAGCTCCTTAAAGATTGTCTTATTTTTCTCCTAGATTTCTTGGACTTAACAGTTATCTAAGACATAGAAAATGTCTAACAAGCGTTGGTTGGATGACTAAATTCTAAGACAAACTATGTGTTTTAGAGACCTGAACTGATATATTAAAATTTTCAGGGCTGAAAGCAGTTTGGATTTTAAGTATTGTTTGTAGTTATTTGCAAACCAAGCTACAAATATTTCTCATAGACTAAATAATCAAGTGCCTTCCCATATGGAGAGTTATGCATTTCCTTTTATGACTCAGCAAATATGACTAATATATAATATAATTAGATCATTTTTCATAATCTTCCAATAAAATTGGAGAAATGGCATTCTGGTTAAACCAATTTGAGATTCTTTCTCTTAAAATACTTATTTCAAAGAATCACTTGGAGTAGATTTAGAAATTCAATTCTGCATCTCTGTAGAATAGTCTGTATAACTCAAAAGCCTGCTGTACTACAGATTCAATTATTAAGTAGGTAGATTTTCCTAGAGTAAATACATCTGATGTTCAATTTCAAAATCATTTGTTAAATGGCAGCATTTTTCCAGAACACAAAGTAGAAATATTTAAAATTATGACTATCACAATACCATTTCAGAAACGTGAAATGTTTCTCCTGTTTTATTCATGTCTTTTTTTGCTGCTTCTGTCTTGTTGTTTTTGTTTTGTAAATATCACATGGTAGCCAAGATATACCCCCTTAAATTCCTTTTAATAGACTCTCTTTAATATCAAAATATATTTCATTATCAAACATGATGATTTTCTCTCTCTGCTACTCAGGATCTCTAAATAATTTGCCACTAATTGAACAAAACTGAATTTCATAAATATTGTTTTCTCTCAGAGAATAAGTCAATTAAATTTCTATTTTCCCCAAATTATTTTAATTATTTTTCTTAAAAAGTACAATAATTACTAGTAGTCAAAATTATAGAGGCAGAAAGTAAAATGGTATTTGCCAGGGGATAGGGGGAACGAGAGAATGGAGAATAATTATTTAGGCACAGAGTTGCAGTTTTTCAAGATGAAAGAGTTCTGAAGGAGAATGGTGGTGAGGGTAGCACGTTATGAATATATTTAATACCATTGAACTGGACACTTGAAAATGGTTAAGATGGTAAATTTTATATTTGTATATTTTACCACAATAAAAAAAACTGGGGAAAAAGATAAAGTTGTAATAATCACCTAAAAGTTTGTTCACTTTGGAAAAAGTGTTAACATGAAATAAGAGTTGCTCAATGATATTTCCCCAAAATTTTGTCAGAACTTCATTGAAAACAATTCAAGATTATGGTGCTCTACTTTCAACCCTGTCATCATTAACTCAGGTTCTCTATTGAATGCCCACCATATGTCCAGCTTTCTGCTTAGATCTTAGATGATAGTTTAATCAAAAAACATGTTAATTACCTCACTGACTTCACACTGCACGACAGACATCTTACTAAGGACATAGGAATGCATACACAAAAATAAGTAGCGTATCCATGTTGGATTAATAGAAATGATACGCATATTTTTAAAAATACAATGACTCTTTAAGAAATTCCCACAAAAACATACCTAACAAGTATCAAACTATTCATGAACACATCTGAGATACTGCATTATTATTAAAATTGTTATTTTTGGAGATATTTATTGTATTTCTTTTATTTATAAAAATTATGTTAACCACAAAATTATATTCATCTGTGAACATGGTAATTATTAAAAAGGTTAAAAAATTTTTTAATTGAACATCCTAATTCAAAAATATTTAACAGAGCTTTAACTGATAACAAAACTGGATATTCTATTTGGGAGAAGGTATAAAAGTCCTCCACTAAAAATATATGCCTGTGAGTAGATAAAGAATGGGAAAAGAAAAAAAGAAGCCAGAAAATTATTTTGAGACTTCTGCCCTTCTCCCATAGATTGCTTATACAATTTTTAAGTTACCAATATACTGAAAACATCTCAAAGAGCTACAAAAAATATCTGACAAAGAATTAAAGTAATTAATTTGAAGCTCATCTGTATTCTAGTAACACAGAGCCAGCCTTCCTGTGTTCAGTGCTCTGAATTTTCTATATTTCATTTTCAAAGAGTGAGTATCATGATGAAAGCGTGGAAATTAGGTACAGAAACGCAGAGAACTCAGAGCTGTTCTTAATACAATTGGGGATTTTTTTCTCTAATCATCAACTTTAAATGGGTATCACATAGATAGTTCAACATACCTACCTTAATTCATGAGTGTGTATAAGACTGTGGAAGAGCACATACAGGAAACCTCACCCCTTGATGAAACCAGATATAACATAATCATATTTATATAATGCATTTTCATACACATTGTGACATCTGGGCCTGAGAACAACCCTTTAGATACTAGAGGATTTTGTTCTTGTTTCACAGATGGAGAAACTTAAGGCTCAGTCACATTAAGTGACTTATCAAATGTTCCCCAGTGATTTAGTATAGGTAGGGCTGAAGCTCAAGTCTTCTGGTTCCAAGACCAATGATCTTTTTCTAGACCACTTTGAGTCCCCAGAAAGCTATAAATTGAAATTTGTTGTATATTTATCTCCTTATCGACTAAGTCAAGACTGCATTGGGTAGGTGCCCTTCTGGGTACCTCTCTGTTCTCCCTATCTCTATAGTCTCTGTAAAGTCTATGCACCATGTATCCTACCCTTTAATTACCTTCTCAAAATGTGTGCCAGTGTCCCCACCACTTGTCCGCTTGTTTACTCCTCATCCTTGGAGAAAGCTGAGGAATGATCATAATCAGGAGTTGGTAGTTAAGGGGTTTGTGGAAGATAAAGTGAGCTTTCTCCTGGTAGAAAAAGAAAGATGAGCAAAACCAGTACTTGAATCACGCATGCTTTATTAACTTAGAAAAGGAATCACCATACTGTGTATCAGTGAGAAGACATCCCTGGAGAAGAGTGAGTTTCAGAGATACAGAAGGAATCAGGTCAGATTACCCCGGTAATCTAAAAGGCAGTTCATCTGCCTGTAGATAGCGTGAGCATACCATAACAATATCCATTGTTGAAGGACACCAACCTCAAATCTGGAATCAAATGAGACACTACATGTGCGATAGTTTTAAAACTGAAAAGAAAAAAAAAATGTCTCAAGTACATAGAACCTGGTAAGACTAATTAATTACTGTTGATAATAACATTTCCTAAGTAACATCTTCACATTTCTTCATTCCCCCGTGATATCTGTTGTCATTGGTAGGGCTCTCTCCCCTGATAAAAGGAGAGTGGAAATTTAGTACTCTGAAGCCCTGATAATGTCAGGAGTTAGCCAGTCCATTTTCCCCCCTTTTACTGGTTTTCAAATGAAAGCAAATCATACAGGGGAAATTGAAACCATAACTGCTTCTGTAACACTCTGTTCCTCAGGGGGTACTTGGACTAAAAGGAATGCACACCAGCAAAACACATTTAAGGTACAAGTTATATGAGTCATCAGATGCAGTTTGTATAATTTCAAAACATTCAGAAGCTAAATTGTACTGGGATAATTTGTGAGCAATGTTCTGACCTCTAGCATTTCCAAGTCTCACTTGACTTTGTAGCTCAGCGGTATTTTTTTTAAGAGGACTGCGTCACTTTAATTTTGTGATATCCCAAGCCCATTCTGCTCCAAGCCTTGTATAATTGTACATTTTTTATTCAGAAGGCAGGATGAGTAAAGATGGGGTTGAAGGTGAGTGAAGACAAGAAACATTTTATGACCAAACAACCAAACTAATGGGGCATTACTTTAGAATACTGATACCAAAATATTGTAATTTCTTGGAGAGATCTTAATAAAACAGATATTGATAAAAGCCTCAATGTCAAAAACCAAACAGCAAGACCCCTTTTGGCCGCCCTATAGAAATGTTACCTGTCTTCAACTAGTACCATGAAAATCATAAAGTTAAAAATTGCGCTTTAATGTTTAGCTGTAACAACAAGGCAGCATTTTCTTCAAACAAAGAAGAATTCTCCAAAGTGAATAATCATATACCATGGGTTAAAAGAAGATGAATTGTATCTGGACTTTTTAAAAGAAAAATATACAAAAAGTAAATCCAGTAAATTTTTGAAAATTTTTTAATGATTGGCTTAAATTAAGACTTTATGTACTATACTAGGAAATATCAGTCTTAGGATATTTCCAGCTGAATTGGACATTATATTTCGACCAGTTTCCCTAACACACTATTTCTTTTTCGTCTAAAACTCTCATAGCCTGATCTAAAACAGTGTCTCGTCAAATACTGATTGAAAATTGATTTTCATTATTTTAATTGCCCCAAATTTACAGAATATTATTATTCCATGGAAACAGCATTTTGAAGTCAAATATTTGCATTAGAATCATTATACTTAACGTGTTGATTTTAAGTGTTGTGTCTTTGCATAATATGTAATTATGGGGATATTCGCTCAACAACTATTAATGAAGATTTTTTTCTCTGAAAATATTCGTAGATTTACACTGGACAAAATCATATAAGACAGTTCTCCAGCTTTATTGAAGTGTAATTGATATATCAAAAAAGTACATTTAATGCATACAATTGGATGAGTTTGGATATATGCATATACTTGTGATACCATCACCTCAATCGAGGTATCAAACATGTCCATAACCTCCAAAAGTTTCCTGTGCCATTTTTTTAAATTAACTTTTATTGGAGTATAGTTGCTTTACAATGCTGTGTTAGTTTCTACTGTACAGCAAAGTGAATCAGCCATACGTACACATCTATCTCCTCTTTTTTGGATTTCCTTCCCATTTAGGTCACCACAGATCATTGAGTAGAGTTCCCTGAGTTATAGAGTAGGTTCTCATTTGTTATCTATTTTATACATAGTATCAATAGTGTATATATGTCAATCCCAATCTCCCAATTCATCCTACCCCCCCCGTCCACCCCTTGGTGTCCATACGTTTGTTCTCTATGTCGGTGTCTCTATTTCTGCTCTGCAAATAAGATCATCTATACCAATTTTTTAGATTCCACATATATGCGTTAACATACGATATTTGTTTTTCTCTTTCTGACTTACTTCACTCTGTATGACAGTCTCTAGGTCCATCCACGTCTCTACAAATGACCCAATTTCGTTTCTTCTTATGGCTGAGTAATATTCCATTGTATATATGTACCATATCTTTATCCATCCATCTGTTGATGGGCATTTAGGTTGCTTCCACGTCCTGGCTATTGTAAATAGTGCTGCAGTGAACATTGGGGTGCATGTGTCTTTCTGAATTATGGTTTTCTCTGGGTATATGCCCAGTAGTGGGATTGTTGGATCATATGGTAGTTCTATTTTTAGTTTTTTAAGGAGCCTCCATACTGTTCTCCATAGTGGCTGTATCAATTTACATTCCCACCAACAGTGCAAGAGGGTTCCCTTTTCTCCACACCCTCTCCAGCATTTATTGTTTGTAAATTTTTTAATGATGGCCACTCTGACCCATGTGAGGTGATACCTCATTTTAGTTTTGATTTGCATTTCTCTAATAATTAGTGATGTTAAGCAGCTTTTCATGTGCTTCTTGGCCATCTGTATGTCTTTGGAGAAATGTCTATTTAGGTCTTCTGCCCACTTTTTGATTGTGTTGTTTGTTTTTTTGATATTGAGCTGCATGAGCTGTTTGTATATTTTGGAGATTAATCCTTTGTCAGTTGCTTCATTTGCAAATATTTTCTCCCATTCTGAGGGTTGTCTTTTCGTCTTGTTTATGGTTTCCTTTGCTGTGCAAAAGCTTTTAAGTTTAATTAGGTCTCCTTTGTTTATTTTTGTTTTTATTTACATTACTGTAGGAGGCAGATCCAAAAAGATATTGCTGCAGTTTATATCAAAGAGTGTTCTACCTATGTTTTCCTCTAGGAGTTTTATAGTATCCAGTCTTAAATTTAGGTCTTTAGTCCATTTTGAGTTTATTTTAGTGTATGGTGTTAGAGAATGTTCTAATTTCATTCTTTTACATGTAGTTTTCCAGTTTTCCCAGGACCACTTATTGAAGAGACTGTCTTTTCTCCATTGTATATTCTTGCCTCCTTTGTTGTAGATTAATTGACCATAGGTGCATGGGTTTATTTTTGGGCTTTCTATTCTGTTCCATTGATCTATATTTCTTTTTTTGTGCCAGAACCATATGAATGAATACAGAAGATGTGGTATATATGCGTATATATATTATATATATATATATATAATATATATACACACACACACAAACACACACACACACACACACACACGCACAATGGAATATTACCCAGCCATAAAAAAGAATGAAATAATTCCATTTGCAGCGACATGGTTGGACCTAGAGATTATCATACTAAGTAGAATTAGATAATTTTAAATACTAAAATTTTCTTTAAAATATTTAAATTATTTAGTCTTTATAAATAACTACATTTTGCCTAAATTTTTGATTTATTATTTTATTAATTGTTAAATGTTCTTATCGTAGGCATTAGAATCCAGGGTCAAAATGTGAACTTTTTCCTCTACCTGTTGTAGAAGTGAGCACTCGATGCTCATAACTGCTTGGTGAACACTGAATTAGAGCAAGAGGTAGGATAAGTGACTAGTGTCCTCATGCTAAGTTGATAAATCTTTCCACTGTGGAAAGGTTGGTTACACTGTGTCAGTTTGTCAAGCCATACATTTGAGCTGGGCTGATTTTGCCTTTCAAATCTACTATTTCTGGGTAAAGAAACCATCTCCTGACTGTTATTACAGTTTTCCTCGCAGAATAAAATTCAGTAGCTTAGATTACAGTCGTTTAAAATGCAATTGCATTTGTATCATGTCTCCTAAACCACTGTGTCCCCATATTTACAAAAGAATTGGGGGTTCATTCTTGCACATAACAAATACTGAATACCTTTACATTTGAATTCTCACTAATTTTACTCTGAATTCTGAGTTACTTTATCATTACCTTTCATGCACTGGCTAAAAATACTTTGGTTGCACTTCCCAAATTACTTTTTAAAGGTTTAGTCACTTAGACATGGATAGACATTTCTTCCTCTATAAACTTTGCCACTTCTGAGCTTCCCTGGTGGTGCAGTGGTTAAGAATCTGCCTGCCAATGCAGGGGACACGGGTCTGAGCCCTGGTCCGGGAAGATCCCACGTGCCGCGGAGCAACTAAGCCCGTACGCCACAACTACTGAGCCTGTGCTCTAGAGCCCGCGAGCCACAACTACTGAGCCCACGCGTCTAGAGCACATGCTCCACAACAAGAGAAGCCACCCCAATGAGAAGCCTGCCCACCACAACGAAGAGTAGCCCACGCTCGCCGCAACTAGAGAAAGCCTCTGCGCAGCAACAAAGACCCAACACAGCCAAAAATAAATAAATTTTTAAAAAATTATTAAAACAAAAACCTTGCCACTTCTACCTACCATCTTTATTTGCAGAGTGCATTACAAAAAGAAAAGGTGCATAAAAGCAAAGTAGGTGGTCAATTATAGAGAATGTTAGTGTTACTTTAGACCAGTACCAGCCAGTGGAACTCTTTGTGATGGAAATGTGCTGTCCCATGCGCTGTGTGTTAGTGGTTAGTAACCACTAACTGTGTGACTGAAGAAGTCAATTTTTAACAGTATATGATTTTAATTTAAATTTAAGTAGCCACTTGTGGCTTGTAGCTACCATACTGGACAGCTCAGAAGACTATTAAGATTGAAAGAACCATGGAATTTGCTCAATTGCACTTCCAGATAATGTCATGAATTAACTCATCCTAAATCATCGAGAAACAATTAGTGGTTAAGAGCACAGGCTCTGAGGCCAGATACCTGGGTTCACATCTGACATCTGTATGGTTGGTCTAGAGCAAGTTATGTTACCAATCTCTCTGTAATTTAGTTTCCTCCTTTATGTGATGGAGTTAAAGAATAGTGCCTACCCCTTAGGGTGTTTATGACAATTAAATGATTTAGTATATTCAGTGTGCTTAGAATATTGCCTGCTGCCATTAATAGTACTAGTAATAATGCTTAAGCATTCTGTACTGAAAGAAGATAACCTATTCTGGAAGGAAAATTGTAAGAGTTAGGGTTTCCTTCAGGGTAGCTATAAATATGTTATCCATCACAGCCAGTGTGGCATCACTTCTTTCTCTAGTGATTTTTAGAAACAGAATTCATCATTTCTTTTCAGGGTAATTGATGCACAGGTTGAGTTATAAAGTGAGAAGTGAAATCAATGACCACTGGTGTTCTGTTACCCTAGTAATTCAATAGTAATTATTCTCAGGCTTAGAATTAACTTTCAGATAGCTTGTGAGCTATAAAATATATTTTTAAAAACACTGTATCCAAATTTGTCATTAGTTCTGAAAAATCAGTTCACATTGTGTTTGATGAATCATGACATCATGCCATCCTGGGTTTTTTGTTTTATTTTGTTTTTTTGTTTTTAGTATTGTCATTTTCTGCTCTTTGGGGGGAAAAGGTTGCAATTACCATGTGCATTTGGTGATTAAATACATTAAAAAATTCTTGAAATAATTATTTCCGTAGTGGTCAGGAATGACTGAAGCCTATGAGTTAGCAAGGATGCACTTATCCTTCTCTCAGAGCAACACAGGAGAACATGGATCCCAAGAACTCTGCTGAATTATCAAGCAATAAAATTGACCAGGTTAAAAGGACAGCCCACCTCCTCTACACTCCATGTTCATATGTGAATCTCTTCAAGTAAAGTCATATAAACCTGCATGGTAAACACATCATCCTCATACTTACAGAACAAGTATGTGTGCTTTATTTTCAAAAGATCAATCTCTTGCGCACTTGTTTGATTTTGTTAAGGAAAGAAATGTAAGAGTAATGAAGTAAACGTGGCTATGAAACTCCAACATAATATTTACTAATGCTGTTGATAGATACAGAGAGAACCAGAGATTTTGTGAGTGATTTTTCAATTAGAGCTGTCCTACCCAAAGCATGACCTGCAGATTAATGCTGACATGGGAGCTGATAGTTACTGATCAATCACAAAATATAAATCAATGTCCTGCTTCCCATATTCTTTTGTAAGCCCCTTAGCTCAGTGTGACCAGCAATAAACATTTTACAGACTAGAATTTTGAAAAGCACTGAGCAAGAGTATTGCAGGTCCAATCCGTTCTGCTAGCCTGCCCTCTGTCTGTGTTATGGCTTAGGGGTCTGGTCCTGATTTGGCTGCTCATTTACTGTATGATCCTGATGGAATATATTCAGCTGTTTTGTATCTTGGTTTTCTCCTCTATATGAAAAGATATGGCATCTGATAATCCCTGAGCTCCTTTTCAGAGCTATCATTTAAATTTATGCAATGATTGAGTTTAGGTATAGCCATGGCTAGCAACAGAGAAAAGGCTAAGTAAATTATAGCAATTAAATATTATACTATTAGAATGATGACTATGAATACTGTATAAGATAGAAAAAACAAAAAAAGACCAGGCGTAAATTTTTAAAAACACAATTTCAAAAGCATTGTGAAACTATGAGGCTTGTGCATGGACTTTTTTCTTTCTCTGTTACCTTCATTTTTATAACATGGTTATATTGTTCACAAGTATAAAAGAAGAAATAGCATGCAAATGCATTCAACTAAACGTAATACAGCTACAAGTTTGTCTTCCTCCATATACTTGATGAATATAACTGCTCCGTTTTCACCATTTGGAATTTCCTACAGCACTTCTCAGTTCCTTCTTTCTGCACCAGCTGAGCCTCTTCCAGAGCAAATATTTGTATACTTCCAGCCACTCCGGAGTCAAAGAAGCTGTTCATTGGACAGTGCCTACATAGGCTTCTATTACTTTAAAGGAGGCCCAGCTCCTTCTAGCTAAGGCTGTCTCCACCTGTCCTTTATATTACATTCCAGACTTCTCAGGAGCCGTAATCACTTCCATCTTTAAAAATAAAGATTTCCTCTCTTGACTCTATAGCCGTTTGCAGCTGTTCTCTCCCATTTCTCTCCTCTTCACAACCAAACTTTTTTTTTAAACAAATTTATTTATTTTATTTATTTATTTTATTTATTTTTTTTGGCTGCGTTGGGTCTTCGTTGCTGCGCGTGGGCTTTCTCTAGTTGTGGCGAGCAGGGGCTACTCTTCGTTGTGCGGGCTTCTCATTGTGGTGGCTTCTTTTGTTGCAGAGCATGGGCTCTAGGCTCACAGGCTTCAGTAGTTGTGGCACGTGGGCTCAGTAGTTGTGGCTCGTGGGCTCTAGAGCACAGGCTCAGTAGTTGTGGCTCACAGGCTTAGTTGCTCCGCGGCATGTGAGATCTTCCTGTACCAGGGCTCAAACCCGTGTCCCCTGCATTGGCAGGCGGATTCTTAACCACTGCACCACCAGGGAAGCCCAACCAAACTGTAGTTGATTTACAATTTGCAGCAACATGGATGGACTTAGAGAATATTATGCTTAGTGAAATAAGTCAGAGAGAGACAAAAACTGTATGATATCACTTATATGTGGAATCTGAAAAATAATACAAATGAATGTATATGCAAAACAGAAACAGACTCACAGGCATAGAAAACAAACTTGTGGTTACCAAAGGGGAAAGGCAAGGCAAGAGGGACAAATTAGGGGTATGGGATTAACACAGCTGAACTTTTGAAAGAGTTGTTTAAACTGGCTGGCTGGCTTCCTTTCCTCACCTCTCGTTTGGACCTCACCCAGCAGTCCAACATCCTATGACTGTACTACAACAGTCTGTCCTCTGGTTGTCATTGACCACCCCCACCCCCCCACGCCATGTAACTAAATCCAATAAATTTTCTTGATTTCAGATACAGAATTCACTCTACAATAAAAGGGAAAACAAATTTGTTAAGGGCTTTTAAGTAGCTCACAGATTTCTAAGGGGGCCGGTGAGACAGGCTCTATGGCGAAATATCCAGGGGTAAGGCCCAGCTGCAGCAGCGGTAGAGAAAACACCATTGCTACATTGCTACATTGCTACATTGCTACAGCGTTGATAGAGCTTCAGGCTGGATGATAGAAGCTCTGCAACTCCCATCCTTGAATAGCCAGCCTTCCTACCACCTTGCATGCCAGGAGACCAATCCTCTCCAGTGTGGCCATCTCCTCCCTATGCTACATAAATAGACTCGTCATTTATCCAAGTTCCAATGGTTTATCCATCACTACATTCCCACAACTCAAGACCACACATCATAGCTGAATGTTATGCATGAATACTGTCAACGTTCGTATTTCATGATAATAAGGTTTACAATGATATTTTCAATATGTGGGTGTGTATGTGTGTGTTTAAAAAATAAACATCTGGAAAGCTATATTACAGTTTTTAATATGGTAAAACTAAGATTGTATTCTCAAGACGAACATGCCATTTTATAGTTTCCAGCATCAACAAATTCAAGTGATTTTAGCTTATAATTCAGAGTTTTCTTTGTTAAAATGTAGCTCTTTGGATTTAAAATTAATTCATGTTGTAGCAGTGCTTACATTTCAATTCCAAGCTCAAGCCATGAACTAATATTTACTGGTTCTGTTTCTTGCTTGTTTCTCTTTCTTTCTTCCATCAATATTGTCCAAGAATTAATGAATCGTTTCCTTTAAATGTTAGTACTAATGACCTTATTTCCATAGAAACAGACTCACCACTTTGCCAGCTTTTCCTTTTGCAAGCTTGCCTGTAGGAAGTGATCCGTTAGTTAAAAAATTAAAAGAGATTAGAAAACGTTTGCCTCTGATAAAGCTGGCCATGGCATAGACCTTAATCTGCTTTGGCATTTTCCCAAAAAAGAATTTTTTTAAAAAAATCTGTGCTGACAGCTATAATAACTATTTTTTAATCTATTCCCTAAAAATGAATGAAGAAAACTAACTTTCTTAGTGTCATGAGGTATTCTTTGTAAATGAGACAGAATTCAGATAAACATCCAATTAGAGACACAGTCTTATCTTGGAAGAGATGGAGGCTGGGATTTTGAGGGAGAGTTCCATAGAGGAGGTAACTTTTCAGATGAAGAATTTCAGAAATCTGCAAGGGTCTTCTTGGGTCTTTGCTGGGTACCAGGCCACAGATGCTTAAGGTGACACTCCACAAAGTCAAACAAAGGAGAGAAGAATTGTAAGCTAAACAGTTCCCAGGGCTTACAGCTAGGCAGGAAGCCCCTCAAGTTTTAACTAGCCAGAGTAGATGGAGAGTCCACATTAATCGCCTGGAGCATTCAGCGGGGACCCCAGTTGGGTCAGGCCTTAGTAGTGGGGCTGAACTGCCCCTGGAGTTATAGACCTATACTAGCAAAGATTTAAAAAGGGGCCTTGAAAGGATCATGGTGATCTGCAAGTAGCTTAATAGCCTGCCAGAACAAAGTCCAACTCCCATTAAAGGAAGAAAACAAAATGTAGGCATCCAACAATATAAAATTACCATGTTCAGTGTCCCGTAAAAACTTACTAGACATACAAAGACACAATAAAATATGTGAGAGACCAGGAGAAATATCAGCCTATAGAAGTAGAATTTTAAAAAGGCATAGGTGATGAAACTAGTAGAAAAAAAATGTTAATATAACTATTATAGCTATGTTCAGGAATTAAAGGAAAATATGAACATAATGAGAAATGGAAGATAAAAACAATAACAAAATGGAACTCTTATAGGTGAAAATACAATGCCTTCAATACAATAAAATCACTGGCTGGGCTGAACAGGAGAGTAGATAGTGCAAAAAAATATCAGTGAAATTGAAGATATAGTAATAGAATCTATCCAGGTTGAAACAGAAAGAGAAAAAATAAAATAAAATAAAATAAAAAGGAACAGAGCCTCAGTGCCAAGCTGTGTATATATACATAACTGGTGTTCCAGAGTTTGGAAGGGGACAGTGCACAAAAAATATTTGAAGAAATAATAGCTAAAAGTTTTCCAAATTTGATGAATTTCTGTAAACTTACAGAAAAAAATTCAGTGAACCTCAAGCAAGATAAACCACACCAATAGACATTATAATAATACAAAGCTAGCAATAAATAGAAATCCTAACAGCAGCCAGAAGACACACACATATAGACACACTATGTACAGAGAAACAAAGATAAATCTGACCACAAACTTTTTTCAAGCCCTATTCAAAGCAGAAGATAATAGAATAACATCTTAAAATACTGAAGCAGTCAACCTAGAGTTTTTACACACTCCAACTATCTTCCAAGATTGACATCTAAATTAAAATTCTATCTGATAATCAGTAACTGAGAAAATCTGTGCCAAACAGAAGTGTACCACATGAAGTGTTAAAGTTATTCAGCCAGAATAAAGAAGTGAAGTTGGCCAGACATGGTGAATGTGTGGGTAAATATGAAATACTTTTTCATTTCCTTTAAATATTTATTGAGTGGTTAAAGCAAAAATAATAACAATGTATTATGGAGTTTATAACATATGTAAAAATAAAATGTATAACAATAATAACACAAAGAACTGAGGCATGTAAAAGGGAAGTATACTCAAGGGAGAAAAAGGAGAAAGAAGAAATGAGACAATTAGAAAACAGCAATATGATAGATTTAAAACTAACCATATCAATAATCACTTTAAATATTAATGGTCTAAACATTCCACTTAGAAACAAGATATCCTCAGGCTGCATGAAAAAGCAAGACCCAACTATATATATTGCCACAAAAAACCCTCGCTTTAAATATAAAGGTACAAGTAGATAAAGAGTAAAAGGATAAAGATATATTGTTAAATAAGTAATTATAAGAAATCTGGAGGACCTATATTAATCAGAGACCTAGACTTCGAAATAAAGCATATAATCGGGAATAAGAAGGGACATTTCATCAAGAAGAAATAACAATGATAAATGTGTGCGCACACAATAAGAAAACTTCAAAATACTCAAAACAGAAACTAGTAGAACTGATAGGAGAAAGAGAAAAATTGGCAATAATAATTAGAGATTTCAATATTCTTCTGTAAGCAATTGTAGAACAAATAGAAAATCAGAGAGGATATAGAACTCGAATAACACTATCAACCAGTTGAAATTTACAAGCACTGCATCCAAGTACAGCACAATACACATTCTTTTCACGTACACATGAAATACTTACAGTGATAGACCACTTGCTGAGCCATAAGTCGTTATTAAGTTAAAAAATTAAAGTTAAATTTTAAAATATACACAAAATGTTTTTGGTACAAAATGGAATTAAATTAGAAATTAACAAAAGAGCGATGTCTGAAAAATATGCAAATAATCAGTAATTAACATACTTCTAAACAAACCGTGGGTCAAAAAAAAACACACACACAAGAGAATCAGAAAATGTTTTGAGCTAAATGAAAATGAAAACATATCATAATTTTATGATGCAAGGTATAGGTGAAATTTAACAGCTTTCAATACTTCTGTTAGAAAGAAAGATCTCAATTCTAAATTACCTAAAATTCCAGAATAGTAAGCTTAAAAAAGAGATAACTTTTAATCCAAAATTAATAGAGCGAAGGAAATAATGAAGGTAAGAACAGAAATAATGAATATAGAAAACAGATGAACAATAGAGAATTGATGAAACCAAAAGCTGGTTAATTTTAATAACAATAACATTGATAAACCTCTAATGAGTCCAATCAAGAAAAAGAGAGAAGACAGGAATTAACACTGTCAGGAATGGGAAAAAAAAAAGGGACATCACAATAGATACTGTAGATATTAAAAGAATAAGGGAATTCTATCAACAACTTTATGCCAGTGATGGACAGCTTAGGTAAAATGCACTAATTCCTTGAAAGACATAAGAACAAGAAACAGAACATCTAAATGTTACTATAATTATTAAATCATTAAATTCACAATTTTAAAAACTCCCTCAAAATAAGGCCCACATAGCTGCTTAATATTCTCTCAAATATTTAAAGAAGAAATAATGCTAATCCTCATAAAGTCTTTCAGAAAATAGGAAGAGACACTTTCAACTCATTTTATGAGAGCATCACTACTCTTATATGAAAACTAAATAGATACATTAAAAGAAAACTACAGATCAGTAGCTCTCATAGATATAGATGCAAAAATTATTTAAAATACTTTAACAATTCAAGTCCAGCAATATATAAAAATGGATAATACATCCTGGCAAAATGGCTTTTGTTGCAAGAATACAAGTTTGGTTTGACATTTTAGAGTCAATTAATGGAATTTACCATATTTAATTACATTAAAAAACCCATATGATCACATCAGTATATGTAAAAAAAAATTAGCAGAATTCAATACCCACTTGTGATAAAGACTTAGCAAAGTAGGAATAGAAGGGAATTTTCTCAATCTGACAAAGAGGATCTATGAAAAATCAATAGCTAACACCACAGTTAATGGTGAAACCTGAGTGCTTTCCCCTTAAAGTCAGGAACAAACCAAGAATGTCCATTATTACCACTTCTTTTCAATATTGTGTTAGATGTTCTAGCCAGTGCAATAAGGCAAGTAAAAGAAGTACAAATTGGAAAGGAAGAGGAAAAACTCTTTATGTGTAGAAGACAATTTTTGTAGAATATCCTAAAGAATTTGCACACACACATACACAAACTACTACAACTAAGATGTGAATTCAGCAAGTCAAAATACAAAGTTAATATGCAAAACGCTACTGTATTTCTATTGCTAGCAATAAACAACTAGAAATTGAAATTAAACTTTGCCATTAATAACTGTTTAAAGCCTGAAATATTTATAGATAAATCTTTAAAAATATACAAGGCCTAAGCCTTGAAAAACTACAATCCAGCACTGAGAGAAATTTAAGCAGACATAAATATATAAGGAGATAACATGTTCATGGATCATTAGGGTCAATATTTTTAGAATGCTAACTTCTCCCAAGTTAATTTAATTCAATCTCAATCAAAATCTTAAAAGGCTTTTGGTAGAGATTGAGACAGTGATTCTTAAAAAAGTATATAGAAATGCAAAGCATCTAGACTAGCCAAACCAATTTTGAAATAGAAATGCAAAGCATAATCTAACCTGAACTCATGTATCACATTTGGTTCCATTTCTCTAGTTCCTTTTCATTTAGAACAATCTTCCCCTCAAGCCCAGGGAGTTGTCCTTTAGAATTTCCTGTATTTTGGATTTGCCTTATTGCTTCTTCTTAGTGTTGTTTAACTTGTTCCTCTGTCTCCTTTATTTCTGTAACTTGAACTGTACTTCATATTGAATTAGTTACAAGTCACACAATGCCAGGTGGTCCCGCATTAGTGACAATTGCTTAAAGTGGTGTCTGAAACATCACTCCACTATGAAAGCACATCTTTTCCTTTGAAACAGTAAAGATTCTGTGATATTTTGGCCCCATACAAAGATTTTGTTCCTGGTCTTTTTCATGACTCAGTAACTGACTGAGTCAATTACTTAGAGAAACATGATTTTTTAATTCTGTCATTCCTAGTACATTTGTTAGCTGTCATTCTTCTGTAAAAAAATGAGCCTTATTGCCCCCTTTTTGGTATTACTGTGGACATGAATTTTTATTCAGTGCGTGAAAATCAAATGCATGCATTATTTTTTAGATGCTTAAATTATTCTAACTTTGGCCAATGGGAGCCTTTTCAAACTGGCTCCTATTTCTTTTTACATGAACTCATTGGTCTTCAAGCATTTCCTTACTGTCTGGCAAAAGATATCCCTGGCTCATCTTAGGATTTTCCTATATCAGTCCTGGAATCACCATTTCTCCATGGAATTCTGGTTCCTCTTTAGAGTGAATAATATTTAGAACCCAGGATCCAGATGCTATGTATGTTTATTGCTACTAGGATGTCATTGCTTTTGAGGCTTTTCAGTGGAAAGAGCAAGGAAATATATTTTTTTTTAATCATAAGATCATGTGAATAATTCTAATTCAGTTACGATAGTAAAATTTTTCTTTTATATTTCTGTTTTCTCTTTGAGAATTTTGGTTCTTAATAATACTATTATTTTACATGAACTTATGTTTTAAATATATTTGTGTTATCTGATTACATGTGTGTATAATAATTTCATAGTGGCAATAGCAGCATCACTACTAACACAAAACCTACTGAGTGAAATTTAAGATTTCTTTGCTTCTGTCCCACCAAGGATGTATAGTCAGAGTATGGTATTTTAAAAAACTACTTTGGTGAATTCTTCTGTATATGGTTATATTATTAATTTAATATACTATTAGGTTTATTTGTTTATATTTGTGTTCAATTTTAGGATTTAAATTTTTTTAGGTTTTGAACATGAAAAACATAGTTCAAAAGTCAAAACTATGTAAAAAGTTATACTCTGAGAAATCTGACTTCTAATTGTCCCTATTCCCTTTACTTTATTCCTACCCACCCACTAATATAACCACCATCATTATCTGTTTAGTCCTCCTGTGTCTTTTTTTTGATAAAAGTAAACAAGTATATATGTAAAAATGTATATGTGTCTATGTGTATGTGAAACACAGAAATGCACGTATTTCTTTTTTTTTACATACACATTACTTTTTCCTTTTCTTTCCTCATTTAACACATATGTTAAATAGGCTAGAAATTGTCCCATATTAGTTCGTAGAGATATTTCTTATTTTTTAGAGTGCATAGTTCTCCACTTTATAGATGTGCTTCCCAAGGAGTTTTCTTAGGCTCTCCTAACCATTCAGACTCATGAGACCCTCAGTCTACTTGGAAGGTTAAAGGACAGGAATCCCCACTCAGCAGAAATCCACACCACCGTCCCTGCTGGTGACGGCCCACAAGGCAGTGCAGAGCTCTTCTTCCTGAGTGACACACCCCAGGCATAAGGAAATGAGATTCACAGCAGACGGGGTGAGAGTAGGGATGGGGGAGTCCTCCTGTGGGGAGGACCTTATCTCTCACAGGAGCCAATATCTCTTGTAACATTTCCATAGGCATAGTTTTCAGGGTTCCCCACAAGGCATAAGCCTAGTTATAAAAGTCACCATCCTCAGTGAAGATATTCATAATTTATTTACAATTGCCCCCAATCCAGATGCAGTGTACCAGTCAGGGGTCATTTTTATCAGAGACAATAATGTTGGGATATAGTTGATGTTCTACGTTTACCCAGTTGCTAGGAGTACAGTGCTGGGCAGTGAGGCAAAAATTAAATCCTCTTGCAGAAGGGAACAGGGCTTGGCTAACGCTTTACCACAGACTGTATCACAGTTTATTCAGCCAGACCCCTTCTCCGTGGACATTTTGGTTGTTTCCAGTCTCGTATAACTATAAATTACATTGTATTGTCCAACCTCGTGCAGGTGCTTTTTCATGTTTATACAGATGAATCTTCACAGCAGATTCTTGGAAGTGGGATTGGTTAGACCAAAGGATAAATTCATATGTATTTAGTTATTGTCAAATTCCCCACCATAAAGGTTCAGCAATTTTGTTTTCCCTTCAGTAATATATGGAAAGTAGCTCTTTCTCCACAGCTTTTCTGACAGGATGTGTTGTCAAGCTTTTGATTTATAAATCCGATATTTGAAAAATGGTGCATTAATATAATATAATTTGTATTTATTTGGTTATGTATAAGGTTAAATTTTGCTCTCTTAAGCTGAAGTGCAATTATAAATTTCTTTTTAGTGAACCATCTGTATACATCTTTTGTCCATCTTTTATTAGGTTTTTGGTCATTTTCTTTTTTTTTTTTCTGGACATGTTAGAATTCATCTTTATTATAATTGTTGGATATATATTATAGAACATTACTTTAGAACAATGTGGGCACAACGAAAGTGTATCAAATTAATAATATTTCATAGGCTGAGTCCATTTTTTATTTTGGTTTTAATCTAAATTTTTCTAGAATGAGTCAATGCTACTTTAAAAAATAAACTGCCTGTAAAGAATACAAATTATAGTCATTATCATGATTTGTTTTAAAAACAGGTCATTACACCTTAAGTAAGTTTCATCTGAAGGAAATCAACTACAACTGAAAAAGCAAAAGAAAGTATTGAGAAAACAATCTAAGTGTGATATTAGTAGATACATTTTACTTCTGAATATAGATAAATGTCAAATGAATTATCTTTTTAAAGTATAAACTTTTATGGGATTATTTCAATTTAAAAAAAACAGCTTCAGCTGTTAGCACAAAATCTAATAGCATTTATTGACATGCACTGAGTTGGAAAAATAAGATATTATAGTGAAATGAAAAGTGCACACATTTGATTCAATTTCAAGACAGTTGTATATTGCCCAAGCTAACCTTTGTTTTGTAGAAAGAAATAATCAGATTAACAATGAAGCCACTCCCCAATCTCAGAAAGTGAAGCAGAAAATGAAATTTAAGAAAAAGAAACTGTCTTACTTTGCAATTATCTACCTCAGCTTTAATTTTGCCTTACAACACACAGTTTAATTTTCAAGATATACAATGCAATCTCACTTATTAATACTTGTGTTGCTATTTCTTTTGGTAGCAACTTGACATATGGGCCTACTAGCACAGTGCAGCAACAAGGATATGGGACTTAAATCCAACACATTTTTTTGCCCAGAATAATTAGTTCAGTGTTTGCCCCTGAGCCAGCAATGCATTTTACGGTGATTACTTTCCTAGGAGTCCAACAAATTTTTGCGGTAAGAATGGATCAGACAAAAGTTATATTAACTTATCTCTAATAAAGGCTTTAAATATTTGGAGAAAATGTTAATCGTTGTGTCGCACATCCAAGATAATGATAAATTATTCACAGTAAATTGATTGCAGTAGGTGCCACAAAATAAAGACAATTTTCTTACAGTAAAAGCTCATCTAACCAGATTTACTTATCTTCTCAACTTTTTCTATAAAAGCATTTGATGGCCATGTATCCAGACTGTGACAAGATGCTGATTTTATGGAAAATCACAGATAATTCATTTTTGTATATTTAGCACCTAGCACGGTGACTGGCCCACGCTACATACTCAGTAAAAGTACTGAACTGCCTGGAAATGTGAGTGAATTCTGTGTAACAAGAACTAAACAAAATTAAGCTCTCAGGACATTATGCTGGAGTCAATGTTAAATAAAATAAGATGGGGTGGGGTGGGGATATTCTCATATATTGCATGTGTGAGTAAATATTTATACATATTTCCTGATGGCAGTTTAACAAGATTTTTTAAAAGACTTAAAAATGTGCACACACTTTGATCTAACATTCTCTTTTCTAGAAATTAATCCCAAGAAAAGTATTTAGGGTGCACACAAAGATTTGCATTTTTTTTGAAGCTTAAATGTGAAGTATTGATTTTTTTTTAACATCTTTATTGCAGTATAATTGCTTTACAATGGGGTGTTAGTTTCTGCTTTACAACAAAGTGAATCAGCTATACATATACATATATCCCCATATCTCCTCCCTCTTGCGGCTCCCTCTCACCCTCCCTATCCCACCCCTCTAGGTGGTCACAAAGCACCGAGCTGATCTCCCTGTGCTCTGTGGCTGCTTCCCACTAGCTATCTATTTTATATTTGGTAGTGTATGTATGTCCATGCCACTCTCTCACTTCGTCCCAGCTTACCCGTCCCCCTCCTCGTGTCCTCAAGTCCATTCTCTATGTCTGCATCTTTATTCCTGTCCTGCCCTAGGTTCTTCAGACCATTTTTATTTTTTTTAGATAACATATATATGTGTTAGCATACAGTGTTTGTTTTTCTCTTTCTGACTTACTTCACTCTGTGTGACAGACTCTAGGTTCATCCACCTCACTACAAATAACTCAATTTCGTTTCTTTTTATGGCTAATATTCCATTGTATATATGTGCCACATCTTCTTTATCCATTCATCTGTCGGTGGACACTTAGGTTGCTTCCATGTCCTGGCTATTGTAAATAGTGCTGCAATGAACATTGTGGTACATGACTCTTTTTGAATTATGGTTTTCTCAGGGTATATGCCCAGTAGTGGGATTGCTGGGTCGTATGGTAGTTGTATTTTTAGTTTTTTAAGGAACCTCCATACTGTTCTCCATAGTGGCTGTATCAATTTACACTCTGACCAACAGTGCAAGAGGGTTCCCTTTTCTCCACACCTTCTCCAGCATTTATTGTTTGTAGATTTGTTGAGGATGGCCATTCTGACTGGTGTGATGTGATACCTCATTGTAGTTTTGATTTGCATTTCTCTAATGATTAGTGATGTTGAGCATCCTTTCATGTGTTTGTTGGCAATCTGTATATCTTCTTTGGAGAAATGTCTATTTAGGTCTTCTTCCCAGTTTTGGATTGGGTTGTTTGTTTTCTGATATTGAGCTGCATGAGCTGCTTGTAAATTTTGGAGATTAATCCTTTGTCAGTTGCTTCGTTTGCCAATATTTTCTCCCATTCTGAGGGTTGTCTTTTTGTCTAGTTTATGATTTCCTTTGCTATGCAAAAGCTTTTAAGTTTCATTAGGTCCCATTTGTTTACTTTTGTTTTTATCTCCATTTCTCTAGGAAGTGGGTCAAAAAGGATCTTGCTGTGATTTATGTCATAGAGTGTTCTGCCTGTGTTTTCCTCTAAGTTTTATAGTGTCTGGCCTTACATTTAGGTCTTTAATCCATTTTGAGTTTATTTTTGTGTATGATGTTAGGGAGTGTTCTAATTTCATTCTTTTACATGTAGCTGTCCAGTTTTCCCAGCACCACTTATTGAAGAGACTGTCTTTTCTCCATTTTATATTCTTGCCACCTTTATCAAAAATAAGGTGACTATAGGTGCGTGGGTTTATCTCTGGGCTTTCTATCCTGTTCCATTGATCTATATTTGTGTTTTTGTGCCAGTACCATACTCTCTTGATTACTGTAGCTTTGTAGTATAGTCTGAAGTCCAGGAGCCTGATTCCTCCAGCTCCGTTTCTCTTTCTCAAGATTGTTTTGGCTATCCAGAGTCTTTTGTGTTTCCATACAAACTGTGAAATTTTTTGTTCTAGTTCTGTAAAAAATGCCATTGGTAATTTGATAGGGATTGCATTGAATCTGTAGATTGCTTTGGGGAGTATAGTCATTTTCACAATGTTGATTCTTCCAATCCAAGAACATGGTATATCTCTCCGTCTGTTTGTATCATCTTTAATTTTTTTCATCAGTGTCTTATAGTTTTCTGCATACAGGTCTTTTGTCTCCTTAGGTAGGTTTATTCCTAGGTATTTTATTCTTTTGTTGCAGTGGTAAATGGGAGTGTTTCCTTAATTTCTCTTTCAGATTTTTCATCATTAGTATGTGGGAATGCAAGAGATTTCTGTGCATTAATTTTGTATCCTACTACTTTATCAAATTCATTCATTAGCTCTAGTAGTTTTCTGGTAGCATCTTTAGGATTCTCTATGTATAGTATCATGTCATCTGCAAACAGTGACAGCTTTACTTCTTCTTTTCCAATTTGGAATCCTTTTATTTCTTTTTCTTCTCTGATTGTTGGGGCTAAAATTTCCAAAACTATGTTGAATAATAGTGGTGAGAGTAGACAACCTTGTCTTGTTCCTGATCTTAGACAAAATGGTTTCAGTTTTTCACCATTGTGAACAATGTTGGCTGTTGGCTTGTCATATATGGCCTTTATTATGTTGAGGTAAGTTCCCTCTATGCCTTCCTTCTGGAGGGTTTTTATCATAAATGGGTGTTGAATTTTGTCGAAAGCTTTTTCTGCATCTATTGAGATGATCATATGGTTTTTCTCCTTCAATTTGTTAATATGGTGTATCACATTGATTGATTTGCATATATTGAAGAATCCTTGCATTCCTGGGATAAACCTCACTTGATCATGGTGTATGATCCTTTTAATGTGCTGTTGGATTCTGTTTGCTAGTATTTTGTTGAGGAATTTTGCACCTATGTTCATCAGTGATATTGGCCTGTAGTTTTCTTTCTTTGTGACATCTTTGTCTGCTTTTGGTATCAGGGTGATGGTGGCCTCGTAGAGTGAGTTTGGGAGTGTTCTTCCCTCTGCTATACTTTGGAAGAGTTTGAGAAGAATAAATGTTAGCTGTTCTCTAAATGTTTGATAGAATTCGCCTGTGAAGCCATCTGGTCCTGGGCTTTTGTTTGTTGGAAGAGTTTTAATCAGAGTCTCAATTTCAGTGCTTGTGACTGGTCTGTTTATATTTTCTATTTCTTCCTGGTTCAGTCTCAGAAGTTTGTGCTTTTCTAAGAATGTGTCCATTTCTTCCAGGTTGTCCATTTTATTGGCATAGAGTTGCTTGTAGTAATCTCTCATGATCCTTTGTATTTCTGCAGTGTCAGTTGTTACTTCTCTTTTTCATTTCTAATTCTATTGATTTGAGTCTTCTCCCTTTTTTTTTTTTGATGAGTCTAGCTAATGGTTTATCAATTTTGTTTACTTCTCAAAGAACCAACTTTTAGTTTTATTGAGCTTTGCTATTGTTTCCTTCATTTCTTTTTCATTTATTTCTGATCTGATCTTTATGATTTCTTTCCTTCTGCTAACTTTGGGTTTTTTTGGTTCTTCTTTCTCTTATTGCTTTAGGTGTAAGGTTACATTGTTTATCTGAGATGTTTCTTGTTTCTTGAGGTAGGATTGGATTGCTATAAACTTCCCTCTTAGAACTGCTTTTGCTGCATCCCATAGGTTTTGGGCCATTGTGTTTTCATTGTCATTTGTTTCTAGGTATTTTTTTATTTACTCTTTGATTTCTTCAGTGAACTCTTGGTTATTTAGTAGTGTATTGTTTAGCCTCCATGTGTTTATATTTTTTACAGATTTTTTCTTGTAATTGATATCTAGTCTCATAGCATTGTGGTTGGAAAAGATACTTGATTCAATTTCAATTTTCTTAAATTTACCAAGACTTGATTTGTGACCCAAGGTATGATCTATCCTGGAGAATGTTCCATGAGCACTTGAGAAGAAAGTGTATTCTGTTGTTTTTGGATGGAATGTCCTATAAATATCAATTCAGTCCATCTTGTTTAATGTATCATTTAAAGCTTGTGTTTCCTTAATTTCATTTTGGATGATCTGTCCATTGGTGCAAGTGGGGTGTTAAAGTCCCCTACTATGATTATGTTACTGTCGATTTCCCCTTTTATGGCTGTTAGCATTTGCCTTATGTATTGAGGTGCTCCTATGTTGGGCGCATAAATATTTACAGTTGTTATATCTTCTTCTTGGATTGATCCCTTGATCATTATGTAGTGTCCTTCTTTGTCTCTTATAATAATCTTTATTTTTAAAGTCTATTTTGTCTGATATGAGAATTGCTACTCCAGCTTTCTTTTGATTTCCATTTGCATGGAATATCTTTTTCCATCCTTTCACTTTGTCTGTATGTGTCCCTAGGTCTGAAGTGGGTCTCTTGTAGACAGCATATATATGGATCTTGTTTTTGTATCCATTAATCCAGTCTGTGTCTTTGGTTGGAGCATTTAATCCATTCACATTTAAGGTAATTATCAATATATATGTTCCTATTACCATTTTCGTAATCGTTTTGGGTTTGTTATTGTAGGTCTTTTCCTTCTCTTGTGTTTCCTGCCTAGAGAAGTTCCTTTAGCATTTGCTGTAAAGCTGGTTTGGTGGTGCTGAATCCTCTTAGCTTTTGCTTGTCTGTAAAGGTTTTAATTTCTCCATCGAATCTGAATGAGATCCCTGCTGGCTAGAGTAAACTTGGTTGTAGGTTTTTCCCTTTCATCACTTTAAATATGTCCTGCCACTCCCTCATTTTCTTCTTTTTAAAAGAGCTTTTTATTTATCTGGAAACTAATCCTTTAAGGTATAAATTAAAATATTTTCTCCCACTTTGTCATTTGTCCATTGATTTTGCTTATGATGGTGGTCTTTTTGTTTTGTTTGGTTTTTTTGCTTCGCAAAGTCTTTTATTTTTTCTAAAATTTGATCATGGTTTGTAAGACTTTCCCTTCTTCCATGTTATAAAGGAATTCACCTATGTTTTCTTGTAATACTTGTATATTTTCAATTTTTGCATTTATGTCTGGAATATATTTAGAGTAGATTCTGATATGTAGTTTGAAGATTTAATTCATTTTATCTCTTTCCAAATGGTGATTCATTTCTTCTAATACTATTTAAAAGAATCCTTCTCACTTTTATTCTATATTAAATTTCAATTTTTTTCTCTGTAAACGGGATCAATTTTGACTTGGTTTACCTGTGAATACCAAGTAAGAATGAACTTTTACAAAATAACAAGTCAAATTATTTTCAGTTTATTTAAAGCTAAGTTACCTAATTTGATTTATGTAAATCTTTGTAAGTACAGCACAGTAATGTGTGAATTTATTTATGTTGTTACTTACTCATCATTTTGTAAATTCATCTAGTTGAAATAATCAGCCCAATTTTGCTCTCTATTCTGATCAGCATCCAGGGAGGGCTGCTCATGGTGTCATGCTGAATTGCACTGACAGGGGAGCAGATGATGATCTCTGCCTCACGAAGCTTTTTTTCTTAATAGTGTATTTCAAAAGTAAATCTCAAAGAATAGATTTTAGTTCCTTTCCCAACCTGAGGTTTCCATACGACAGGCAATCAATCAGTCAATGAACAATCTATCTTTGATACAAACCATGGATGGCTGTATGTACAAAAATCCTTTTTAAAATACTACCAATGCAATTAATGATGAGACTAAAGATTGCTGACAACATCCAATTAACTAAGCCTAAGGGGGAATTTCTAATAAACTGCATCCTGTTTATAACATCTATATACCTGGCAACTAGGAAGGCAGCCTTTTTCCTGCCAATTACAGAATTAAGGAGACATTTTTTTTTTTTCATTCTACTCCACAGTCATTTCAATATTGTTACTAGAGAACTTCAAATATTTCTGACATCCGTTCTGCTTTAACGGGGAGTTGTATTGTGAGGAAGCTGTTGAAAATGAGCAGTGTTCTTAACATATTTTATGTTACTAGTTGAAAAAAAGGCGTAGAGCCAAACACAATGAAAGGGATGTATTATTAGGAGAAATGCTACTCCTGTTGAATTAATTTTGTCTATGTGTTAAAACTCAGAAACATGACTTGGGAGCAACAGAACAGTGCTGACTTTTAGCTGTGCTGGCTGTGTGTGAATGAACAGCCAGGAGTAAATTGTTACACAATAAGCCACAGAAAACACTATCAGTTTTGGAAATGTAAGGAATTGTGTAAATTTGTCTTATACATAGAGGCAGCTCTTTTCTTGAGGATAGCAGAGTTCATTTCCTCCTCAAAAGTTTTTTTAATGCTGAAAAAAATGCCTTCTTTGTATATTTCAAGAATGACATGAAACACTTATCTTAATAGTCACAAAATACATCTGAATTCTAGCACACCTCTTAAGGTATATCTAAGTTTCATTCCCATCTTATATTAGGTCAGGGTATCATACTTAGCAACAGTAAGTAAAGATAAGAACTCCTTTCAGTACATTCTGTCATCAATCAATCAGTACACAGAATACACATGAAAATGGGCCAACAGAGCAATCCTCACCGCTGGATAGCCATCATTTGCCCAATATCATCTCCCAACAAAGCTAGTTTTGACATTTGGTACAGACAGTAAGTGATAGAACATCACTACCCAATGTGTGGCCACATGCGACCCATGCGCTGATTTGCAAAACATTTCTTATTGGTTCACAACAAAGTAAGTAATGAAATGGAGAGGAAGCATCTAGAAATGTTCACAGCAATTTGACAGAGTAATTTTATGTCTATTAAATCTAATAGTAAAAACTAATTGGGGCTTGTACATTGCTTTTTTTTCAATTTATTATTTATTTTTATTATATTTGACCAAAGTATTGCTCCAAGGCTGATTGGAAATTTAAAAATGAAGAACAAACAAAAAAAACACCCTGGTCCTTTACCATCAAGTGTGAGAGTCACTCTTCTAAACCAGAGGATTAGTGAGCTGGGAAAGTGTCATAGATGAAGTAGGAATTATGATGGCTAGCTAATGATACTTGACTACCTACTATTGTGTCTATCATTGTGCTTAGTTTCTTTCGCTCTCTCTCTCTCTCTCTCTCTCTCTCTCTCCCCCATATATATATATGTATATATATATCAATGTACATATGTGAATACATATTACATATGTATACATATACCATATAATGTATATAAGTGTATATATATACAGCACCATATATATACACATATATGTATATATCTGTGTATAGAGAGAGTATTTAATATCTTCACAATAACCCTGAACTTTGAAGTCGATATTATCATGCCCATTTGACCTGATTATGTCCTGGATATTACTGCCAATGTCCACTTCTCCCCCTAGAGTTATTCTTTGTTAAAAATTAAACCAACAGAGTTTCTTTCATTACGAACATTCTTCCACGAATTTATGAGGATGGAGAATAATTATGGTTCCCCACCCCCCCAAAAAAAATAAAACCTGTTATTTCTTATCTCTTTTTTGTATTTCGGAGGGTACTTGGTGGGCAGCTGGGAATAGCCATGTCAGGGGCTCCTGGGGAGAGCCTTTATTCCTTCATCATTGTACTCAGCCTTTCTAATAGCTGCTGCCCACTCTTCCTGGAATGAGTAAAAATGTTTTGCTGTGTGAATGAAGAGAGCTGATTGAATTGATTCCATCACTGGTGCACTTCCTGGAGATTGGTGTGTTTATTTAAAAAAAAAAAAAAAGGGCTGAACTGGTATGAACTTTATAACAGGCACCAGTTTGCTGAAATTACATTAAAGGCAAAGTGAAGGGAAGTAATTATTTTGATTAAATAGATATAATGTGCTGAAGGGAAAGATGACCATAACCCTCTTTGACAAATTTTCACCTTGAGTAGAACACGGGCTTTTGAACAGTTTACTGGTTACCTGATTGTCTCTTTACATGTTCTTTTAAAGATGTCTATGAGTATAAGACAAAATATACAGAATGTAGCTTTGGAAAGAATAGATAATATACTACCTCATATGCTGAATATGTCTGAGGAGTTGGCAAAGTAGAGCTATAGTTCCATATAGACGTGTTATGAAATGCAACAGAGAATCAGAGACAACCCACACCGGCTTAGTTGTAGAAAAAGATTTGAATAACATACAGGGATAGGACATTAAACACAAACATAAATGGGATATATTTTGTATGTTTTAGATCCTTTTGGGGATGCTTCCACATGGCATTATTCTCTTTATTCCCATTTAATGTGTTTATATAAACAGTGCTCTATGTTGAATTTCCATAGCAATTATCCCTGCTTGTGTAACTATCTTAAATAATTACATGAATAATTACTATTAGGAGAAACAGTCTCTGGCACACCCTTTTTCCAAATGTTGTGATTTTGTTTTCTCTACTGAATTCTTTTTCTATTCACATTTTAAGTCTTTTTTTTTCTTTCCTTATGTTAACTTGCTTATCTTCTTTATGTGAATTGAAATAATGAGCATGTCTGCTCTCTGCAAAGCAGTTTGATGAATCTCAAAATGAGTATGTCACAGAGAAGAAAGTGCTATCAGTACTTTCCTAAGTAAACACATTATGACTCCATATTAATCACTGGTATTTTCTAGAATGGCACAATGACAGTAATAGACTATGCTAAGGAGTCTCATTGTCACCAGGCAGTGTTTATGACAAAATTGCTCTTACTGTAATGTAGTTTTGGTCCCATTTCTGAAACATTTACCTTAAGCTAATGCTGCTGTTCTAAACTAAAGCAAAGCCTGAATGAATCAGGTAAAAATTGGATTTTTAAAAGTGCTGCTTTATCTGTATTGGTCTTCTAGACTTTCTGAAATTACCAAGTGATTGAATAACCTTCCCCTTCATTTTAACTGTGCAACTCTGGCCTCTGTCAGAACATCTCTCTACTCACTCATGCTAGAAAAGCCTTCTCTTTCTCTGTTTCACTCATTTAACAAGTATTGACTGACCTCACTGGTTCTCAAGCTTATGTATGTGGTGAAATTCCTGGAAAATATGGTGCTTTTTACCACCTATCATTTTGATGATATTAGCATCAAAATAGCTAAATTCTACATTTATGTATGGAATTAAATACTGGCTTATATTAGATTCCAAAATACACAAACATGAGTAGGTACCAACATTTTAAGAAGAAACAAAAGGGAGATAAACTTTATGAGAGAAATTTCTCCTCATTAAATTAACACTTTCCCTCAGAGCAAAATAGAGGGTTGTTTCTATGACCTGCTCCAGCTCACAAAATATCAGTTCTTAGTGGAATCTTAATTGAAACACATAAGTATTATTTCATGTGTATCAAATGTACCAAGGTAAATGGCCCAGACTCTGCCCTCAAAGAGATCATAGTCTTGTAGGAAAAACTCACAAATGGCAAAGCTATAAAACAATATGGAATTACAGGTCAGAGAAGGTCAAGCAGTGCCGGGCACCTTCCCACAGGCTGGAAGGGTCTGCAAAGATTGCCGCGAGGAAGCATCTCCACCAGCTGCTGGGGATACCAAAACAGGTGAGACTCTTTACGATGTCAGAGTCCGGTTCTAATATAAACAGGCTTGTACACAATCACAGCTCAAAGTGGAAGGCACACAGTACTGTGTGACGCTGAGCGGGAACACCTATTTCTTCCCAAGTGGGGAGCAGTTCAACAAGCCGCCTGTGGTCTTTCCTTCCACCGGGTGCTTCCCTAAAATACACGATGTCTTTCCAACTCTCATGAATATACCTCCTCTACACACTGATCACGATGCCTCAAGTTCACAACTCAGCATGGCCTGAACCGGCTTTAATGTATATATCCATCACTTGTAAGTCCGTATTGTTTTGTATTGTTAAAATGCAAAATCAGATCCAGTACGTCTGAGGTGGGACTTGACATCCTCATTCCTAACAACGTCCCAGGGAATGTGAGGCTTCTGGTCTACAGCCCACACTTTGAATGGCAAGGGCCCATGTTTTAACTCTTCATCTGAGAACCTTGGCAATTGCCAAGTAAATCTATCATCTTTGCCGTTATATTTAAAAACCCATCATACAATTTTGAAGAAAATCATCAGGTATTTTTTTGTAAATAAATATGAAGACAGGAGTTTGTCTAGAGGTGATAATAATAGGAACGATGATTGTGATTGTGATTACAGATTATTGAGTGCTGTTCCCCTGGCACACTGCTAAAGTTAGTAGTTATAATAGCAATATATATGTTTTCTATCCTTACAACTACTGAGTGAAGTAAGTATCACTCCCCATTTGACAAACTGAGGCAGACGTTAAGTAACTTAATGCCGTGTAGCCAGTACAAGGCAGCCCTTTGTGACTCCAGTCCAGATCTCTCTTACTGCAAAGCCACTACACTCTAAAAAGCATGGTCAAAAGAAGAAAATAGGAAGTTGATAGAAGTGCAGAATCACAAGAGTAGAAATTGTGATGTTCTGTGGAATGGAAATGGCTGAATCTTCTGGGGGCAAAAATTAGCAGCTGAGCTGCACAAGGTGCCCTTTTCAAACAGCCCTGTCAAATAATGCTTTTCAGCATGTCCGATAGATGCTCATGAGCCAAAACAGGAAGAGGACTGACATGGCTCTGATTCTGTACTTTAATGATAGAGGAAAGCACAGGAGGAACGATTTTTTAGTCTTTTTATATATTTATATGTTATGATACATATTTATGTGTTTATAAATATTTATGAAATATTTATGAAATATTTATGAAATATTTATAAATATGTATGAAAATATCATGAACATGGAGAATTGCTGACTCAACATAATGTGGCATTTTTAGCAAGCTTCATGTATTACCAAGGAAAAGGAACTGCATGCATGTATTCACTGATGGAACCAGATTCTAACCACCAAAAGAGCGGACCGAGTCCTATTTTTAGTAATTATTTTCTCTTAATGCACGAAGAGTTTACTTCTTGAATTTTTCATAGTTTAATGTAATCATAAAATGGTGATTTTTGAAAAAAGCACACTAAAAACTATCCCTCTCCCCGCCCCGGCAAAAAAAAAAGGAAAACTGGTTTGGATGCCACTCTTTTTAGATGAACAAGTCATGAGACAGGAAGTGACACTGAAAGCTTGCTCCGTTACATAGATATATGCTGGCTTAGCTGAAGCAGGGTAGTTATCAGAAATTTTAAATTGAGGAGTGGGTTGTTTTCCTTCACAGGGAAAATGCATCACAACTAAGAATAAATATCAGTACGTGGCGAATTGCTTCCTTGTCCATCCCAGTGCTAAAAAGGGGCTCACAAATTTGGTGGGACTTTATTATTTAGCAAATACCTTTTGGGGGCTAAACACTGAATCAACAACTATATGACAAAACTGAATGCTTTCACTAAACATGACAAAATGGCTACAATTATAATGAAGTGTGATTGTGGGGTAGGAGTTGATTGTGGATACTGTGAGTCACTTGAGACTCAATTCATTTACATGTGATAAAAATTGCAGTGTTAGTGGTGAAATGAAAATCCAAACCATTAGTCTTCTTTCTTCACTGAATAAGCCTTTGTGTAGATCCCTGAGCTAGGAAGAGTCTAACCAATGGACACAAAAACAGTACAACCCACCCTATAAGAAGTGAAATGAGCTCTCAGCAGGAAGAAAGTGTGGAAATCTTCAACATCTGTAGCCTGAAAACATTGTACCACACCAACTTTTGGGCGACATCATGAACAATGCTCTCCAGCATTACCTTGAGAGAGCTGTCACTATTAAGTACTTACTGTATGTACAAGGATTTTTTCCAAGTATTTTACATGTTCAATCCACTTAACCCTTATAGTAGTAATGGTGTACTGATGTGTCCTATTATAATCAATAATTATCTGCAGATAAGGACACTGGGACACAAAGAGATTAAATAACTAACCAAAGGGCATCCAGTTGATGATAGAGGCAAGATCTGGACACAGCCCAACTCCAGAAGTTGTTTAATCACCATATTGTAGTGCAGCTTGGTGGTGGGGATGGAGGATATTGTCATTGGTGTATTTCTAAGTTTGAGTTCTAGAAATATCGTTACACCAAGAGTGAGATGATACATCACTAATATTGAGTGCAGAGTCAGTGCTTTTCCAATTCAGCCTAATTTTCCAAAATTGGTAATCTCACAGCAGCAGCATCTTGACCATTAAGAAAGATGTAGGAATATCCTTTTTCTTCTAAAGTTAGGATATGTAAAATAATTAGCCTTATGTTTATTCATGAATATATCAAAATACCAAGCCAATTTTCTGTGGGTTTCTAAGATAAAGTATGAATGTTTCATCTAAGATAAAATGTAAATGTTCACATTACAGTGGGCCATTCAGGCTTCAATTCTCTAGACTTCCTGAATCTGAGTTTACTCCCATCCTCTGTGAAAGATGCTTTGGGAAAAGACATGGAGCACTGTTGAAACTTAATAATGTGTCTTAGAGCTATAAGAATTTGTATGCAAATCTTCCATATTTCTGCCTTTGGCAACTTCCAAAACTTCCCAAATTTCTGCCTTGGGAAAATAGATATTTTTAATAATCAGAGAAATCATTCATACTCACCATCATCAATACTCAAAATTTGTTGTGCATCTAATATTTTGTATTGAGGTATAGTTGATGTACAATATCATGAGCATCTATTGACAGAAAACATTGCTAAATTCCAGGAAAACCAATATATGAGAAATATATTTTTTATCTCCTTCCCCATTAGAGTTTTACAATCCACTTGGGAAACAATATGTAAACAAAAAAGATGAAGAAGAATACCAGGAAATACTCAAGGATTGACAATATCATCAACAAGAGTACAAATTGAAAACAAAACAGGGGTTCCTCATCTCCCTCCCAACTGTATTTTGAAGAGAGTTCTCAGCTTGGGCAGCCCATTTTAAGAACAGTAACTTCAGAACTAAGAACAGTTTGCTCAGTCTAACCATCCATGTAAATTTAAGACCCCTGTAGATCAACCTCTTTCAGAATGTCCAGCCTTGGCTTGAATGCTCAAGAAAGCTTGACTTGATACTAACCTCACAGGTAAATTAAGATCTTACCTGAGTATCGGACAGACTTTCTATTTGTGAAAGAAAAACTCTCTCAGTTGCTTCTGTTTATCAATCCATCTTCTAACATTTGGGATCTTACAAAGCAGATTGACATTCTCTTCTACTTGGTATCACTTCAAATGCTAGATAATTATGATTCTGATTAAACACTTTTGTTCTAAGAGTAGTATTCTTATGAGATTTTCTTTTTAGTTTTTTTTTTAACTCTCCTTCTAGTTTTCTGAGCAGATTTCATTTTTCTTCTTAAATTATGGGGGCCAAAATTGAACATAATAATTTAACCAGCCCAGAGAAGACCTATCACCAGTTTGTTTTAGAAAACGTTTTTATTAATGCATTCTAAATTTCCACTAACTATTTTGTTTACATCATACTGTTGATTAGTACTGAATTTATTGTCCAGTAAATCACCTAGATATGCTCCTATTAAGCCACGTTTCTCCCATCCTAGTCTTCTGCAGTTTTTTAAAATCTAAGTTCATATCCGTATATTTATCCTTTTAAATTTCATCTTGTTTTATTTGGCTCATTGCTCAAACTGTAAAGATTTTTTTAAATTGAGATATAATTGACGTATAACATTGTAAATTTAAGGTGTACAATGTGTTGATCGGATACATTTATATATTGCAATATGATTACCTCCATAGTGTTAGCTGACACCTCCATCCCATCACATAATTATCATTTCTTTTTTTTGTGGTGAGAATATTTAAGATCAAGTCTCTTAGCAGCTTCAAGATATGCAATACAGTAGTGTTAACTATAATCACAATGCCATGCATTAGCTCTCCAGAACTTATTCATCCCTTACTTCAAGTTTGTACCCTTTGACCAACATCCCCCCAATTCACCCACCCCCCAGTTTCTGGTAACTATGATTCTACTCTCTGTTTTTATGAATTCAGCTTTTTTGGATTCTACATATAAGTGATATCATACAGTATTTGTCTTTCTCTGTCTGCCTTATCACATTTAACATAATGCCCTCAAGGTTCATCCATGTTGTCGAAAATGGCAAGCTGTCCTTCTTTCTCATGGCTGAATAATATTCCAGTGTGTGTGTGTGTGTGTGTGTGTGTGTGTTTGTATGTGAGACACCTTCTTTATCCATACATCCGTTGATGGACACCTAGGTTGTTTCCATATCCTGGCTTTTGTGAATAATGCTGCAATAAACATGGGAGTGCAAATATCTTTTTCTTTTTTTTTTTAACATCTTTATTGGAGTATAATTGCTTTACAATGTGGTGTTAGTTTCTGCTGTATAACAAAGTGAATCAGATATATGTATACATGTATCCCCATATCCCCTCCCTCTTGTGTCTCCCTCCCACCCTCCTTATCCCACACCTCTAAGTGGTCACAAAGCAACGAAGTGAGAGAGTGGCATTGACATATATACACTACCAAATATCTTTTTGATATCATGTTTTCATTTCCTTTGGACATATACTTAGAGGTGAGATTGCTGGATCATATGGTAGTTATATTTTTAATTTTTTGAAGAACCTCCATACTGTTTTCTATAGTGGCTGAACCAATTTACATTCCTGCCAATACTGCACAGTCGTTCCCTTTTCTCCACATTTTTGGACAACACGTTATCTCTCGTCTTTCTTTGATGACAGCCATTCTAACAAGTGTGAGGTGATATCTTATTATGGTTTAGATTTGCATTTCCCTGATGATCAGTGATGTTGAGCATCTTTCCATCTGTTTGGTGGACATTTATGTGTCTTCTTTGGAAAAATGTCTCTTCAGTTCCTCTGCTCATTTTTTAATCAGATTGTTTGTCTTTTTGTTATTCAGTGGTATGAGTTCTTTGTGTATTTTGGAAATTAACCTCTTATCCAATATATGGTTTGCAAATATTTCCCCCATTCTGTAGATTGACTTTTCCTTTTATCTATTTTTTTCTTTTGATGTGCAGAAGCTTTTTAGTTTGGTGTAGTTCTGCGTGTTGATTCTTGCTTTTGTTGCATAAAGATGGTTTTGATCATTGCATCCGATCCTGAAAAAAGGGAAGAAGCAACATGGGGTAAAATTGTACACAACTGAAAGTGAGATCAGAATTTTCTCTTCATTTCTTGGAAGATACAATTAATTCACAACAGAAGGAAAGCCCTCTCTGATCACTGTCTCGTATAAAGCTATATTGTATGTGTGTGTGCATGTGTGTGTGTGTGTGTGTAGAAAAAAATATATATAAGTACAAAAGACAATAAAAAAATACTCCTGCATCCAATACCCCAATTTAACAAATATTAGTATTTTGTTTTGCCTCAGATTTTTTAAAAAATTATCAGATAAAGTTAAAATCCTGTCTCCTCCAATTACATTCCCATCATAATTCCCCAGTATCAACCAAAGTCATGGATCTTGTTCATGAGTTTTTATCACTTTGCTGTATATATTACCCAGAAAAAAAATACGATTTACATTTTGTATACTTATGAAAATTTTGTTAATGATACAGGCTGTATCTAATATTTTGCAGCTATTTTTTCCATTCAACGTTGTTTTACAGTCTTCCCAAATTGTTTCATATAGATTTAAATTATTCATTTTAAGTGCTGTTTTATGTATCACCATACAGTGACATCACCATTTTGTATTCATTCCTGAAAAGATGAAAATATAGATTGTTTCTAATTTAAGGTAATAAAAGTACTGTAATTAGTGTCTTCATATGCATATGAAGACACTAATTACAGTACTTTTATTACCTTGTACACTTTCAAAGTATAAACATGAAAGAGGAATTTGTTATGTTACGTATATTGTTAACTACATTGTTACATAGTCAATGTTACTCTTCAAAATGATTGTATGAGAGCTTTTCATTACCCAAGTTCTCTCCCCAAATTGGTATTGTGTGACTTTTTACCTGTCGGAAATTTGGATATGAAATAATTTTTTAATTTGAATTTCCCTAGTCACTAGTTTTGACCATCTATTCATCTAATCTGGGGTATTTGTATTTTCCTCTTCTGTAAACTGCCTGCACATTTCCTTTGCCTATTTTTCTATTAGGTTATTTGTATTTTTAAACTGTGATGTGTTACGTATATGCTATAGATATTAGTCCTCTGTATTTTCCAGTCTGGTTCCCATTTTTTTACTTTATGTTCTTTTATTTGTTCAAAGGTTTTTGATAAATTAGCTGTATCAAAAATCATCTTTTCCCTTTTGGCTTGGTTTTGTAAGAAATCCTTTTCCTGCTCTGAAGCTATTAGTGCTTTCTTCTATATATTTTTTTCCCCAATAATTAGATTACATTTATTTTTAAAAACATTTTAAAATTGAAGTATAGTTGATTTACAGTGGTGTGTTAGAGTCTAGTGTACAGAACGATTCAGTTATACAGTGATTCAGTTATACATGTACATATATTCTTTTTCATACTCTTTTTCATTATAGGTTATTACAAGATATTGAATATAGTTCCCTGTGCTATACAGTAGGACCTAGTTGTTTATCTATTTTATATATTGTTTGTATCTGCTAATTCCAAACTCCTAATGTATCACCCCCGCCTTTCCCCTTTGGTAACCGTAAGTTTGTTTTCTATGTCTGTGAGTCTCTTTCTGTTTTGTAAACAAGTCCATTTGTATCATATTTTAAATACCACATATAAGTGATATCATATGATTTTTGTCTTTCTCTGTCTGACTTACTTCACTTACTATGATAATCTCTAGGTTCATCCATGTTGCTGAAAATGGCATTGTTACATCCTTTTTTATGGCTAAGTAGTATTCCGTTGTACATATATACCACATCTTTATCCATTCATCTGTTGATGGACATTTAGGTTGATTCCATGTCTTAGCTATTGTAAATAGTGCTGCTAAGAATATTGGGGTGCATGTATCTTTTCAAATTAGAGTTTTGTCCAGATATATGCCCAGGAGTGGGATTGCTGGATCATATGGTAACTCTATTTTTAGTTTTTTAAGGAACCTCCATACTGTTCTCCATAGTGGCTGTACCAATTACATTCCTACCAGCAGTGTAGAAGGGTTCCCTTCTCTCCACTCCCTCTCCAGCATATATTGTTTGTGGACTTTTTAATGATGGTCATTCTGATTGGTGTGGGGTGATACCTCACTGTAGCTTTGATTTGCATTTTTCTGATAATTAGCAATATTGAACATCATTTCATGTGCCTATTGGCCATCTGTATGTCTTCTTTGGAGAACTGCTTATTTAGGTCTTCTGCCCATTTTTCGATTGGGTTGTTTGTTTTTTTGTTGTTTAGTTGTATGAGCTGTTTGTATATTTTGGAAGTTAAGCTCTTGTTGGTCGCATCGTTTGCAAATATTTTCTCCCATTCTGTAGGTTGTCTTTTCATTTTGTTTATGGTTTCCTTTGCTGTGCAAAAGCTTATAAGTTTGATTAGGTCCCATTTGTTCATTTTTGTGTTTATTTCTATTGCCTTGGGAGACCAACCTAAGAAAACATTGCTATGATTTATGTCAGAGAATGTTTTGCCTATGCTCTCTTCCAGGAGTCTTATGGTGTCCTGTCTTCTATTTAAGTCTTTAAGCCATTTCGAGTTTATTTTTGTGTATAGTGTGAGAGTGTTCTAACTTCATTGATTTACATGCAGCTGTCCAGCTTTCCCACCACCACTTGGTGAAGAGCCTGTCTTTTCTCCATTATATATTCTTGCCTTCTTTGTTGAAGATTAATTGATCTTAGGTGTGTGGCTTTATTTCTGGGCTCTCTATTCTGTCCCATTGATCCATATGTCTGTTTTTGTGCCAGTGCCATACTGTTTTGATTACTGTGGCTTTGTAGTATTGTCTGAAGTCTGGGAGGGTTATGCCTCCAGCTTTGTTCTTTTTCCTCAGGACCGCTTTGGCAATTCTAGGTCTTTTGTGATTCCATATAAATTTTAAGATTATTTGTTTTAGTTCTGTGAAAAATGTCATGGGCAATTTGATAGGGATCACATTAAATCTGTAGATTACTTTGGGTAGTATGACCATTTTAACAATATTAATTCTTCCAATCCAAGATCATGGGATAGTTTTCCATTTCTTTAAATCATCTTCAGTTTCCTTTATCAATGTTTTATAGTTCTCAGCATATAAGTTTTTCACCTATTTGGTCAGATTTATTCCTAAGTATTTTATTTTATTTTTTTTGATGTGATTTTAAAAGGGATTGTGTTTTACTTTCCCTTTCTGATATTTCATTGTTAGTGTAAAGAAATGCAACAGATTTCTGTGTGTTAATCTTGTATCCTGATACCTTGCTGAATTCATTTATTAGTTCTAGTAGTTTTTGTGTGGAGTCTTTAGGGTTTTCTGTATATAGTATCATGTCATCTGCATATAATGATAATTTTACCTCTTCCCTTCCAGTCTGGATAACTTTTATTTCTTTTTCTTGTCTGACTGCTGCGCTATTCTGCTGTCAGTGCTTGTTACTCCTCTGTGGGTAATTCAGCTTATATCTTTATTTTGGAGTTCTGTGGTTCTATTTTTATGCACATATGTGTGGATTTACTTTTATTTTATAAATCCTGCTGAGCATGTGGTATGCTCTTTCAATGTAAGGCTTTTGTTTGTTTTTTCCTTCCAATTCTGGAAAGTTTCCAGCCAGATTCCTTGAAAATACTTCCCGTTAATATTCTCTGTTAATACTCTCCTGATGATGAAAATCTTGTTGGACACATAGGGGAGTCTTTCAATGTTACTGCTATGCTTGTCTCAATTCCCTTTTTTACGTTTCATCTTTTTATCTCTTTTCGCTGGATTCTGGGTACAGTCCTTGACACTTATTCTCTTGGGGGTGGATTTGGGAAGATATTATTCCATCTGAATCTTCTTAATGGCTATGTGTTTTGTTTCTATATTTTCCATTTTTCATTCTGTCTATTCTTGTTTCATTTTTGCCTATATTTGTTCTTATAATTTCTTGTTCTCCTATATGAACAGTTTTTTCCTTTATCACATTGTTTATATTAAACATATGTTTATTACACTAATTTTGGATGATTCTGTTATTTGCATTTGCTCAGGAATATATTCATTTCATGATTGTTGAGTTGGCTTTCTGTTTTTAGTGTTAATTGGATTTTTTGCTTTCAGGCAACACACTGAGTAAGAGGTGTATTTCTCACTCTCACTCTTTATAATGCTTCTCAGTTGTCTCCACTAGTCCCCCAAGACCTTCAGTCCCAAAGTACCTCTTTCATTGGCATCTCAGAATTTCCTCCCATCCAGGAATGGCTTTGGAGACATCCTTGGCCCAGTCACAGAACCTGTGGGCTGCTTGGCTTAGGTCAGGTTTCATTGGCTCTCTATGCATCCTCTCTCTCCTGCAGCTAGGTACCATTGATGGTACAGATAGTTTTTTTAGCAACTTTTTATGAGTGGCAGAAGCCCAGCCACTGATTTTATTCAGATAAAACTCCGGTCTGAACTCTGGTCTCCCACTACTGACGGTGGAGCATTTTTTACCCCACTAGAGTTTGGAACCTTTGCACCTTTCTGTTCCCATACCTGAATTACAAAATTACTGTGACTTTACCCCCATTTAGCTACCATTGTGGTCTTCTCATCTGTTTCTGGTCTAAAGAGATGTTTATCTTAATTTTAAGAGTACAGTATTTTTTAAAGTATCTCTCATTGTATTCAGAACTGAAAATGTATTTTTTAAAGCATGAGCTCACAATGCCAAAAAAGCCCAAAGTACTTTATGTTTTTAATAAGTATTGTTCTCAGTCACACATATGACAATATATATGTGTGATTTACATACGTTGAACATTTGTGAAAATATTATTCAGTAGAATTCATTCCTTTTTCTAAAAGTTCATGCTAAATTTTATATTAGTCTACTAAATAAAACTTTATTTTTTTATCATCAACTAACTCCTAGATCAGTGTTGGTCTTATAAATCTGTAGCAACTCACTTGGCTGCATTTGTAAAGTCACAGGTAGGGCAGCCTGCACCTCAGTATTTTTCTTATCTACCATGATATATAAATTCCACCAAAATGATTCTCCTGGATTTGATAACTTTTTAGTCTTTCCACGGTTATCTACTAAATGAAAATAAATTTTGAGCAGTGCAGGACAGGGAGGTGATGCCTTTGCTACAGGGACACCTAACACAGAGTAAGGCATTTTGTCCATATTATCAGGAGAAGGCCCCTGGACGGTGAGCCAGAGTACCAAAAAGGAGATTGTATGTTTTAAAAGGAGATGAGAGAGGACCAAAAACAAACTGTTCTTCACCATGTTATAGAGTTAGAAACCTTGCAGCAATGATTTGTAAAGCTCAGATAATAGCAGAGAAACGAGTTATTCATACCCCCATAACCATTTAAAGGTGTTCATAAAGGCAAGCAGGTGTAATCATCCTTGAGTACAGAAGGAAGTTAAAAATAAATTTTCAAACCTTATCATATTTACCTTGCCAACTGATTCTGATTACGTGGCAACACTTACCAAGATTGTATGTAGCAGATAATGGTAGAAGTTTTTGTTCCCAAAGTTTTTAGAATATTCGCCTTAAAAAATTTCTGGGGAATTTTCACCTTGACTGCTAAAGCTTATTCATGTTTACCTTTTCTCAAACTATCTTTTCCTGACCCCTCAATTAACGTATGCTTCCTTCAGCATAGGCGACTTACCCTTATCATAATTTTTTCAGACCTTATGTTTTCTCTCTTCTTTCAGCCAATTGGGCACTGCAGTAGCTGAAATGCGAAAAAGGCAGCAGCCACAGAATGAAGCAACACCTGCTGTGTCTCAAGCACCTGGAAACCAGAGGCCCAACAACACGTGTTGCTTTTGTTGGTGCTGTTGCTGCAGCTGCTCCTGGTATGTCTTCTTATCCGTGTGACACCACACCTGAGCTGGGTCATAACTGGCGTGAACGTGCACGTCAGCTCTTGGGACCATAGAAACTTCTCAATCTGTCTTTTTTTCTTCCTGTACAAGTAGGAATTACTGGAAATGATCGTTGGTTTAATGCACACATTTCCATAAGCAAAATATAATATTTCCTCAGAATCTACACTGAAACTGGTAGTAAGGTAAAGAATGAAAAATTGTTTTGTATCATGGTTTTCTCCATCCGTGCTTCTTAAAGGTATGGGTAAAAATAAGATTACGGCTATATATTTACTGAACAGTAAACAACATTCTCCCATGTTACAGAAGGTGCAAGAACACTAAGATAATCTCTAGTAGTATTGTATGTAGTATTTAGGGTAGTGTTTTAGTTCTCTGCTATTCCATGGGGGTGTTGATTGTTCTGTCACAGAGTTGGGTGGCAACTTCAGCCATAGACTCCTGAAAAGGACAGAAAAAGAAGTGCCGCAGACTCATGTCCACAGATCTAAAAGGCCAGGGGCTATGATGGGTATGAAGGCCAAGTCAGTTCATTAAAAACTCTGAACTTAGAGCCAGAGAACCTGCTTTCTATTGTGGTTTTGTCACTGACAGGCTCTGGGACATCAGACAAAGTTGTAATCTCTGTTTTTTGGTTTTCTCACTGGCAAAGTGATGAAGAGTCAGACAAGTTGGTTTTCAAGGTCCCGTCTCGTACTAAATGTCCATGGTTCAGGCACCTTAGAAAACCTGCTTTAGTTCCAAATTCCCAAAGTCTTCAAATAAGAAAATCAGTGAGACCCAGAGTCCTGAGATTTACAAAGATGAGATTCCTCGGGGGAGAACGGGGGGATGCTAGACTTAATGGAATTTCCAGAGAACCACACGTTTCAGGGTACTGTAAGACCCAATTCACAGGTGGATCTTTTGGGTTAGCAGTGGTCTCCTGGATCTCCATGACCTGTTTCAAAACCCTAAAGAAAGGCCCAGATGCTTGAGTCATCTTCTCACGCATGATCTCTACAGTTTCTCAATGTCCATATTATGATGGCTGGTGTTATGATATGGTGGCATAATGTTCTATCACAGTGGCCAAAAGAGAAGATGAAATATGTAATGCTCCAGTGGCAACCTTGGTGTTGAACAAGCTCTGAGCTCTCTAGGAAACTTCATTTCCAGAAAAACCATCCGATATTGTAGCAATCTGGAACGTTTAAAGTAGTTTTTATAAATATCAAAATTGCTTCCCAGATGATGATTTTTTTTGGGGGAAAGTCATGTACGATTCCTTTTTCTTTCATTCTTAAGCCTCAAATTCAGCATTTCAGATGGAGGCAACAGAGTCCTAGAGGAGAGAACTATTTCAATGCAACTGTGTAATATTTTTCTGTCTCATTCCTCAAGAGATCAGCTAGTTCTGGTCTTAATCCGTGAAATACGGGATAGTGACTTAATATGGTGGTTCTGAAGTCAGACTGCCTGGGTTCAAACTCTTCATCTTTCACTATTCGTTTGACCTTCAGCAAGTTGCTTCGTGTCTTCAGATTCCTCATCTATCAAATGACAGTAATAAGAATCCCTACCTCATAAGATTGCTTTAAACATTAAATGAAGTAAAACACATACAAGCTGAGAACAGTGCCTGACCCACAGTATGCATTTAATAAGAGTTAGTTACTGGGCTATTGAACACTTCATATTGGGAAAATAAAATCTCTTTAAAGAAGATCTGGCTTCAAATCATGTATATTTTTTTAAAAAGATCAGCTTGTAGATACAATACAAAAAATTATCTTGGAAAGGAAAGCTATTTTACTTTAAGTTTCATATGAAACATCGCAAATATATTGTTACATCATGTTGAGGATTATATTTCTATTTCTCACTTGCTCTATGCCGTGTTCCAGTAATTAGTATGTGATTTTGTTTGCCTGCAAAAACTTATTTCTGAATTGCTTCAGGATTAAAACACCAAACACTGAAGTTTTTTTGTGCAATATTTGCTGTCAAACAGATGTGTAGTGAGATTTGCTTTTATCTGTCCTACAGATATTTAGCAAGACTTGCTTTTATTAATTCTTAAAGTGCACATTAAATAACAAAATAGTCAACGTGAGCACGTGAGCATCAGATTGTCACAGAACACAGACTATGGATGGAGAACAAAACAGCTTTTGGAAGCTGCATTAACTCTCCACACGTCTAGGGTGACAGGTATTTGGACCCTAAACACGTGGTGCCTTGGATGCATGTTCTATTAGTTCTAGACGAGAGAGTATCGTTAAGAACTATGTTTGCTAATAATGAGTCATGGACACTCAAGTCCAGGCCATAAAATGCAGAGTCTGTAAACGTATGTCTTCTTTATATGATAAATGATAGGTAAGGTAATTTCTAATGTAAGCAATTATTTAAAAAAAAAAGAATGAAAGTTAAATTGCATTTTAATTGTAACTCTGTTATCTCAGTATAAATGGAGATGTCCTTTACACATGCATTTTTAGAGTATCATAATTTTTGCATTTTGAGTTTAAGGGAAAAAAATTGTAAAGTCTTATTAGAGTGGAAAAAAAAAAGAAAGAAATCAATGTTCTTCAAATTTTCCAGGCTAGGGGAAAGGAGTATAACAAACAGAAACACTAAAAAAATGTAATTTAGGGACAAAAAAGTTAGAAATAAAAGTATGAAGTAACTGTCATTCGTAAATAGGAATAGTTGTCATGTAGCTGATTTTACCTCCTTTTAAGGAAATAGAGTGCTAAGAAAATAAATTTCTATATCTAGTAATAAATATAAATACCTCACTCAAGCCTCACGTTATGGGTTTTTAAAACAACTTAGTATTTTCCTCAAATTTGCATTTCTCATTCATATTTCATCATCAGCTCCTCTCTCGTGTTTAAATTTATTCCTGCCTTTATAAAATTACCACTATGCTTTATTTTGGGTGGTGATACAGAGCATAAATACATAACTGCTGAATAGTTCCACAGTTTCCTTCAAAAATCTCAAAAGTTAGGATTACTTCACGATGTCCTCTCTCCCTGTCAAGGAACTACTTCCTTCCCCAAATCCATCTATCTCCCTTTTCTCCCCAGAACCCTCCATTTCAAGACGAGAAAGCAAAAGAATGAGGTTTAGACCATTTAACCTGTGTTACACAAATAAGTCATGGATGCCCGTGTCTTGGCCATCAAGCAGACAGTCTGTAAACTTGCAAGCCCTTCTACACATGGGACAAAGCTGTTCCCAACAGGAGAGCTTTGTCAAGATCACGTGTCTAGAGATTCAGAATTGTCAAAACAATGTTCCCCTTATATCAGGATTCAAAGAGAATGACCTGCCTCTTCAGGTCGTTAACCCTCTTCCCTTTTCTTTATGAGAAAGAAACCTTTTAAAGATGTGGGATCCTCGCAAAACTGCCGACAGTGTGAATCCATGAGGCAGTTCAGACGCCTGTGAAAGTGTGTCGGAAACCAGAAATTGCGTTGTGCTCACAAAACAAGGTGCCACAAAAAGGAGGTAGAAAGGGAGAGCTTCCAAAACGCATTGCGAGCTTAAACCTAATTTCCAAATTTTCCCATGAACCCTCCTCTCCTAACATCAGAGGTTAAACTAAAATAACCCAGAGTATTTTTTTCAAGGAAATCTCTAGGTGCTAATCCACTTCTGCTTTAATTCCTCATTGCTCCCGGGGGTGTCCTGGCCAGCAAAACAGATTGCTGTGTTTACTTATAAAAAATGAGAACTCAACGGACTTCAGATACCACGCCTCCAAAACGTTCCATTGGCTTCTCATGCTGCCGCATGGTGGTGAGGGGATCACTGGGGTGGGGAAGCCTCAGGCTCCCCACCTGCAGTTTCCAAGGGAATGGTTTTCTCTTTCGCTACTTTACTTACTAGATTAGTGTATAAGCTTTTGTTTGGAAGAAAAAAATGTCCTCACTTAAAAACTAATGTTCAGAAGACTCTGTGTCTCATTTTACAGATAAGGCAACTGAAGACTTGCCTACTGTCACTAAGCTCATTAACGACAGAAGTGGGACGAAAATGCAAGTCTCTTAATATCCCAGTCCATTGTTTTGTCCATTTTAAGAGAACACTTCCAAACTTTTCATTTCCAGGCTGGATATGAACCGTTTCCAAAGCTTTTTACTTGGCAAACTCTTCAAGAATTATATTAAGTAACACTTTTCAAATGGAATTCACAATCCCATGCACTACTATGTATTGCCTACAAGATTTGGTCCACTGCATCGGATGGTCTCCATTCTTCTCGGGAGAAATTGGTCAGAACATTAGTACATTAAATAGTCCTGTGAAAGCTAAAATTATCTCCCTTTTGACACGTTAGTTTCCAGACCACGGAACAGATATGACTAAGTAAACTTTAAGCACTTCATAAACAGACTTTTGGTTGCCCCTCCCTCCATTTTTAACAAGTACCACAGCCTCTATAATTCAAAACAGTGCAAAAATAATGTCCTATTTTATCCTCTGACACTGTCACACTTTAGCTCTTTGCCAGTGGAAACACTAAAACGCATGCTTTAAAAGCCAAAGGATATTTTTTGAAAGGAAAAACAAAATCCGTGTCTGCTCCATGGTAAAGAAACCACCCCCTGGAAATAAATCTGCTCACACATGCAAGTTGAATCATTTCATCTAAGGCAGCAGTGAAGAAGCAGTCTTTTCTCTAGCTGTCACCCTCAGAGACCTGATTCATCTCACATGGGAGCACAACTTATCTGCATAGGATTTCCAAAGGACGTGTAACCAGACCATCAAAAATATCACTTACAAAGAACTCTAGTTTTGAAAACTCTATCTCACCATGTCATAGGTAAAATTTTTCAGTAGTGTCTATAACTTACACAATCTTTTAAATGCACACAGTCAGAAGACATGTACCAAAATGAACCCAGGTTTCCCAGGCCATATACACAAAACCAAAACTTGGACGTTGGCACAATGGACCATCTCTATGTCAGGCACTTGTTTATTCACTCCTTTACAGCTGACTGAATGTTAATTATTGCCTGGTACTGTTGATGTCATTAGCTTTCACCAGATTCTCCCTGCCTCTACATTCACAGGGAACAAATGTTCAATAAGCAACTGAACATGGACATGAACATTTGGTTTACTCCCCAGGTCACCCTCCAGAAAAGTTTAGGATTCAAGCTGCCTCTGCCAATAGAATGCCTCGACCCTTTTCCAAGGAAGGTACACCATTCTTCTTTTTTTAATTTTATTGGAGTAGAGTTGATTTACAATGCTGTGTTAGTTTCAGGTGTACAGCATAGTGATTCAGTTATACATATACATATATTCATTCTTTTTCAGATTATTTTCCCATTGAGGTTATTACAGAATACTGAGTAGAGCTCTCTGTGCTCTACAGTAAGTCCTTGTTGGTTATCTGTTTTATATATAGTAGTGTTTGTATGTTCATCCCAAGCTCCTAATTTATCCCTCCCCCCTACGTTTCCCCTTTGGTAACCATAAGTTTGTTTTCAAGATCTGTATGTTTCTGTTTGGTAAATAAGTTCATTTATATCATTTATTTTAAAATTAGTTTCCACAAATGAGTAATATCATATAATACTTGTCTTTCTCTGACTTACTTCACTTAGTATGATAATATCTAGGCCCATTCATGTTGCTGCAAATGGCATTATTCTGTTCTTTTTTATGGCTGAGTAATATTCCATTGTATATATGAACCACATCTTCTTTATCCCTTCCTTTTTGACTCTGTGTTTACTGTAAATGTACATTTTTTCTGAGTGTCACATTGCAGTGCTTAGACCATCAGTGGAAAAATGGATGTGAAGAAAACAAAATACTAGATGAAAATACTATACCCAATTTTATTTAAGAGAGTAGAAAGAACCAAAACAGAATGGAGAAAGAAGATTAAATTAATTTCAGCTAGAAGAAAGCAAGAGCCAGCCACAAAGGTCAGGCAGCTCACAGCCAGTGGAAGCGAGGTCGGGGAGGAACCAAGGATGTGTCCTGCTGGCTGTCTCGAGGACACCTGTGGGGTCACCTCTGTCATGATTCCCGTGAGGTGGAAGGTCAGAAGGAGAGGGAAGAGTCCAAGTGTGAGGAGCCTGGTGAGGAATCGCAGAGCTGAGGGAGGGGGAGGGGGGAGTGGAGAAGGGGAAAGTCAGAGAGCAGAAACCTCAGAGGATGTGGAAGGGGAACGCCACCCCCCGCCTGGCCCTGTGGTGAGTGGAGAGGAGCCGCCTCGGAGAGACGGAGTGCCAGGTGGGGCGGGGAGAGGACGTGGGCCTTACCAGGTCGAGATGTAGGAGAGTTCTGACGTGGAAAGGGCGTTCCAAAGAAAACAAAGATGGGTCCTCAGGAGGGGAGAGGATGGATGGTGAGAGGAGCCTCGCTCTGTGAAGAAGCCCAGAATTCTAAAGTGACAGGAGGAAACAGACTGTAGGCGAAGAGACTGGGCAGTGCATCCAAGGACAGCACTTGGCACCGAGACTTGAGTGCCGTCCACGGGCCCACATACTCCAGTTGGCTTCAAGTCATTTCAGGGTCAGATCCGGGGAGGATCTCTCAATCTCGGCTGACTCACTGTATGTCGTGATGGGGTGGGTGAGGGCCATCTGGGTCTCAAAGGGCAGGATGTGGTGGAGCTTCTCAATGACCTTGGCAGTGGGCCGGTGCTGGTCATCCCCATGGGCACGCCTCCCTCTGCCCTAGACAAGCCTGCACACCTGGGGGGCCTGTCTGGTGCCCAACTCACTGTGCTGGTTTTCATACTAGTGACTGTCCCTCTGTTTGACATGCGTTTTTGTTTTTTAGGTGAAGGCCTTCAGTAAAATTATGTCATATGGATTTTATAGTGGAATTCACAGCCATTCATATCAGTCAGTTGGCATTGGGCCTTTTCTTAAACGTATACTAAAGTTTTAAAATAACTAAAAATATATTTTGGCTTATAACATAATATTTGGCACATAGTAGGTGTTTAATGAATAATAAGGTGTTGAATGGTTGATGGAATTTGGATTTTCCAATTGAGTCTACTTTATAAAATATGGAAATTTGTATCACAGATTTTGTTTTTCAAAAATTACAGGTATATTCTCCTATCATTAGCATAATGATGTGACAGCTAATACGTGTTAGGGAACCACCAGATTTCTTCTTATGCACCATGTTCTTCATTCCCCTGTGTGTGTGTGTGTGTTAGTAGCAGTACTAGTACTAGTAGTACTAGCAGTTAGTAGTAGAGAAAGGCCAGGATTCCAGGAGGGAGTGCTAAAATCTAGTTAGTACTACTGGGATATAAAGTCAAGAAGGACAAAATAGAAGACTAGAGAGACAATGACAAGTAATAAAATGCCTTTTATGGCATATTAAGAAGTTAAGACTTTTACACCTTTTTTGGTTATGGTAAGTGACTGAACATAATTAAGTAAGAAGGGGACAAAGTCCATTTTATGTTTTAAGTATATCCCTGTGGAGACCATGGAAAGTGTGTGGAAGGACAGGACAGAAACAGGAAGCATGTTAGAAGACTTCTGTAATAGTCTCGGTGAAAGATGCAAGGGGCTCAAAATTAAAGGTGATTAAAAGGAATGGAGAGATTCCAGTTTCAAGAAAAAGGAAGTACTGTCAAGAATTTGCAGTAGACGTAAAGGAGAAGGGAAGGATAACGCCATTGCTTTGCTTGGGGGGCCGGGTTGATGGTAAGCCCATCAGATGAGAGAACGCTGGAACAGGAGGTGGTTTAGGCCAGGATAGGATGGTGGGTTGGGCTCGCTCCGTGTGTGGTACCCAAGGATTAGCTGTGGAAATGATTTTGAAGCTTGCAGGGCATGTCTTGATTAGATATAACAATCAGGGAGTCATCAGCATACAATATACAGGAGATAAAGAGGATAGCCCAGCATGAAGAGCAGTGAGCTATAGGCTGAAACCTCAAATATAAATCCTTAAACCCACTACTGGGCATATATCCAGAGAAAACTATAATTCAAAAAGACACATGCACCCCAATGTTCATTGCAGCTCTATTTACAATAGCCAGGACATGGAAGCAACCTAAATGTCCATCAACAGATGAATGGATAAAGAAGATGTCGTACGTATACACAATGGAATATTAGTCAGCCATAAAAAGGAATGAAATTGGGTCATTTGTAGAGACATGGATGGACCTAGAGACTGTCATACAGAGTGAAGTAAGGAGAAAAACAAATATCGTATATTAACGCATATATGTGGAATCTAAAAAAATGGTATAGATGATCTTATTTGCAAAGCAGAAATAGAGACACAGGCATAGAGAACAAACGTATGGATGGATACCAAGGGGGAAGCGGGGAGTGGGATGAACTGGGAGATGGGGATTGACATATATACACTATTGATACTAAGTATAAAATAGATAACTAATGAGAACCTACTGTATAGCACAGGGAACTTAGTGCTCTGTGGGGACCTAAATGGGAAGGAAATCCAAAAAAGAGGGGATATATGTATACATACAGCTGATTCACTTTGCTGTACAGTAGAAACTAACACAATGTTGTAAAGCAATTATACTCCAATAAAAATAAAAATTTTAAAAAAGCCTTTAAAGAGAAAGCAGTGCATCTCTGCAAACACAGAATGCAGAGACTAGACAGTCTGGAGGTAACATACAAAACACAGCACTGGGCTTGCACAGAAGCCCAGATAGTAAAGAGTTTCACACAGAAGGGAATGATGGATGTTGCAAACACACCAAGGAGGTCTGATGTGATAAGAATCATAAAACTTCTTGTCATCTGGCCTACCAGGAAGTTATCAGTGAACTCTGTGAGAATCAAGCATCTCCTTAAGGTGCACGAGGAAGAAGATTTCAGAGAGAAAAGCTGCTGAGTGCAGCCCTTTTCAAAGGCACTGAGACACCCTGATCTTTGGGGGTGAAGATTCAAGTTGAGGGAAGCCAGCGTTCCCTTTCTGACTTAATCAAAGCAAATTATTCAATTTCTAAAACAATGTGAAATCCAACTCTTCTAAATCCTGGCCAAATATATTAGCTATCTGGACAAAGTTTAAGAACTGCCCACCCAACCCAGCCTCTGCAAATCAATAATAATACAAAAACTGAGGTTATGACATTTTGCTACCCCTAACCTATCTATAAAATGTCATAGTTGTGCTACATCTGATTGAAATTAATATTAATTATTTTCATCTCTCTCACTGGAACTCTTTATTAGTCCTTTTAAGCCTAACTTATTTAGGTCTAGGCCTGGTAGACCTATTAAAATCTGCCTGATGTTTTAGGACATCACTCAAGAATTACTAATTACTTGTCAGATAAGACAATAAAATCCACTTCTAGCAAATATGAAGTTGATTGTATAATAATTCTGCTTCATTGGGTTTTATAAATATTATAATTTCGATGCTATAAAATTCATATCTTTGTTTCAGATATCAATTTACTATATATTAATGTACATTTCATGCCTGGGAGCATGTGCTCCTAAGTAGAAAGCAAATTTCTGCCATTGCTACTTTTCTGTATACAGAAACATAGATTATTTAAAAGCACAAAACCCTTTTAATTGACCAATTTCATAAGTAATAGTTGAATAATAACTTCATATGTTTCATTGTAAGTAGATGTGGTCTTGCCATATTTAAAGATTACACACAAATTCTAATAACATGCCTTCCTCATATAAAGCCTACTTTCAAGAGGCAGCACTGGGGAGGGAAGAAAACCACACTGGAATTAGACCTGGATGCATCTCAGTTTCATAACATATAACTGTGAAATGTTTGGCAAGCTGCTCAAGCTCTCTGAGCTTTAGTTTCTTCATCTGTAAGATGGGATTCACAACAGTTACTTTAGGGTTCAGTTTCTTTCAGGAACCCCTGAATAATCCTTTATTGATAGATATTATTTGCAAGTCTCAGGCTGAAAGGAAATTACCAGACTTTGGCCACTGTATGCTTAGCATGTTCTATTTCCATGTTGTCAGTTAATGTAACAGAACCTGTTTTCTGCATTCGGTATCCCTGGCCCTTTCTCCCCAACTCTCACATGAACCAGCACAGGTATAACTCGGCATTCCTGGAGCATGGACCACACACTCATTGATACACAGAGTGACGTGAGTTCATCATATCCTGGGGTTAAGTCTCCCCACAGATCAGGATTGTTGCCTTCAATCATAGTTGTTCTCAAGGATGCTCCCACCTCATCCCAAACATACTCACACACACAGTAACTGGAAAATCCCCGGGGACGAATGAATGGGTGGATGGGTAAGTGACCCTGCCAGCAAGCAGATGTTTTTCTGAGTCAACTGCTAGGGTTTTAACCTTTTCATTGTCCTTTTTAGAATAGAGACACAAGTTAACTAAAGCTAGAAGCTTGAGCTCCAACTTAACTGATGCATTTAAAGATCTGGATGATTACATGCCATTTTAATAACAGTGTCTACTAACTAAATAAAAGTCCATTTGGCTTTTTCGCATCCAAGATATTTGCTTTCCCACAAAATCATCCACTAACTTAATTATGACTTACAGGGAAAATTACAGTGGGTTGAAGGAAGAGCTTAAAATAGGATTTCAGTCAACCTGAGAACTGAAGTAGAGGATTCTATTGATTGGTGTACGTTATAGAAAGTACATCTAAATATTCAATCCTATAATTCTCTTAATGTTAAGGAGAAAAAAAAGAAACTCTATATATGCCAAATAGGAGGCTTTGGTTATTTAACTGAACATCAGCTGACATAGTAGATCCAGATTTTAATCAGGTAATAACTTGTTAAATGCAGTTGGCATTCTAAACCAAATGAATGTCCATGAGCTTAAAATACATGGCTTAGAGTTTGAAATAAAAATTTAATACCAATAGAAAAAGGGAGTTTTTGAAACCCATCTTTTCCAACAGAAGCATGTATAGAGGGAAATTGGTAACAAAGAGGGCGAGTATGAGAAGACGAAGTGATTTTGTTTTCAGTTTCCCTGCAGCAAAAGAAGCAATTAACGTTTACATACAACCCAAACTGGGATTGAAATCGTTTGGAGAATCCACTTTCACAGTGGCTCTTTGAAAACATTTTAAATAACAAAAAAAATTTCCTGCCTGTTGGTAGCTAAAAACCTTTTCTAATTAATTTGTTCTAAGAATGTATCACCCAAGATCTATATTACCCCAGCAAGAGACATAATTAGAGTTCAAACAGCTTATTATTGGAAAGGATAACTACGATGTTAATAGGATTAAGCCTGACCCTTTCTTAAGACTAAAGTATTCTTAAATTAAATGACCTAGGGCGGGAAGTATCCAGAACATTTCCTAAATAGCAAAAAGGAAAACTGGGTGTAATTATGCACGCCTGTCAAGATTAAATTTATCCCTTTTGAGTATATTTCATTCACAGAAAATTTGATGACTCTTTTCAAAGTCCTTAGAAAGATGTAATTATCAAAACCCCATACATATAAGAATAGATTTTTTTTCCAAATAAGGGTAAACTTAGAAACTTTTTCAGTTTTATTGTTGATTAAAATATTATATTTATAAAGGCAACACAGCCCTCTAGTGGACAAATTTTTAATAGCGGGTTATTTTACTTCTGCTAGGCTTTAAATCTATGAAATAAAAGCTTAAACGAAATGAAACACTTGTTTTATAATATATGATACATGATTATGAAAAATAGGAGGAGTACTTCTAGGGGCAATGTTTGTTGAGACAAGTGTTGAATAACATTTCCAGACACACATTTCTAACCACCATTCCCATCCTTACACACCCCATTCAAAACCAAGTTGTTCTACCAAAATGTAGAAATGAAAGAGGTGAGGTTCAAGACATAGGTTTGATTATAACTGAGTTTTTATATGTCTGAAATGGTAGATCATATATGGCTACTGTCCCCCCTTCTGCTGCCTTTTTTCTTCCTTTTTATAGTCCTTTCTAAGCAATGCATCAGTGCACCTCTCCTTTCCCTTCTCCCCAAAGTTTTCTTTGCCGGTGGGAGCGAGTTGTACGTCCCAGGGGTGCTCTTTGCAGTAACAACATCTGTGCTGGAGTCATGAGTGGCACCACCTCTTCTTCCCCTTGTCAGGCTTTGTTGTCAAACCTTCTGTAACAGCTCCTTTTTCCCTGGCAATCTCAAGTTCCAGGCAATCAAGAAGTTGCTCCTCACCAATATCTGCTGTATATTCAGTCCTCTGGGCAATACCTCCTGCAGACTGGCAACTGTGGGGTAATGTTGTTAGAAGGGGCTGTGCCCTCAAGACATGGGTTTGTGATAAGAGGTTTACCCTTTCCAGACATTTAAGAGCAATCCATTTCTCTAAATACCTGAAAAGGTAAAATACCACAATTAATTCTTCTATATCAAGAGAAGAAGCATTGCACAGCGAAAATGAGCCTGAAATAAGAAGTCGGAAGGTGTGAGTTCCATTGCTAGGCCTGATGTGTTTTAGTTATGGGTACTGAGTAAGTCAACCTCGGTGACTGCTTTTTCTTAAATCAGATGGGAATGATTAATAACAAAGCCCCTGCTTACCTTACAGGACTGTTGTGAGGAAGAAATGGTAAGGGGTTGCATGCGGAAGTGTTTTATAATAACAGCACGGTGTAAGTTTTTATTCCCTCTAGTTGAAATAAAAAACTCTTTGATAAACTTGGAATTGTCATTTTAATATGCCACCAATTTGCCCTTCCACTGAATTAAGCATGTGTAATAACTTGCCTTTTTGTCACAAGTGTTTAGTCTTTGCTTTCAACCTTGTGTAGTAGGTCACTACCTTTGTCCCCATTATGAATGGGGAAAATAAAGCTTGGAAAACCAAAATCGTCGTAAAGGAGATATATTCGAGATTGGGAGTCCACCTCACTGTTTTCTTGGCCCATTACATAACCACACCTCACTGACTATTCTAATTTATTGCTTCCATCCCGAAACATCTGATTTGTCCATTTTGCTCTGCATTGATATCATGCATTTTTACAACTCTACACATGATTTTACTCCCTCTGCTTGGAATTCTCCTTGTCTAGGTCTCCATCTGGCAAACACATTTATTTCAACTCTCATTGCAATGCTCTGTGATGCCTATTTAACTGTCAGAGCTCCTCAGTTTCAGAGCCTCTGTCTTGTTCAGCTTGACTTTCCAACCCAGACACCATTGCATAAATCAGGTGTCTCATACATATTTGTAAATCGTTGTTGATGCCTAAATAAAGCTGTAGTATTATTTTACCATGGTATTTTGACTGAGAAAAATGACACATTTAAAGAATAACTTACCAATTTTTTTCAGAACCTGAAGGAAGTTGATTCCATTTTTGCACTGGGAAATTTGAGGTAGAATTGTTTAATGTAAAGGAAAAGCTGAGAGTACAATGTGAGAATATTAAAATAATGAATTGCCTTTACCAATGACAGTGGTTCTTTCTTGAGCCTTGATGTCATACTGTATTTAATTTAAGCATCTTATTAATTCCTCAGCTGAGTGTTTGTGTAAAGATATGTGGTTTTGTGATCAGCCTTTACCCCAGAGTTACCATAGCTACTGCAAAGTTTTCATCTTATTTGCAACCATTTCAAGGATTCTCCCTAAGAACCAATTGTTTTCTGAAAGTAGACTGTCTTCCAAAAGAGTCCCCACACGTAGCCATGATGATGAACCAGTAGGTAAACTCGTTAAAGGGCAGTAGGTAATGTTTTCCCTGCCCCACTACCAAGCTCCCCTGTAAACAAACAAAAAATCCACCCACACACAGAGAGGGCATATTTCCTTATTTTCTGAAGTATACCAAATGTATTTCTCTCTCCTCAACGTCACTATTCGAGACAATCTCTAATAAGATTTTATATGCTTATTTTAATATTCTTAGCATAGGCTATTGGCATTTTCTCCCGTAAAATATTTCAGCTTTGATCAAGACTCCCACAGTGAGCATTGCATATGCATTCTGTTCTCTTCATGGCTTTAGTTGTTTAAAAAGTGCAAATGTTAGTTTAAAATATTACAAGCATTGGAAAAGTGAAAAAGAACACGTTTCCACGTGACCCCTCATGTTAAACTTGATGTTTTCCTTTTAGAGCTTTTCTCCAACATATATATATATATATACGTTGATCCAGAGCAAATATGTCCTGTATTTTATTACCTTAAACGAACCCACTGTATTACTTAGAGCAGGACCAAGTAAAATTGGGGACAGACATTAGTCATGCCTAAGACATAGATGGCAAACAGCCTACTACCAAGTCTCCTATCATTTTCTCCATTTCTCTTCATCTTAAAATGGCATTATTTTAATGGTTCTTGATAACTGAAACTTTGAAACCAATTTTTAAAGAACAGTCCTAAAGGACAGTTGATTAAAAAGGACACATCGATTGCTAAAGGTCAGTTTCTTTCTACAGGGCAATGTTGTGTCCAATATTAGATCAAGAAATGGAGCAAACGGTGAACAGTTAGGCACTTACTGAATGTCTGTTATAAGTAGTTTTAGTACAAATGTGTGTCCCTATTTTACCATCTGTAGAAATCAAAGATATAAACACAACCCAATATTTCATAATGATCACTCTAATATGGTGGCATTTGGGATGTTTGTAAATATCACAGAAACAGATACAAGAGCCAGAATTCATCTTCAGAAACTTGTGAATCATGTATGTAGATTCCAGATTTGTTGCTCCACAGCAAAGACACAATGGAGAACACATTTTTTCAAAGATGTTGTGTTTCAAAGTTTTTTCAAATAAGGATACCTGCATTGGTGTGGCACCCTCCGTAGGATACTGTGTGGAAATGTAACTGAAACAAATTCTCAAGGAGTTTATTCTTTAATCAGCAAAGCAAGCTCATTTTCCAGTCTTTTTATAGTCCCTCAGTATGTGTGCACACACACGTATGAGCTCGGTGAAGCTTGGCAGAATGAGTACTAATTTCCTATATAAATGTGATCTTTCTAGGATTTACCCCCCAAGTTGCGTATTTTATACATTTGGCATCATTAGTTTCTCCCAGGAAATTTCACAGAATATTGTCAATGGTGTCTTCCTATCTCCTCCCACCCACTCTCCCATAATTACCGGAAATACATCAAATTCCAGAGAGGCACCTTTACTCAAAGACACTTTGAGAAGTTAATGATGTTCCCCTCCAACACATTCCTAACCTGCAGACACGGTCACAGCTGGGCAGGCAGAGACTCAACCAGCTGTGCCGCTCTCTGAATCCCCCCTCGCTGCTTCCTCGCGGCTCCCCACACTGAAGGCTGAGAGGGGTCTGGAATTGCTGACTAACTTGCCGAGCAGTCCTCAGTCCTCTGGGCATTGGAGTAACAATCAAACTATAGTTTCTGCTTCCCAGAATTCCTTGGGCCATACCACCTCTCTGAGAGGTTTCTCCTTTTCTACACCAGTAAATCTGCCACGTTCCCTAGAAACTGGTAGAGGAGAACTTAATTTACTTCCCTCTGACATTCTATTTTTTTCATTGATGTGTCCTGTTTCTGACTGAAGAATCCTTTCCACTTCCTATTGAGTTCTCTTTTCTCCAGGTGGTCCAATTTCGCAACTAAATTTTCCATCTAGTCCCACTTTCAGTTGTAGATTGACCCTTTTGCCTTCCCGTCTTTGCTACATTCTCTCCATCCTCACCCTTGCACCTGAGAATGAAAGAATGAATGAGACATCTCTCCGCTTCCCTTACCGGATGTTCCAGATCAATAATAGCTAATTGTTGGAAGCTTTCGCGCACTAAGCCACAACCACGTTTGGTGCCGCTTTTCTGCATTCACATAAGTACTCTATTGCCTCAGTGCCTATCAGAGAGCATGGTTCATAATAACAATTACAGGGTGGTTCAAGAGAATTGGGTTCAAATTCCAATCATTCGGCAAATTTAGTGCCTGCCTTTGGACCAACCTACCAGACAGCTCTGTGCCTCACTTTGCTCATCTGTAAAATGGGGACAGTAAAATTAAAGTAAAAGAACAGCGCCTGGCACATAATAGGTACTAGAAAATATTTCCCTTTGTTGAATAAATAATGAATGAACAACTGAAAGAGACATCATCTAACTTCTTTTGCTCTCTGACAGGCTCTCATGAAGCTTCTCGGCTTCTAGACAGAGGGATCAATTTGCTAATTCAGTAGCTTGGCTTTTCCAAGGCCACTGAGTTATCCTCCCCACCCTGCTTCTTAATATCTGCCCTCAACCTCCTCATCACGTTGTCTGCACCTAGAACCCTGAGTGTTTCACCCCACGACGCTGCTCAGCTACAGTTTACCTGAATCAGACAATTCTTATTCTTCTTCTGGGTTACTAAAGCCCATAGGATTATCCTAGCTCCTGTAATCCTGTAGAATTCCCAAATTTATGTCCCAGAGACACAGAGACGCCTCCCACTCAATGCTCTAATATCCAAACCCCAAACCCTCAGAGTGACTGGCTTTTCCCTCTTGAGATGTTGGAGGTTTACTTAAAGGGATGAAAGGGCAAAGAAAAAATCAAATATAAATCCTGTCGCTCGAACTTGAGTGGATGGAGGAATGACGACAGAAAACATGGTCTGCAGAGAAGGGTGATGTGAACTTAGCGAATTCTGTTGTAGACTCTGATACACTTTATCTTTTTAGCAATCGATGCGGGAAAATCAATGGAAAACAAACTATGAATAGAACTAACCAAAAATCAAAATGGCATTACACTAAAGAGTAATGTAATGATATATGTCAAATATTAAAGTATATAATCATGTAAGTTATCTCAGAGATTTTAAGTAATTTGAATTATGCAAGGATGAAGTCAGAATGTATAACAGTATCCATTTTTTGAGGTTATGATTTACTTTATTTTATTAAATAATGATTCTCTTTCCTTTAGTTGACATGGGCTTACCCAACATTTAAAAATGGTATTGCTCTTTTTGTACTCTAAATACTCTCACATAGTTGAAAATAAAATTCTTCCATGAAATATTTTCCTGGAATTTTTTTCTTTTCTTTAAATAATTGGTTTTCCCTCGACAAAATAAAGTGTTATACTACATTACAGCCTCACTGTTAGGAATGAAGAAAGAGGGGAAAATGCAGGAAGACCCACACATACCACAAAAATGGAGAGTATCCAGGTCCTAGAGGAATGGTGAGTGTGATTCACGTTGTAATTGTGTGTTGCATGCACGGACTGTGTACATCTACCCAATGCTTAAACATAATCTCTTGCTTCCCAGTAACTCCTCAAAATGGTTTTGTGAAATGAATGCATACTTAGTCTGGGAGATCTTATTTTGTGATTGCAACTGCTTTTTATCCCTTTTTTTTTAATTAGCTCTGTTAAACTATCAGCTAAAACATTGCTTGAGTTTATCCTTCCCTTTCAAAAAACAATGATTGATACATGAATTAACCTCCCCCCGCCAAACTGCCCTAGTTCTCTACTTCCCTTTTCTAAGAATATTTTTAAGTTGTTCTCTTTATAGAAGAGTCTAAAACACACACAAAAAAGATATGGAACTACCTAAGTCAGTGAGAAAGGGCACCCAGCTGTTCCTCAGTCCCATTTCCATTGGAAGGGACTCTAATTAAGTATTTTCTCCAAACTGAGAAGTTGAAATGCAGTATCCACAGAATAGAATTAAAATACAAGCAGATTATTTGTATAATGATAGGTGCTTTCTTTTTCTACTTCTTATGATAAGGTTTTAATTTTGATGCTTCATAGTAATTTTTCTGTCGTTTACACTTTTTTTTAAACAAATGAAGAAGTTCAGACATCTTGGAATAATAGCAAATCTATATAAAATATTTGGTCAAAAAGGTAAGAAAAAATAAAATATAAGTATTTTTTGACCAAGCGCATTTTAGGTTGGAAAATTATTAAACAGATGAATGAATGGCAAAGCAAAATCAGGACCAATTTAACCATAAGAATCTCCAAGCTTCTCTCCTTTACTTCTTTGATGTGTAAGCAAAGGAAGTAATAACTGGTGGTTTCTACAGGAAAGTAGTCGCTGAAAACCTGAATATAGATATCTAAAAAGTCCCTGATGTCATTATAAATGTCCTGTGCTTTTTAATTGTGATAACTCCATTCATAGGTAACAATTCACTCATAATAGTTACCAGAATAATTATTAAAGTTTAGGAAAATATGTGACAAGTGCACACAATGTATTCTTATTTTTGATTCAGTGAAAAATGAAAAGACAGTGACCAGAGATGAAAAGAGAAACTGTATCTTATGGCTTGGAAATTAAAATCTACATCAGATGCAAACAAAAAAGTTCAGTTTGCCTTTCAAAGTAATGCATAGACTTGCAGTAGATTGTTTGGGTTCAAAAATGCCCAAGCAAAAAAAAAAAAAAAAAAAAAAAATGCCCAAGCTTCATTAGGAATCTATGATAACCGCGTGCATAGTGTGTGTAGCCCCTTGCTATTTGAATGCTTGGCTCCCTAACACATAGCTTGTACCTACACGAATTTTTGTCAAGACCCAGAAATAACTAGCCCAGTCCTGGCAGATGTTTGCCAGGTCAGGCTGGACTGAGTCTCAATGACCGCTAGATGGCAGCAATTGAATGGCATTTCTATCTGCTGCTCAACATCCCGGCACCAAAGTTGCTTTTGATAACGGCCCCATTCTGTCTCTGCAGCCAAAACCCCACTTCAGATGAAGTCTTGTCCTGGTCTCAAAATTTTGACAAGATGATGAAGGCCCCGGCGGGGAGAAACCTCTTCAGAGAGTTCCTCCGAACAGAATACAGTGAAGAGAACCTACTTTTCTGGCTTGCCTGTGAAGACTTAAAGAAAGAGCAGAATAAAAAAGTAATTGAAGAAAAGGCCAGAATGATATACGAAGATTACATTTCTATACTCTCACCAAAAGAGGTAAAAATCTGGAAAATATTGATGTGAGCTTCTTAGACCAAGGATGAACCTAAAAGGACTTCTGTCCAAATTGAGTAATAAATGCATGGAGTGTGGACAAGCTAGAAGGCTTGTCTGGGTAGATAATCTATATTCCATTCTGAGAATCTACCTGAACACATGTTTCAAGGTTAGGTCTCCCCAGTATGCTTTGATCATTTATCTCTAGCTGAATCATGTGATAGTCTACTTGCTTTTCAGAACTACCATTAGGAAGCCTGGTAATACAATTTGCCATGACTTAAAGTGGAAAAGAACAACTTACTTTGGGGCAGTGTTTCTCAAAGTGTGATCCCCAGATCACCTCTATGGGAATCACCTGGAGCATTTGTTTGAAAAGCAAATTCTCGAGGCTGACCCAGGACTTCTGAATCTGAATTTTGGGAAATAAGAGCCCAGGAATCCATACCTTTAACAAGCTTTCCACATACATACTAGTTTGAAAACCTCTGGTATAGGGGAAAAAAACGAAAACAAAAGAAACCCTGCCATGTTGATGCTTATGATAGAGTTTTTACAGAACTGAAGTATGACCCTTTAGGACCCATTAATATTCTTGGGGGAGAGATGTGTAATGGCAATCATTTTACTTGTTCTGGTTTTCCTGTTATTATAAGTGCAAGCTATTTTTCCCATTGCCAGAATGTACCTGATAAACAAGGAACCTTTCAAGCAACCGGATTGACACCGTTCCATTAGCTTTCTAAAAATCAGTTTGCTCCAGAAAAACGGTCCCGCTACCAGAGTTAACAAGCATTTGGTGAGGGAGGGGCTAAGAGTGCGCCTGGCCTCTGAAGTGCCGAGTGACTGAGATCCAGCGGGGCTTTTCAGAATTTGAACTTAGAATTTCCTAGAATGCCTTCTCTTCTGCACGCCACCCTCTTGTTGTCTTTTCTGTCTCTCTTAATCCACTGTGATTTTACCTGTGCATTGAAGTGTTCTGACCTGGTGCTGTCTGCCTCCGGACTTTATCCTCCACACCCCTCTCCTGCACGCAGACGTTTATTACATCCCCTAGAGACAGGCATCTGTCTCCTCCAGCACTTGGTGCGGCCCTTACCTTTAAATCTGTAAGATGAGTTTGCCTCTGGTCTATCAGCTCTGTGCTTGGGATGCTATATAAGCTATTTCACTTCTAATCAGGTATACCTAAGTAATTTTTTATAGATGTATCCGTTCCTGCCATTGGTATTCCAGAGTACTCCAACAGCATTGTCTCTGCAAAATGAGAAACCTTGAATTGGATACACAAAAGATTCTTATTTTTTTATTTCCTGCATTAACATAGAAAAAGTATTCACAGAAACAAGGTGGGGAGAAATTTTTCTATAGCCTCAATACATTTATACTGATGCCACTTTGCATTTCTAATGCCATTAAAATTCTACATCCTAAAAATACATTCTTCAGGTTTCTGGTCTCTCTAGAACCTCAGCATCTAACCAGTTCTACTTGAATTTTATTAGTATATTAAGTTCACCTTCATTTTTATTTAATATTGCAATACATGGCAAATATATCAAATAATCCAAATGTGCCCCAAGATGTGCTTCTCTTGTCCATATGTATACATAATTACAGAGTCTTTGGGAAGATTATCTATCCCATTTCTCTCCCCCAAATACGTAACATGTATCATTTGAAAATGATTATTGTTTAAATTATCTAGTCCATTCCTTTGTACTATGTATCCTCTTAAAATGATGACTGTCCCATTTTAAAATAATGTTAGTAGAAAAAGTACTCTCTATATTAAGTACATATAATTCCTTTATTTTACAGTCTCCATTTTCTAATTTTAAGTTTTTATGGGAAACACTTCCCCATTGTTCTCACAGCTCTTGATTTTCAGATGTCACTCACTGATGGAGCTTTGTAAAATACTTAATTTTCACAAAATTACTTCTTCTCTGGGCCACAGTTTAGAGATATCATAGTTATTGATTACTGAAATATAAGTTATTGGATTTTCATTATTTTGCAAAAGTAATGGAGTTTTGTTTTAACCAAATTTCTTTACTTTGAACATGAGTTTCACCAACAAGTCATTAAAATATTATTTCCTGAATAAGAACTGACCTTTCCTACATTAAATAGACTAATATTTAGTGTAATAGCCATATTTATTCTCTCCTTTAATATTCTCTAAATACCAGAGACAGAGGTGAAATTCAAATTTTTATCATTTGGCTACTTGTTTGCTGATATATAAATAACTCTCAACATAGAATCTAAGTTATTGGACTGTATGAAGTACCTTTGTTTAGCCAACTGATTGCTCTCCTGTCAACATAGTAATTACACTTATTATTTAGCAGCAAAATTGAATAAACCCAAAGTAGGCAATTATAAAAGATAATTGTTAAAAAGTTATATTTTAAGCCCACGTATAGATATATTTACTTTTGAACCAAGTCAAATGACTTGACTCACTGATATACTCCCAAAATGGCACTCACTTTCCAGCTATCCCAGGGCCCTTTCCAAAATATTGTATCTCACTGACCTTCTATGCAAAAACTTGTCCATTTCTAATCAACAGTACACTGCTAACCATTTAATGATACTGTGTTATCACCCTTCAAGTTTTGTTTTCCACCACTGGAGAGAACACATATCCCATCCAGAGAGCCCTATATAGTAGTAAGAACACTGAACTAACACTCAGGTGGACAGGATTCTACTCCATGCTCAGCTCCAACTTAATTGTGTGGCCTGGGATAAATTAGTTCACTTTTTCTGAGCCTCGGTATTCAGTTGATTTGTTTATAAAACTCAAAATTCAAAGGGGCACAGAGGATAGTAAACCAAATCCAGAATGGCAGCTGTAAGGCCCTTGTGGTACTACTGCATTCTCCCCACCAAATGTCATGGCTAATTAGTCATGGTCTTCCTCACTGCTGTACCCAGATTCAACCTCAGAGTCTGTCTTAACATGGTCCTCAGAGCAACCACTGCAAGGCAATCGGAGTTGGGAATCTACTTCCCACTTTGGAGCCAATCTGTTTCCACTTAGAATATTTTTAAAGAATATGAACATTTGAATCACTTGTAAAATGGTAATAACTAAATAACTGAAAATTGTCAGGACTTTGTTCTTAACCAGAACCTCAGTTTTCTTCACTAGACTTTCATTTTACCTTAATTAGATTGGGTCATCATGTTCCCCTTTGTTAAATGTTGAGGAGGTCTACATTCTTAAAATTATATGTACATAGCATATCTCCTTCATGAAGCCAGAGTGCTGAACGTTACATTTCGTTGTTTTAAGATCATGTTATATGCATTTTTAATAATTTGGACATTATATTATAAAATAGATGTTTACAATCAGGAGGCAATATAACTTCCACTCTTGGTATAGCATACATTTCAAGAGGGGAAATGACCAAATTTTAAATTAAAAAAAAAAATCTAAAAACAAACAAAATTACCATTTCTTTCAAAAGTGAATTTTCTTTTTTGTCCTCAAAGGGAAAACAAATGGACGTAATAAAGAGGAATTTAAGACTAATAGTAGCCTTGCTATGCATCGCAGATGCCAGTGGCAGCTTATATTAAGTATTGAAAAGACAAACCCAGCAAAATAAAGAACTTTAATAAAAAGTCTGCTTAAAAGTTATGACCAACTTAAACAGCATTGAGCTGTTGAATAAAGAAATATCTATAAATGCTGAAACAACTGTAAGACTTATTGGAATTGAAGAAAACTATGTGTGTTCAGATATCTAGTGACAGCATTGTCCTTAACCAGGGCTGTAATCCAGCCCCACCACTTAACCATCTGTTTAACACTAAGCAGCTCACTTCAGTGCTCTGCAGCCTTAGATACCTTGTTCTGTAGAATGCGGGCATGGAAAAAGCTCAAAAACCCACTAAATTTATGACTTTCAGGCTCTGCTGAATGACAATTTTTATAGTAGTAGGAACTGTTTGCATCTTCTGATTTCACCCTACACTTCCAGTTGCTATTCGGGAGAAAAAAGCAAAAAGCCTATTTAAACACCAGAATTATCTAAACATAATGCTTATGTGAAAGACATGCGGGTCCTATGTGTGCACATAGACAGATGTTTCTTCGTGCAAAATCATGTGAATTTAGCACTTTCAATAATTTAAATCAGTTTTTCTAAACAGGATTCATGATTGTACTTTCCTAGATTCATTTCTTTGTGCATGCATATAATCATTCAAAAAATATTTATTGAGTACTTCCTATGAGCCGGGTACTGGGCTAGATGTTAGGGATATGATGGTGAACATTAGCCTATACCTTATGGAGCTTTCATTTTAGAAAAACAAATCATGTCAAAAACAAGTAACTAAAAATCGTGATAAACATTATGATGGGGGTGGAGGTCAAATGATGTAGTTAGAATAGGGTTAGTCAGGTAAGGTCACTCTGAGAAGGTAAAATTCAAGTTGATACAAAGTCTAAAGACATTGGGTTTGAGGTGTCATTATACATATGCTCAATTATTATTATCATTACTATTATTACTTCACACTGGGCTTAAACTTTGTTGTTGACAAAATGGTCTTATGTATATTATTACAATATAAGTCTCACAAGAATCCTTTAGCCTCTAGGACAGATGGCACCATTTTACAGGAAAGGAAATTGATTTTCAAAGGGTAAAACAAGGATATTAGAATTATATCTGGTAGAGAGAGAACACAACCCTAAGATCTTCTGATTCCAAGTGTGATGCTCTTCCAACTACAATATGCTGATGAGTTATTCCATTGTATTCTATTCATGATACTACTATGGATTTCTATGAACCCAAACTTAGAACTTGAGACAGGATAAGAACTAGTAACCTTAACCACATGTCTGAACTCTCCTTCAGAAACAAGATGAACTTTCCCATCATTTGTATGCCATCAGGAATATGGTTACTCCACTTTATCCTACCAGTGATCTTTGGTCCAAGAAATACATTCCAATAATCAATCTTATTTGTAATTTATAATTATTTTCAGTAGAAATAACCAACACAAAATAATATGACTAAAAACACACGTGGTAAAAGTTTATTAAAACAGATAGGAAAATCAGATAGCCTTCAGATCTGTAAAATTTTACATGAGAAGACCTAATTTAGTTAAAATTATAAAGAACATTTCCAATGGCAGAAACTATAATTGGTAAAATTGAACGTGGACTTATAAAGGAAAAAGAAAAAAATTAATCAGAATTTTACTTAGAAAATAATCCTAAATAAAGCAGCTTCATTAAAATTAAAAATAAAGTGGAAAAAAATGGGAGAAAAATTAAATCATTATGTGTAAAAAAAATTGTCCAAGGAATTAATTGACTTAGGAGGGTCTTTATGAGAGTAAAAGACTTTTAGTGGTAATTCATCATCTTCAGTACAATTCCACCGAAAAAATGTCCAAAGAGTCAAAATTTCCATTGCATCTTGATGGCTAGAAGAGGAAGACAGGGTCAAAACTTGGTGTGCTCCCTTTTGGCAATACTGACTTATTTTACATGAATTGGCTCCATTGCTAGGTAATCTATCAAGCATAGTATATAATTCAATTTGACCCAGGTTTTCCCAACCACACTAGAAAGATTTCTGTTTTCATCCTCCCCGCTTTACCCCCCATACTCTTGTTGAACCTTTAGCTTTCATTTCATTTTCCCCCCAATTAGTTTGTGGAGTTGCTGGTGCATATTTTTATGTTTGCAAGCCACGTGCTTTTCTTCTTCCCTGTCTCCTACTCCCTGTGGGAATGGATGCTTCCAAGTTCATTGAGTCCTGTCACAAAGTCACTTACGCCTTTTTAAAGCTTCAGTTACCACCTCTCAACACTGCCAACATTTCCAGCACTGCTAAAACTTCCAGTTAAATGCTGCCAAGTCTATCAGTGCTGTCTTGTGCCCTGTCCCACAGTAGTAGATCGTTTTTTAACTGTTATTGCTGCACTGCATCCCTCCCTTCACCCCACCTAAATGGGAGTCTGTGAGGACTAAGAAAAGAATTTCCATTGCCCAAGGATAGCTCTTGTCTTGTGCTACTCAACTTTCTCTTCCCTTAGGATGAGTTCTTTACAGGAAACTCCTCAGTCCTATGCATTGGCCTTACAAGCCATCCAATCATGGGTGAATCCTAGGGTGACAATGGCTCAGGCCCATGCTGGGATCCACCCCCACTAACTTGTATTATAGATGTTCCACAATCGAAGCACAAAGATGCTACAAGATGAAACTATAGATTGTTATGTTCATGGGGTTTATCCTCGTTGTTTGACCTTTCTACACTTCTTTTGACTGACAGACAACCTTTTCAAACAAACAACCAGATATTTAGGAAAATATTTTATTTTTTAAATGGAAATAGCAAATGTGTTTTTGTTACAGATTACTAAATGTTGAATGGTACTACTTTCTGTACTGCATTTCACTACTGTTTTTAATTTGCCAAAATAATTTTTTAAATTATACAATGAAGACTCAACACATTTAATAATTCAAATTATTTTATTTCTCTGTCTTCAGATAACTAATATTATTCCAGCTACTGATAAACTGTTATCAGTTTATCACATGTTAAATATGTTCAATATATGTGTTAGGGAACATATATGTTAAATAGCATATATTTCATTATGCTATTATTTAAGAAATAAATGACCTCTTTCTTTATCACTAATCTAATGTTTCTTTCTCCAATGAAACAAAAAGTTCCCAAGTTTGAAAGTAAGAGCACCATTTACAAAAATAATAGAATGTGTTTGTTAAGATTCACTTGACCATAACACCACATTTCAGAATAAGATCTATCAGTTTAAACTCCAATGTCAATATTTTCCTTTTGAGTAGAAAAACAAATGATATTTTTAAATAAAAAGCTTAGATAAAAATTCTGTACTTTTTATTACTTGGTACTTGACGATGACCTCATATGGCAGTAACACAGAGAATAAAACGTAAACGATCCATTTCCAGAACATCTTTTCTTTTTTTCTTTAGAATTTAGAGAGAAGAATATATAGTTCAGCCAAGAAACGTTTAATTTTTTCTATATATAAGTTAGTCTAGCTAAACCACAGACATTTAGTCTGGATCACCATTTCCCGACACATCCTTCCCTAGCAGCCATCCCTGGTGTGTATCAAGGAACCCAACGCCACATGGGCTGTTGAGCTCAGGCATCTGGGGACACCAAATGGAATATGAGTGGCTTCCGTCATTGGGACTGTTTCAGATCCCGGGCTTAGTCCAAACAGTGGGTGGGAAAAGAAGCCAAAACCAAAAAGGCTTTTGCAAAATGCTTGTGACAAAACATTTAGCTATAAATATGAAAGGTTTGTATAGACTTGAGTACATCATGAGACAAATAACTGTGGATCACAACGCCCTAGTCTTTGTTCAACAGTGAGAACTATGGACACCAGTCAAGACTCAGAGGTGGTTTGCCTCTTAGAGGGTTTTGCTAACATGTCATTTCAGGGCAGATCTTAGTTCTCTTCCCGGAGTGTGCACTTATTGGTATTTAATTTCCCCCCCTTCCCATTCCAACATGCTCTACCAGTTCCAACCAGATTAGCATTTAGGGAGGAAAAAACCAAAACAAAACAAAAAACAAAATTGAATCACTTGCAGAATTTAATTTCTTTACACTTTTCAAATAACACTGTATGATTAATGGGTACTCTGAATTCCTACTTACATTTCTCCTTTCAAAGATTGAATTTCAAGTAAATATTCTGCTTAATCTTTAGTACAGAGACCTTTGGATGTATTCCTAGGTAAGGACTACAGAGTGTCCTGTGCCATGCCAGGTAGATAGAAGACCTGAAGAATGTGTGCTGTCGTTCTGCTCTACTCAGCCCTTCCACATTCCTGGTGTCCTCCTTCTGACACGGGAGGACTTGTTGGGATATGAAACTATCGGGAATCAGCACTTGATATACATGTTAAGTTTTGACGGAGAACTACTCTCTGCCAGATTTTTACCTTGTTCCATCAAGAGAGTTAGCCCAGCAGTCTCATAATAGGAGGACGTCAATTTGTATTCTGGCCAGGGAATTCTCTAGCACCGCAACAATGAATAGAAATTGTCAAAAAACTCCTGAGTGAATGCATAGAAAAGATACATCCAAGTAAGCCAAGATATCTGAACTAAAATTCTGGTTTAAAAGTTGGTTTTTGTTTGTTTAATTCAACTTTTCGAGGAGAAATGTATGCAGGGTTATTATGTAACCTTTGAAAACATAACCTCAAGATTTTAGGTTTACTCTTTGAGGTTCCTCTGAAATGTCATGAACCAATAGTTACTTGGTTGAGATCTTTTGAAAAAATATTATTTAATGTATCTGCTCTTATTTCTTTTTAGGTCAGTCTCGATTCTCGAGTTAGAGAGGTGATCAATAGAAATCTGTTGGATCCTAATCCTCACATGTACGAAGATGCCCAACTTCAGATATATACCTTAATGCACAGAGATTCTTTCCCAAGGTTTTTGAACTCTCAGATTTATAAGTCATTTGTTGAAAGTACTGCCAGCTCTACTTCTGAATCTTAATTTTTATTTTTAAAAAATCATTTTGGAGGGCTGGGATGAGAAATAAAAGTAGTTAAATAACACCTGAAACTGAGTTCCTGGAGAACTACAGTTTAGCATTCCTCAGGCTACTGTGAAAATACAACCATATGGTCTTTGTCTCCATTTTTTATCAAGGCTATCCATGGTTAAGTTTGGAGAAAATACCACATGAAACAATGAATTGCCAAATTAAGTTTGTTTTGTTCAACACGCATTCTACTTGCAAGCAAACTGTATTTGTAGGTCCTATGAACAGTCTCCTAGTGTATCCAGAGACTGCATGTGCAAAGTAAAACTGCTTCATTTGCCATGTAGTTGTTAATATTTAAGCCAATGGCATAACTTATATCTGTATTTAAGGACTTCTGTGCAATATGGTCTTATAGAAATAATTGCCAACAAGTTGGCTGTGGTTTGCATTTTTAAATATAATCTAAGACAGAAAAAGCCAATTTTTAAATTGTAACTCTGATATTCAACATGCTATATACTGTGCTCAGTACACTAATTTTGAAGCCAATATTTCTGTACATGAAAAAAGAGCTATTTATCTCTGTTTGTTGGAAAATCCTAATGGGGAATTCCTCTGGTTGTTCACTGCCAAAACTGTGGCATTTTTATTACGGAAGAGTTTTCTTCATATATATATATATATATATGAAGAAAAGAGAAAAAAAAAGCACAAAACAATTTGAAGATATTCTATCTCAAAGACAAATCAAAGAGTGATATTGTTTTTAACTGTAATAGAGGAAAATGAATCTATGTATCAGATGTCCAATACTGTAATTAATTTATTAAAGACTGGCTCTCCAGTTCTAAAATGGTTGTGTAAAGTATGTACTTTAGCCAAAAAAAAAAAAAAATAATAAGCTTGATAACTTAGTTTTGGAATATAAAGAAAGGATTTAATAAAGGAATGCCTATATGTAGCATCATAAAACTTTTGATGAATAGCATCTGTGCTGTGGCATATTTTCCTTGAAAGTGAAATCCAAGAAAAGCTAAGTTTTTAAGCAAGAAAAGTTTTATAGGGGTTCTCTAGAAGATAATTCTCTACTTCAGACCTTAACTGTTTTCACATAGTATCTTAAAAATGACTTATTTAAAAAATGTTAAAACCAAACCATTCTGGTCCATAATTGAAAGGCAGTACAGTGCTCAAATCTTTTAGCTGCCATATTATTTTTTATATGTACTACTAAATCTTTAAGACAAAAAATACTTGCCTGACATTGACACGTACTTTTGACATTCAAGAAAACAGTATCCTATCTCGCACACACACACAAAAGTCAGTGTCATATTTATATCAAGGTGTTACATTTGAATATTAATATCCCCTGGAGGCTATTTTTTTAATCTTAAACTTAATAAATATTGAGTAACCTAAAATGAAAGTTTTAAAAATATTTATATCCACTGAGAATACTGGCCTTATATTAAGGATATTAAAATTATAAGTTTCCTTTGTCATTTTTTTAACTACCTCTCATTTTTTTAATTTATTAAAGTTTTTTTAAAAAAACAAGTTTGGGGTTTTCTTTTTAACATTTATTTTACTTGAAAGGTTGACATCGTAGTTTTCTTTTTCCATAAAGTTAAAACATTTCAAGAATTGCTTTTTTAAGTGAATTTGATTTTCTAACTTATACAGAATTCAGGAGATATGATTAAAAGGGCTATTATCTATTCCCTATGCAAATATTTTAACTGTTGCAGTGTTTGACAAAATGGGATTTAAAAAAAAAGTTTGCAGAGTAGAAAACAAAACGTTCTGTTTACACTGGCGTTGCTGACTATCCTACTATATTCAGCACTTTTAAATACATTATTTATGAAAATGTAGTTAAAATACAAGATAGAAAATATTTATAATAATCATTTCTTTTAACAAATGCGTGTTTCTGTCTGAAAGTGTTTGTGTGTTAAGACATGCTTTATCCGTGTCAATTAGATATTTACTATTTGAACAATAGTTTTCAGTAATATGGTGAAAAAAGATAGCTATGAAGATGTTTACAAAAAGTCGTATTTTTTTCCTAACGAGTGAAGAAAAAGCTAAAAGAATCATCACTTCTATTGTGAAGTTATTGTTCCTAAATTATCTAATTTTTTTCTTGATTAGAATTTGAGTTTGTTATGCTACTATGCTGTATACACATGTATGTTGTAATATCGTACTTGTTGCTGTGTTTGAGGCACATGACTAGAAAATATGTAATATACTATGATACACTGCATGCATCAATCTTTTTAAATGTAGACTTTATATTCTTGTTGTTACTATATATGATGGTGACTTGCTAGTCATAAGTTATCTTTATAAGATACTTTGGACTATTAGATGAATTGTCTGTTTGACAATACCTTTAATATTTTACCAAATGTAAAAGATAAGGGCCCTTATAAAGAGTCCTAATCTCTAACTCTGGGCATTTGTAGAATACAGATTTTGAAGCTAGTATATCCTTTTGAAGTCTGATGAGGAAGTTGTGTTGAGAATGATTCTAGAGTAGATTTACACATCAGATGTTGGTAACCATGCTATGTGAGATTTCCGTGCTAAATTCCTATTTTCAGGGGAGGGCAGTGTTTCTCTTTTAATTTCAAAATGTCTAAAGTTTCCATGTAAGAGTACGTCTGTGTATTTGCAACTCTACCAGTTTTTAAAGTATGGTATAATTCCTTCAGTTTTAATTACAGAGCTATAATAAACAAAAAAAGCCCTCAACAGGTGTCTATGCTACCATTCCAAGAGCACAATATTTGTTTTGGTAGAGTTTGATTTTTCCTAGTGAGTAAATTCCTCCCTGGGGAAAAATTAGCACTTTAGAAGGTACACTTTATATTTTACATTGCCAAGATGTCTTTGTATACTGTTAGAATCTGCTAATGCACACAGAAAGAGGTTAATGCTCTTTAAATAATGCCTAACTTCAGATGTGTCTATAATGGAAAGAAAAGTAGAGGATATAGATTATATATGAATATGTATACATATATTTATATAAATTGGAGAGATTTCTTCAGAGATGGATCTTGAACATAGATCACACTAATAATGAATGCATGATGCTTCTTTACTCTGGATAACTATTATTATGTTACCTAAAGGTAATACAGATGTCCCGACAGTGTTATAGGGCAGCTCTAAGCACAGCAGGTGCACTGGCAAGAGAACAACAGCAAAACACAATTTTGATATCAACACTATGAAGTGCAAAAATCAAGACCATAATGTGGTCATTTTTTTTTAATTTTAAAATATGTACATAGGATGACCAGTTCTGATATTTGGTCATGGTGCATGGGGTGTTTATTCGTATCCTCTAATGCTGCCTAGATTCTTACTTGTGGAATGAAATGTGTATCATATATTTACCTGATAGCTCAGTTTTGCAAAAGGACTATAGAAATAGGTAAATAGTATTTATTTATTAGGGGCAAAAAAATACACTTTCACCCCGTTAAGTTGATTTAAAATAATACCTGATTCTTATTTTTTGAATTTATCCATTTTTTTCTATACACTTACATTGAAAAAAGTGTCATATTGTAATTGTAACAAACTACATTTGCAAAAAAAATGCAATATACCAGATGTGTTGAGGAAGAAATATACAAGGAAGAAATTTAAAATACAATCAGAAAATAGGAAAATAAGCCACCTAAAATTTCTTAGATCCAAAATGTCTATAGATAGAACCCTGTCAAACTTGAGTTTTGAAAACTTCGCATTAGATACATTGGCAAATTATTTTGAAAAGTGGTAAAGATATTTCCAGAATTTTTTTTGCCTGTGTATTTATGTTGACAGTTTATGACCTTAATTTTCATAGTTTTCAGACACTTATATTTGCATGCTCTTTTCAGTTTTTTAAAAATTTCTGACCAATATAAAATGTTTGTTCTCCTGAGAAAACAATACTCAATCTGCAAAAAGTTTAGTTATTCCTTACTTGCTGCAACTTCAAATATTTACCAAGGAAACTGATACCAAAAACTTGCTTCAGATCTTCCCTGCAACACTCTTAGTAGTATCCTTGCAACACACAACAGTGCACAGAGCGATGTTTTGTTTCCAGATACCAGGCTTTAATTATAAATTTCAAGTTACGTTTCTGTCTCATGTGACTTTGGGCAAGTCACTTATCCTCTCTGAGCCTGTTTCTTTATCTTCAAATGAGGAATATAATAATTTACAGGATGGACATGGGAATGAAATAAACATGGAAAGAGTAAAGTGTTACATATAATATTATTATTTTATCAAAGTTCTCCAGCTCAATAATAATTCCCATTTTCAAGAATGTATGTATTAAATGCCATTTTAATGCACTTCCCCCGATTTTTTTCAAACTATACTTTAAAAATCTGATTTAATTATTCATTAAAAAATACAACCAAGCTTATTTTAAGACAGAGGAATATATATGTTATCGCTTTGTTCAATAATGTGATTCAAAATCAGTTCTCAGTTCACCAACATCACACTGAAGCTACAAACAAGAAATATGTTTCTTTCAATGACACACACACAAAGATATATTTAGATGTGCATATGCATATGTGTGAGTGTGTGTATAATATTGTAGGTTTAAATCAAAGTTTAAATAAGAGAAATCATTTAAAAATTTTATCTCCACAGGAAATAAAACATTCCCAAGGATAGGAAGAATATAAATATCAGTTAATTTGCCAAATAAATATGTGGTGGTTAGAGGTAAAACTAAATCAAAAGAGATTGGCCTGTAGAAAACATTGATAGTGGCACGAAATAGAAAGCATTCTTTTTACTATTAAGGTAGTATGATTTTTTAAATAATTTTATCATGAAAATATGAAAATAAAAGAATAAAAGGCAGTTGTATGCTCATAAAATTTTTCATTAAACCTTTTATTTTCGAATAGTTTTAGATTTACAGAAAAATTGCAAGGATAGTATAGATAGAACCCATATATGACACACCCATGAAACATTTGTCACAATTAATGAAATAATATCAATACATTATGAAGTCTACACTTTATTTAGATTCCCTTAGCTTTTAACTAATGTATTTTTTCTGTTCCAGGATTCAAGATACCACATTACATTTAGTCATCACGTATCCTCTTAGCTGTGACATTTTCTCAAACTTTTCTTGTTTTTGATAACGTTGGTAGTATTGAGGAGTACAGGTCTAGTATTTTGTAAGATGGCCCTCAACTGGAATTTGTCTGATCTTTTTCCCACGATTAGACAGGTGTTACCAGTTTTTGGAAGAAAGACGGCAGAAGTGCCATTCATATCACACCATATCAAAGGTACATACCATCATTACGACTTATTACTGTTGATGTTGAACTTCATCACCTGGCTGAGGTAGTGTCTGTTAGGTTTTTCCACTGTAAAGTGATACATTTTTTAAGAGGGTATATTGGTCGTAAATTTACTGGACATTTACACTGAGATAAAAATATTCCGAGCAGATTCCTCAACATTGCTACTAGGTTCCATTAAATGACTGCTAACCAATACTATGAAGAAAATATAATGAACTGGAAATTGATAAGGGAAAGTAAAACTCCAAAATTGTGTTAGCTTGAATATTCACTTAAAGGAGGTGAAAGTTAACTTTTTCCCTTGAACTACCTGTATAATTACCTTAATCCTCTGCATCCCTTGGATAGTGAAGATTTTAGTTTTACTGTTGTAAAAGGTAATCTAAATTGATGATCATTTTGCTGAGTACTTTTCTATATTGCCTTCCACTGAACAATGAACACTGAATACTGGAATAATGTAAAAGGCTTGATTTTTTCCCCCTTGCTTTAAACTATTTGTCATAAATACCGTGTATCTTGTATATGATTTTAGGATGTTTGCTAAATATTAAAAAGTATTATCAATGTGTTTGGTTCTGTAAAATTTATATTGAACGTGTGTAATTTTTTCTACCATGTTCATTGTACTTAATAATCTATATCCATATCTTGGACTTCACCAATATTTATTAGTGGACCATAAAGAAATTCTGAATGCATGAATATAACTTGAGATGCCATGTTTGGTTATTTTGCAATGCCAGAATAACTGTAGGTACTTATAAATTGAATAGATAATCCAGATTATTTTTCCACCAACTTAAGTTGTTTTGGGTTTTTATGCCCCCTTCCTTGAATCTATTTTATTATTTTACCTATGTACAATAACAGACTTCCTGAAAATGCTAGAATTTTCAACATGTAATAGAATTTGAGCATGACCATAATGGAAAAAAATTCAGAAATCTCGAACAGTGTATATTTCTTTGAGTTTTCAAAGTAAAACTAAAGCTGTTTTCATTTGACTATATTGTGGAAACCTATGGATATTATTGTAAAATGCACATGCATTACACTGACTTTTTAAAAATGTTTTGAATAAAGAATTCACCAATGTATCCTTAGAAAAGTCACTGTTTCCTCATTGGTGTAACACTGTAGGAGTGAAGGTGCACTTAATTATGTTGCTTAAATTGCTTACACATCTGAGGGAAAATAATTTCTGGCAGGTTTCTTTACATTGTTCTATAAGGTTATCACTTATTACATTTTTGCACCTTTTATAAATAATAAAGTATATTCTTGAAATAACTCGGTTTGAGAATTCAGCTGAGAGATTTATGTTGAGTTCAAGTAGCTCCCACAATTTCTATGCTTAAACTAATATTCAAAGTTGAGTTTAGACCTGGAAAGTAACTATTCCTAAAAGAGATACAGACAACCTAATCAGTCCTGTTCTATACTCGGATTAGAATTTTTTAAATTGGGTTTGGATCACTATTTTAAAGCAAAACAATTTTATAAAATAGTGTGGCTTTAATACACATTCAAAGTGAAAGAAGATTTGAGATAGTTGAAGCTTCTACGTAGCAAAACCTATTTTTCTTCTATATTATTTGGAGAGTCAGCTCACTCTACTTCACTTCGCATTTGTATGCAGAGAGCAAAGAAACGAAAAGAGGCAATGCAAGCTCATTTTATAAGAATTTTATACTTAACCTCAACAATTCTGATTAGATGACTTAAGGATGACTTAACCTTGTCAAGGGCTCCCGTACTTTACCATTTTTTTTTAAAGAATAAATAGGAAGATTTTGAGTATATTAGGTCTCTGTACAGTTACACCACCACTTAGTAAATCCTGCGCAAACCAGTTAGGTAGTGGGAGTTCCCAGATTGAACGTTCAGCCCTTGCATCCTCGGGCCTGTCTAGATTGTATTATTCCCTCATATACTTTCCTCTGGTGGGCTATGGAAAGGTCTTTTGAAAAATGCAAAAGCATTATACGAGTAAACTTCAGTATTCCTGGCACTAATCCACTCTCAAGTTTGGGGGTGGAGGTTGGTGGCTTTGGGGGGTGGGGCTACCGGAGGCGGGGCTCTGAAGGCTTTGCTGGGCTGTGATTAGTTGCAACACGCAACGGCTCAACCACCTTAAAAAGTAGCTGAGTAACAAGGAATAAGTGAGACTGGGCATGAGACTCGGTGTGGAAGGAAGCCGTTTAAAAGCAGTTAAATTAAGTGGCAGATAAAGGGCAGGAAAGCAGACTGCTAAATCACTCCGTGGTCGCCTTCGAGTCCACTTGTCACGTCTTTGTTAATACGAACCTTAACCACCGTCGAAAAGAGAAACAGCAGGAAAATTGGAAGAGTAAACACACGTACACAGTGATAACCATCCTACAATTCGCTCTGGGAGACGACAGTCCAGGCTGGCACGAGAGAGGACATCCGTGCTGTCACCTCAGCCCCTGTAGCGGACACTAGACTGCTCTCCATTGCTGTACTTTAAATCCTCACTGAGGACCTGGGAGACAAATCTTCGACGTCAGAAAACGTAATGACAACCTATTGCTTTCTCCTTCCGGTCTAACACTCCGCCCCCGCTCGTTCAAGGAGGCGTGTCTGACCTAGCCTTTAGAGGAGGTGCCCGAGGTCTCTCGGACCCGCCCCTATCGCTTTCGGCTCTGCCCCTCAATTTCCGGCCTCCGCGCATAATACGGCATTTAATAATACTTGGTCGGAAGTTCCCAACCAGGCTTCCGGGAGGCCCTTTTAAACCGGCGCGTGCGCTGGGCGGGGCTTGGCTAGGTCTCGCCCCTATTGCCAAGCTGCGCGGTGTCGCGAGATTTGCTCTGTCCGGAACTTCCGGCTCTTGTCCGCTTCCGACATCCGGCTGTAGCTATGCGGTCCCGGTTTCTTCGGAGTGCTTTTCGGGGCTTTTGGGCTCGGCAGGCTGCTGGCTCGGCCCGCCGACACGTAAGCTGCGGTAGCCTTCCACTGGAGGAGCTATTCGCCCGCGGCGGACCCCTACGGACCTTCCTCGAGCGCCAGGTACGGTCTGAAGTCCAGTTGCCGGTCAGGCGGCCTGAGCTGGTGGCGGTGGCCAAGCTTCTGAACGAGAAGGAGCAGGAGCTGCAGGAGACTGGGCACCTGCTACATGGTAAGGGCCGGGCCTAGGGGAGCGGAATTCAGAGCAGATTCTTGACTCTTCATTTGCCCTTGCCACTAAGCCGCTGCTCAGATGTCCACACTCTCTCCGAGTCTGAAGTCTTTACTCGGTTGCAGCCCTTTTTGATTGCATCAGAGGTCAAGGCATCATTATGTGAGTTCTGGTCCCATCCTCTCCTTGGGCTCCCTTGACAGTGCTCTGCGCCCTTTTACAAAACTTAAGTTGACCTTTATTGGTTGCGTATTTAATAGCAGGAGATTAGCTCGCCAAAGACAAATAAGGCACTATTCCTGTTACGGGCTCGAGAGCAGTGTTTCTAAGTGTGGTACAGGGACCACCCGCAAAAGTGACAGGATAGGTTCGTGCTAAGTAAACCCAGACTCGGAATCTGAGACCTAGAAACATGCGGTTTTAACAGATTTCCCAAGTCATTCATGTCTATTCGAATCTGGATGGGGCCTATGTTTCTGCATTTGCACAAGCTTCTGGGGATGCCTAGTTGCTGGTCTGTGGCCCACACTTTGGAAAGGCTCTAGAGAGGGTCACAATCTATTGGGGGCAAGAAAATTAATTATAATACAGATGATAAGTAAAAATATATATCAATAAAGACCTAGGAGAGCAAGGAGAACTTGTTGGGAAAGACTTGTACAGGGATAAAGGCCCACCCTTAGATGATTTAATAATAATTTTACCTTTATTGATCCTTGGCCATACTCCAGGCTTTGCTTAGCTTCCTTTATCTAATAACTCATACAATTCACGCAATAAATTATGAAGTAGGTTCTATTAGCCTCATTCAACAGAAGAGGAATCTGAGACATAAAGATAAAATAACTCAGCTCGGGTGACACCGCTTGTAAGGAATGGAGCTTGGATAGGACTGACCCCAAATCTCATGCTCTTAATCACTGAACTCTATGTTAAAGGAAGGGGAGGTTATGGGGAGGGGGAGGTTGGAACCATTTTGTAAGGGGGCTCAAGTACTAACCTACAAAGTTTGATTTCATCCTGTTGGCAGAAGCCAGCCAGCAGAAGCTTTCAGATTGGGAGTGAATGACAGAAATAGCTTTCTTGCTTAGGAATCTTGATTGGTAGCAGTTTAGAAGCAGCCTGGAATAGGACTGAAGATGCCATGGAAAATAGGAGACTAATGCAATTGTATAGTTGAGACATAGTATCCTTTGGGAAAAAATTAAATCGGTTTCATTCCTTAAGCCAAGCTTAAAGTCCAAGTAGCAGCCACAAAGCCTTAATATTAAAAAATATATAGTATTTTTATATTGATTACATGTTGAAATTGGTAGTGTTTTGGGTATACTGGATTAAATAAAATGTAGTATTTAAATTAGATTACTTCTACAATCTCCTTAGCCTTACCAGAACACTGCATTTCAGAGCTGAAAGGCCCCTTAGAGATCATCCAGCTCAGATCTTTCATTTTATTCTTGAGATTACTGAGACTCAGAAGTTGGGTGTGTTGCCCTAAGAGAACCTTAGTGGTTGAACTAGGGCTAGAATTCATTTTTCCTTTTTCTAATTAAGCACATTTTACATTTCACCAAATTCTTGCCAAAATAATTCCCTGCCATTCCACCAACACACCCTATATTCGCCTACCTCAGTTTTGCTGTTATCATTCTCTCTCCTTAATTCTTCCCTTTTTCTGCCCATCCCCAAAACAAACAAAAAATCCTTCAGCATGCTGTTATTTTAGTATTTAATCACATAATGTTTTAGGTTATTTTTTGTGAGTTTTTCTCCCCTAGAATAATGTAAAGAAAGTAAAATGATCTAAAATCCTGCCTTGAGGGCAGGTCTTAACATATTATCCCCAGCTCCCAGCATAATTGGCTGTTAATAAATGAATAAACATTCCAGCTGATAGAGTTTGTTCTTTCAACAGAGACAGCAAATTGTAATAGCTAAGAAAATTTCCCCCTCTCTCCTTTCTATAGGCTGTATGTTGTCCATAGGATAGAGGAATGAGGAGGTATATTTTGTAAGGTAAAAATGAAAACTGCAAGATGAAATAAGAATTAGGTAAAGCCTGAGAGAGAAGACTGCTTCATGTAAATATTCTATCAATATTAGGCCGGATCTAAATGTTTATTTAGGTGGACACTTTTATATTAATGAAGCATTTACTAATAAGACAATAAATAACTTCCTACTTTTTAACTCAATTTTGGTCTAACTGGTGGTACCTTCTGTTCCCCTTCCGGTCTTTCTAACTAGCTCAGTGTATTCATTTGTTATTGTAGAGTCTGAGTTGGAAAACTAAAAGCATATTTGTTAATATGAATATTTTGGGGAGGCAGAATTATAGAAAAGCTTTGTAGCTTCTTTATATTTTTCTACAGAGAGTCTTTTTATTTTGAACATATACTTTTGTCATCAGGAAAAACTTTAAAAAAAAAATTTTTTTTAAACTACATGCTTTTGAAAACTAATGTATAAAATGCTTTAAATTAATAACAGTTATTAAAAGGACAGGATGATTGTTATTTTTCCCTTAAGCTACAATAACAATAAAACTATTACCTTGAATTCTGTTAGCAATTTAATACTAATTAAGGAAAACTTACCCTGCTGCCTTTTTTTCTTAGATGAAAATGAAGACTTAAGGAAACTTGCAGAGAGTGAAATAGCTTCATGTCAAAAAGAAATAGCTCAACTGAAGCATCAGGTATGGTATTTGTGCAAGGAATAAAGCATCCATGCATGCTATTACTTCTAATGTATTTTATTAGAAGTTTATAAAAGCAAGTCAAGAACTAAGCAGCTTGCTAGTATTTGTGATTATAAACTGGTTTTTAAAGAAGGAAAAAGCATACTCCCCATGGCCCTGTTTTTTATCATACTAAAAAGGATTGTATTGATAGAACTCTGAAAGAAGGATGACTGTCACATTAATAGGATTTGCCAGAAAGGCAGTGAAATGTTGGTAGTATATTTTCCTTCTTTTGTTTTTGTAAGAGGGGTGAGGATGGGGATGGACGATGAGAAGAAGAGGTTATGGAGCGATGGCAGGAGGAAGCAGGAATATTTCTTTATCTTTGTGTCTCTGACACTATTACAGTGCCAGCCTAGAATAGGCCCTTAGGATTTTTAAAATGGAATTGCATTGCTTTGGCTTTATATCTAGGAGAACTGCAGAACATATGGAGTTAGACGAAGGATCATGAAAATTAGATCCACCCTTCATTAATTCTGTAAAGCATAGCTTAAAGGTTTGCAGCAGTTATCTCTGGAAATATAAGTGAAAGAACATGATAAGGTGAGGAAGAATCCTGGAAAGGAGGTGCTTAATTTAGAGATTCTCTTTATCCAGGTGTAGAACTTACCAAAAATTAATGTCCCCACCACCAGTCTAGAAGAATAGTTCCACTATAGAGTGAAAAGTTTCATGTAGCTTGCCTTCTACCCATTTTCTGAATTTTTTGTGACGTAGAAGGACATACGTATTAATGGTTTCTGTTCATTGGCTAGTAATTAACAGATGTAAATTCTGTCATGTTAGTTCAAGATTTGAGTGGTCACATTCTATTGGCACAGGCTGGAGAGATGGAAAAGTAGGAGAGCAAGTATAGCTCCTGACCAACACAAAGTGATATTTCAGAACTCAGGTAGACTTGGGTTCAAATCCTAGCTCTTCCACTTTCTAGTTGTAGGGTATCGGGCAACTAGAGTTAAACTTCGTTTTCACTTCCTAAGGCGGAGCTGTTAATAGAACCTGCCCAGGATGTTTTAAGAATTCAAGTACGTAGAGTGCATAGCAGAGTGCCTGTCAATGTTAAAGAACCAATAAATGTTGGCAGCTTTTTTTTAATTCACCTCATCTAAGAAGTCTTTTTTCTATATCTCCTTAATTAGTACATACTGAAGTGTGAAACACAGAATTGTAATGAAAGAAGACTGATTTAGGCACAAGGATCTGAGTTCTTGTGCCTGCTGGGGCAGTAACTAACGCGTGGCTCTGTAACGAGTCTTCTCACTTCTATTAAATCTCATTTTCTTTTACTTGTAAAATGAGGGAATTGGACCAGATCTTCTCTAAAGGCCTCTCCAGTTCCAAAATTGCAAGTTTCTCTTCCATGTTAAAGAGGCTTAGAAAAAATACAAATGCAATTTGAGTGTTTTTTTCCTGCCATACTAGGCTATAAATTTCCAGGGGTAGAGCTAGAATCTTCTTTTGTATGCTGTACACAATACAGTGTACTATTCACAGCAAGCACTTAATTATTAACTGAGTAGAGAACAGATATGTATACGTGAACACCAAAAGAAAGAAAAACACCTGTAAGTTTTAGCTGAACCCTATATAGCATTTATAATGTAGTTATAACATTAATATTTTTGGAAATTATGCATTATACGGTTCTAATTGGCAAGATAATTGAACAGTAATCAGCAATATTAAATTATTTGCTTAGGGAAACTTTAAGTAAATTAAATATTTAAAATCCTACATCCAATCACTGAGGTTTTTTTTTTAAGTTTTAAATCTTAATTATAGGAGGGGTGATATTTTTGTATTTGCAGATTATCTTACTTTTGGTTCCCTCAGAAGAAACGGATGAAAATGATTTGATCCTGGAGGTAACTGCAGGAGTTGGGGGTCAGGAGGCAATGTTGTTTACTTCAGAGATATTTGATATGTATCAGCAGTATGCTGCATTTAAAAGATGGCATTTTGAAACCCTGGAATATTTCCCAAGTGAAATAGGTCAGTAAACTGTTTTGCAAAAAGTATAGATTTAATTTATCTATCTACATATATTTTAGGAAAGGGTTGGAAAGATCATGACTAGGCTTTATAATTTATTTGTAAGGATGCTTAAGTAGTTTTATGCTTATCATTTACTTAATAATTTTGAATGCAAATACACCAATTTTGAAATGGCCTATAAAACGTTAGTCATTCAGTACTTACTAACCACTGAATGACTAATAGTCTTTTAAAAGTGGTCCTTTAGAGGTGTTACTGAACAGTTAACACCATAAATGCTTTATGTTTAATAATTATATGAAATAAAAATATTAAGTGAATATCATAGACTTGTTAAAGGTTTTCAGGATGTTTTATAATCAATATGCTTATATTATTTTGTAGCTCTTTTAAATATATTTCAAGATGGTAGAAGTGATGGTCAGTTGTTTATAAATGGTAGGAAAAATAAAATAATTCCCTTTTCCCAATGTTTTCAAGGTGGCCTTAGACATGCATCTGCCAGCATTGGGGGTTCAGAAGCCTATAAGCACATGAAATTTGAAGGAGGTGTGCACAGAGTACAGAGAGTGCCCAAGACAGAGAAGCAAGGCCGCATCCACACCAGCACCATGACTGTGGCTATCTTACCCCAACCCACTGAGGTGAGGCACCACAGGCCCCTCTCCTTGGAATCCTGGGACCAGCACAGTGCCTTGCCCCCAGAGTAACACTCACTTTACTGAATTGAGTGTCTCATTTGCATCATGTATTTTGAGTTGTTTTTACAAATACATTCTCACAGTCCAAAAAGTATGATTTTAACAGTAGATGGTAAGAATTAAGGATATATAAGTGATCTAATCTTACATTGCCGATTTATTATTTTTTTCTCCACCACTAAGCTTCAAGTAGATGTTTTGAGACCATGTACAGGAGAAACAATATTAAATAGAGTTCAAGAGTGATTACCTTTATAAAGACTTTTGCTTTGTGTGACTTGTTCCTAGAACATTAATAGCGAGAATGCTGTTTTGACAAAGGATAACTATTACTTAACAGAATTGCTACTTTATAACCCAATCATATTAAAATGGAAATATATTGCTACAGTGTTCATAATGAGTATACTTTATTTTCACAGATAAATTCTCAGACTGTATAATATTTTTAAGGTAGCTTAGTTGGGAAGTTCTATTTTGCTTATATCCCTTCTGCTGAAAAGTGATAGGAAATATATAACTTGTTTTTTAGAATGGAGTATGAATGATTTGAGAAGGAAGTTTGAGGGTTTCTCTCTAATAGGGTTAATGGAGTTCCTTTCTTCAGGTCTAAGTTTTGTGTGAAGCCTAGATGAGGAACAGAACAGTTAAGGGAGAGAGTGAAGTGGGATAGATGGCAGGAGCCACACCTAGATATAGTCACTTTGGCTTAAGCATCTTGGAGATGTAAGGAGTTTCAGAAAAAGATGGAGCCTGAAGACTGAGGTCCGTATGTCATCTCATTTCATTCTTCCAGCAACGGTAAGAGGGAGCCACATAGGGAGACATGGAGGGCCTAGGAATGATAGGATTCCTGCTCCTGGGGTTGTGGACATCTCACAGACTGGGCTGTAATGGTTCCTGAAAGAGCTTTTTAAATACAGTGCTTTGGATGGTGACTCGCAGGACAGAGCATTATCCTGATGTCAGATCCCAGTGTATTTATGAATTGAGTCTATACCCTTGACTTCTTGGCCTTTGACATTTCCGTTTGTCTCTCCTCTGCCTCTAAATATGTTTAAATCCTCCTTTATTTAAAATTAAACAAAATAAAACCTTCCTATAGTTCTTAAGCTAGTGTCATTTTTTTTCCCCTCTGCTAAAGTCTTTTTGCCCTCAAATCATTTTAGCTATTATAGTCACATTTCTATTAGTAGCTGAGTTCTGCTATTGGTAAGAAGAGGGTAATTACAGAGAAGTCCAGTTTTTGAGGATTAGGGAGGGTTTGTTTTTGTTTTACATTATGTTTTGATAATGCACTTTTCCAATAACAAAAGTTTAAAAAATGGTATCCTTCCAACTACTTTCTGTTCTTAAAATTAAATCTTCTAAACCTTATATAAATTCTATACATGACATGTGTTTATATTTATAAATAGATCTTCCCTTGGAACAGATCATACATGTAATTTTTAAATCCCAACTTTTCTCTTACATATAGATTAATCTGGTGATTAATCCTAAAGATTTGAGGATTGATACTAAGCGAGCCAGTGGAGCTGGGGGGCAGCACGTAAATACCACAGACAGTGCTGTCCGGATAGTTCATCTCCCAACAGGTATGTACTTATTTCTTCAACATAAAACAATGAAGAAAGAAATCGAATTCTGAATGACTTGATTAATTTTCCACTGACACAGATCCTCAGTTATCAGAGGAATATAGTTGTTATTTAATACTTGATTTATCTTGAATCCTTAGCTGAAACTCTGCAGGATAATTACAAAGCCAGAAGGAGGGAGGGATCTAAGCCCAGGTAATTTCCATGTTAGTGACTATATCATTAATTAAAAAAAATCCTCACAATGAAGTAATATCATGGGTTCTTCTTTATCAAAAAATGGTCTAAATCACTAGTTCTTACCGTTTTTTGGAGGGAGGAGATGGATTCCTTTGAGAAAATGAAAGCTTGGACCTGCTACCCAGAAAAACATGCTTATATGCAGAGTTTTGCAGGTAGTTTCGGGGGCTTCTTTCCATTAAGTCCATCTGCAGACATCCAGGGGTTCTGTCTTAATTCTGGATAGTAAGGCAATGGAGCTATAACTCAATATTCCTTAAGCCTTCAAAATACTATTAGTGTACAATACACTATTATTAAATGTGTTTTTACCGTTGATTTACACGTGATAAAGAGCATATGGTTAACAGAGCTCCGTTGTCTAGAAAGGATACAAGAATCGCCTACTGTAAATGACCTCAGTCATAATTCCTGTTGACTGGGAGTGGCTGATGGGAGTGCTGGGTTCATTTTCTTCTTTTTTAATATGAGGAAATCCTCACGTTAAACTTGAAGATGATGTCTTATGTAATACATATTATATAAACAGGAAGAGAAAAAAAAAGTGGATGGAAATACTCAAAAATATCAATAGCGACTAACTCTGGTAATAAGATTAACTTTTATAATTCAGTTTCTATAATGAGTAGTTACTACTTTAAAAAAAATTATGGTGCCTAGCTGAAGGTACCAGAAAATAATCCATTTTAAATGACTAATGCTTATTGTTTAGTATGTATGCCTTCAATATGGAAATACTTTGAGCTATAACTCAAATTTTCAGTTTTCCAATAACTGTAAAAGTTATTTGTTAAGTTTACAGTCTTCCTTTTTTATATTAGAGTCCTATTTTTTCCCTTTATAAAGGAAGAAGAAAAAGAATGAGAAGGAAAAGGAGTATTCCTTGATAATAAATGAAGAAGATTTTTCTATTAAAACTCTTTAATTCTCATAACACTATTCAGGTGTTGTTTCCGAATGCCAACAAGAGAGATCTCAACTGAAAAATAGAGAGATGGCTATGAAAAAGTTACGTGCAAAACTATACAGTCTGCGTGTAGAAGAAGAAACAAGTAAACGATACAATGCTAGAAAGATTCAGGTAAAACTGAATTCTTAAAAATGCTTCTAAAGGATAAAAATATTTTTAGATAAACAAGTTTTTGTATGTGTTAAAATCATTTCAATGTATTTGTCGAAATTAGAGTACAATTCAAGTAGCTCAACCAAGGGCTATACTTGTTCTATAGCAATCTTACACCTCTGCCCCGTTTTTTATATTCAAAGGTGTCTTTCTCATTCACCAAAGTTATTTTAAAAAGATATATGGGGGCTTCCCTGGTGGCGCAGTGGTTGAGAGTCTGCCTGCCAATGCAGGGGACACGGGTTCGAGCCCTGGTCTGGGAAGATCCCACATGCCGCGGAACAGCTGGGCCCGTGAGCCACAATTACTGAGCCTGCGCGTCTGGAGCCTGTGCTCCGCAACAAGAGAGGCCGCGATAGTGAGAGGCCCGCGCATCGCGATGAAGAGTGGCCCCCACTCGCCGCAACTAGAGAAAGCCCTTGCACAGAAACGAAGACCCAACACAGCCATAAATAAATTAATTAAAAAAAAAAAAACTAGCTGTTTATCCTCAAGCAACCGTTCTCTTTAAAAAAAATAAAGAAAAAACCACAGCATGTTATAATTCACATTATAAACACATCTTTAAAAAAAAAAAAAGATATATGGAATTCCCATTCATTTTTGAATCCTTTGAAAATTATGGAAGAAAGTTGCAAGGAAACTGAACTTCCTGTTTGGCATTTGACTTTGTAATTACAGACCCCTTCTATTAACTCCTTATTATAACTTTGTCATCACTGACGATAACCAGATTAATTCACAGGTTATATATGTTTAGCTAGCATTTGAATATCAACTGTGTGCCAGGCTGTATGTATGCACCATCACTGTGCAGTAGGTATTGCCTCTATTTTACAAATGGGGAAAGCTAAAGTTTAGAGTTGAAATAAATTACCTGAAGTCATAAAGTATTAAATGGCAGAGAGAGGATTCAAAATTCAAGTACTAATCTGTCTGACTTTAAAGCCTATATTTTTTTTTCTCTGTCAAGTTCCCATGTTATTTGAGGATTCAGAATGTTTAAAACTTGCTTCTTAACATTGTTGTAAATTATAAACCAAGAGCTTAATCTCCAGGTAAGTTAAACTTGTAGGTTTAGTTGCCCTGAATTTAACTGTATTTCATATCTTTTTTTTTTTAATATGTAGATTGGCACTAAAGGAAGGTCAGAGAAGATAAGAACATACAATTTTCCACAGAACCGGGTCACAGATCACAGAATAAACAAGTCACTTCATGATCTTGAAACTTTTATGCAAGGAGAGTACCTACTGGATGAACTTGTACAGTCATTGAAGGATTATGCTAATTATGAATCTTTGGTAGAAATTATTTCCAACAAAGTTTAAGTTGATTTGTTATTAAAGACTTGTATAGCTTATGAAAATTCTATTATAGCAAGTCACATTGCGTACATACCAGTATTCTCTTGAAACACATGAGTTAACACAGTTGGGAGTAACATGTTTTTAATACATAGGTAATTTATATGAATCGTCTCTCAATTTATTAGTAAAAAGTATTACCATATAATCATGACTCTGGTTGTACATTTTGAACTCATAAGAAAGGAAAACAGTCCTTTGATTTATGTAAAATATTTAATGAATGATCAGAAATTTGGTTTAACTCTTAAGGAAAACTTCAAACATAAAACAGTAGAAATATGACAGTAATTATTGTTATTAGTCAAGGTTCTAGTCAGGAGACAGAAACCATACCTTTAATTTGAACAGGGATAATTTTGATATAAAAAAATTCTTAACCAATGATGGGATTAGCTATTAGGAGATAAAAGATTACTACTCTAGGACTGAGAGAGAGTACACAAGGAAAGAATACCCTTGGAAAGGGCTTCCCTTCCCTCCAGGTGGAGAGTCAGGCCCGTTGGAGAGTAATGTTGACTAGAAGCCTAGGCACCCTGTGGCCCAGCCAACTTGACACATAAGATTAACCATCAGTGTCCAAAAGCACCCCTGGCAGCTGTGCATAGAAACAGAAACAAGAAAAGAAGCCCCTTCCTCCTGCACTGTCTGTCTACCTGCCCTACTGACAAAGCTTAACATGGTACCAGCTGGCAAAGGAGAAATGTTTATAGGTCCAGCTCCAATATCACAAAGCAAGGCAATAAATCGGTAACTGGCACAACCATACTCATTGCTTAGTTTCAGTAATTGATGTTTTCATATTTGCTTGGTGTTAGAAGTTATAAATATGTTACACTTCACCCTTAAATATTTCAGCTTGTATTTTAAAAAAAAAATGACACTGTTCCACTTAATCATATACTATCATCACACCTAACAAAATTCACAGTAATTCCCTAACATCTTCAAGCACCCATTTCAAGTTTTCCCCAGTTCTCCCCGAAATGTTTTAACTGGTTTCTTCAAACCAGGATCCAATTAAGAATCACAGATGGGAATTTGTGATTATATTGCTTAAATTTCCCTTATTCTAGAACAGCCCTGCCAACCGCTGCCCCCTTTTTTTCATGACACTGCACTGAATTTTCATTTGAGAAGGCGAGACTATTATGGGTCCCATCATTTGTTCCTCAAGTCACAGTACCTGCAAACTGGAAGTTAAGAGCTTAAGACTAGGTTAGTTTTGCATAGTCCTTCCCTTTCCTGTGACTTGGCATTTTTGTCATTAAAATATACACTTAAGTAAGCCAGCCTGAATGCTCTGATATGCTAAGATGTATTAGATTTGCTAAAAAATGACTTCACCCTTGTGAAATAAGAATTTGTTGAAAGTGAGCTTAAAGCTAAATCAGTATAGTCTTTTTTCTATCATAAGCTGTAAAAGAAGTTGTTCTTTCTTCCCTGGCAATCCTGGTTATGATTAGCTCTTTTCTGATAAGCCTGACTTCAGAGAATTGAGCCTGAGAGGGAAGGAGAGCACAGGAATGTCTGTCTGCTTGAGGCTGCACAGCTGGTAAGGCCTCTTGTTGTTGAGAGCAACAGCAAATAAAGTAGTGTGCTTGATAAATAGACCCCCCCCATGGTTCTCCCATGGTGTGTGCTTCACTGCAAAAAGCAGTCATAAATTCAAGCTGTTTAACTACAAAAAAGGAAACAGGACATGTCAGTTACCCCATAAAAAAGTGAGAAAAGCTAGAAATGCTGGCTCGAGAATATTTTGAAAACTTGAGGTAAACTAAGGACTACAATTATGAAGAGCTCTACCTAGTGGATAATAAATAAATGTCAAATTTATGGTAGTTACAACAAGGTAGGATTTCGAGAGAAAGTGATTTCACTATTAAGGTTATATGATTGAAATGTTAAAAGTATCAGGAGACATTTAGTTAACTCAAAATTGCACATTTTTTCATATGTGTTTGAGTCAACAGTAGTCTTAATTTTTATAAACATGTACTACATAAATTCAAAACTACATTATTGTCAGGCAATTGTTTCCTCTTCAAGTCAACATTTATTGGCCAAATTTCCTTTAAAGCCCCAGCATGTGCTAAATCTCAGAGTAATTTTATATTGATAATTTCTCACCTTATTGCTCTAAAAGGGAGGTGTAGAAAAACCATCAAAGACAGTTAAGAATTTAAGCTGGCCAAAGGTTATCAAATACATCAGAGAATTTTAATTTGAAGAGTATCCATCTCCCCTGTAATGTTCTGCTCATGAAAGCCATTCTGTTCTGCCTTCCCAGGAACAGCTGATGAATGCCCCTTTTAGTGACCTAAGCAACTCAAGAATACAGCAGGACGCGTTCATTCAGCAGTCAGTCATCGTCACTGAGCACGAGGCCCAATGCAAGCCTGTGTCTCCCAGATTGACCACTTTCCCCTTGGGTCTTCTGGTTTCCTTTTTGAATGAAAGGGACATAGCTACAGGTTATTAAATATTACAATATACTGTTATTCAATTTCTCTTTTGCACTGAGATTATGAAAGGTCTCGAATGTTGTTATTTCATTCTGTGAACAAGGGAGAGCCAAAAGTACTCATTCTGTCCCCATCCCTCTCCACTCCCTCCCTCTCTGCACCACAGGAAAAGAAAGTGTGAGAGCTGTACTAATGGAGGTGGGAAAGAACCTTCGATCAATTTTCAAACTTCCTGCCCATTAGAACATCACAGTTGGTTAGAAAAAAATTATCATAATACTTTGGTAATTTTAACAATATAACTTTAAGATATGTATCACTATGTGCCTTATGAACACCTGTGGAGTAATTGACAAATTCTGGTCTGTGAACTTACATTGGCTTCCACTTCACTCATTAATCTAAATTAGTTATTCCTATATGATCAAATGTAATTTTTGGAACCCAGGAGAAGGTAAGAGTAGAGCAACAGAATTTTGGCGTGAAGCTTACTGGAACCCTACGTCTAACATTTTAAGGGCCTTAGAACTTTGTAGCTGTTTGCACAAACTATGCATCTATACAGCTACCTGAATTATAAAGCACCCACTGTCGCTCCCACCTGCCTTTGCTTTCCCTGCCCTCTCTGCCTAAAACACATAATTACCTCCACAGACTTCAAGTCCAACCCAAAGGGAACTTTTGCACCTAGGCAGAATTAACTGCTCTTCATTAGTATTCCACAGCACTTAACACAACAGTATGAAAACATTTATGGCAAGGCAATAAACTCACTGGGTTACTCCTATCTCAGGTTTGCGTGCTTAATAAGGAAAAGGGAAAGGGTGCTCAGGAAATGGAATGTATTATTAACCCTTTCACATCATTTCATTAATGGACAAAACTTTTCTTCATTCTTGTCTCTTCAACACCTAACTTCATGGCACTAAAAAGATGTCTAAAAGGCAGATCTAAAATTATTTGTCTAGAAATCTGGTGTATTGTTCAGGAAGAACCAAAACTGAACTTCATTTCAAAATGGCCTACAACATCAGTTAATCAAAACTCATTCAGCCAGAATGGAAATTTTAAAGATGTATAAATAATCACTATGTCTAAAATGAAACGTCATATTCCTCTATAACCCGTTTCTCGTTGTGTGATCTCAGTTTCTTTCACGGCACTACCATTCTCCCTCTCTCAAACTTAAATTGTAGTCATCTTTGATTCCTCTTCCTCATAGGCAGTTTACTGCTAACGACTACTCTCCTAAATACCCTAAACTTCACTGATTCGGTTACCACCACTATGGTCCACAATTGCTTCTCCCGGACTACTTTAATAGTCCCCTGCATCCTAACTCTAATTCAGGTCACACATACATAACTGCCAGATTCATCTTCCTAAAATGCAAGTCTCTGATCTTGTCACTCTTCTACTCAACAACTTAATAGGTTCCCACTGCCTCCCAAATAAAACTCCAACTCTGAAGTATGCATACAGCACATCCATATCCCTACCCAGCATCCTTTCATATTAGCCCACTTTACACACCACCCCTTTATGTCGCATCAAATTAATTTTTCTTGATAAATCCTCCTGCACTTAAGCTTGCCCCCATTTCGTTCCTATGCCAGGGAGGGCCACTCTCCTCCCCATTCCCTTAAAAGACATCCCCAACAGCAAAGGTTCACATCTAGAGGCAACCTCACTCCCCAGGGGACATGTCACTATGTTTGGAGACAGTTATCACAACTTGGGGCGGGGGGGCAGGGGGAGTTAGAGGTTAAGGCTGCTGCTACACACCCTACAATGCACAGCATAGCCTCCACAGCAAAGAATTATCTGGCCCAAAATGTCAGTAGTGCTGAGGTTGAGAAACCCTGTCCTACAGAGTAATCTCTTATCCTGGCATACAGCAGTAACCCCGCTGTTCTATAAAAATTCCCACGGTAACTAGACGTATTTGACTCATCCAGTGTTCACAGCTGTATTTTGTACACCTTATCTCCTCCCCCCTGTACTCATGATGCTTTTTATTCAAAGATTATTTACTGAGCATCTACGTCTATTAGGTGGCAGGCCCAGATAGGAAGCAAAGGGGCAGGTACCACGTCCCAATTATTTCCAGACATTCCAGGATGTCTTGCATGCTGTAGATCTTCAATAAGGATTTGGTGAGAATAAGGGCAAT